>NW_024070186.1:196605432-196659955 GCF_014754425.2 Oryx dammah
GCTATGGTTTTTCCAGTGGTCATGTATGGATGTGAGAGTTGGACTGTAAAGAAAGCTGAGCGCCGAAGAATTGATGCTTTTGAATTGTGGTGTTGGAGAAGACTCGAGGGTCCCTTGGACTGCAAGGAGATCCAACCAGTCCATCCTAAAGGAGATCAGTCCTGGGTGTTCACTGGAAGGACTGATGGTGAAGCTGAAACTCCAACTCCAATACTTTGGCCACCTCATACGAAGAGTTGACTCATTAGAAAAGACCCTGATGCTGGGAGGGATTGGGGGCGGGAGGAGAAGGGGACCACAGAGGATGAGATGGCTGGATGGCATCACTGACTCGATGGACATGAGTCTGAGTGAACTCCGGGAGTTGGTGATGGACAGGGAGGCCTGGCGTGCTGTGATTCATGGGGTCGCAAAGAGTCAGACACGACTGAGCGACTGAACTGAACTGAACTAATAAATGCATTTAAAAATGCCTCTTGATCATGGTTGTTGCCGTTTCAAAACAAAATGTGGATACAGATTTAAGAGCTAAAAAAAAGAGCAAGGTATGATTCAACCAACACATTCCAGGCTTGGCAACTTCAGAATTTATTGTTCATTAAAACTGTATTTTAATTATCCTAGTTTTAATTAAAGTATTATGTAGAGCTGGTGAAATGCAATTATGTGCAACTGACTTAAGATGTATAATAGGCTAATATTTGTAAAGAAATGCATTATTGTCACTAGATCTGCTCATGGAAAATGAAGTGGTATTTTATTTTCGAATGAAAAATTGGTACATAGAATATTAAACTCCTGCCATTAAACACTACACTGCCCACTCAAATGGAACCGAGTAACTGTAAGATGCCCACACCCTCACCCAGGCTACTTCCTCTGCACAGGAATGGTCCTCTGACTGTGACATGCCCTGTGTCCCAAAGCAGGGGCACGGGGTCAGCTGCCTGCACGTTCCCAGGGACCTTCAGCATCTGCATCCTGCTGCGGTTAGAACAACCACAACAAAAAGAAGGCTCTAGGCCTCAGAAATCAGCACTTGGAAAGCCCACGGAGCATGCACAGGAAGCCAAGGCAGCCGTGCTGTGCCCCGGGGCTCCAGCACACTCTCTGCCCAGAGTCCCTCCTTCCCAGCTTATTCTAAGTCCCAGAAGACGGCCACAGCCACAGCCGCGTGCTCAGCCGTGAGAGTTCCTCAGGACACTTCCGAGGCAGGTGTCAGGACAGGACTGCTGTGTGCGATGTTGTGTGGGTGACACGGTGCCTGCGGGCTTCATGTCCTTGAGCACCGGTGGGTCAATGGCTTCTCACTGGTGATCTCTTCCCACACCCCTTACCAACATATACCCACCCTGACTCCCTGCGAGTCTAGGTCCACCCACAAGGACTCAACCAGGCCACCCTCCTGAACTGCATCACCAGACCCGTCGAGTGAAGGGACTGGATGCAGCAGCCAAGGAGGGGATGAGAGGATGGGAGGTGCCCAGAGCACCCACTTCCCCTCGGTCCCCCACTCAGGCGCTCTTCCACCCCACAGCCATATGGTCTTCTGACTCTGCCAAACTGGACCACCCATCACTTCCTCCCAATACAACATACAGACAACCAAAAGCCACCTCCCACCTGCAAACCCTCCGCACCCTTGTTTCTCAGTCCCGTGTGACAGGCTATATACTTCATCCTTCTTTGAACCCAACTGCCTTCTCTGCAACTGCATCAGAACCTCTCGGTTTTACTGACACAGTCCATGACCACAAAGGTGCGAGTGCACTTAAATGGGCCCCTCAGTCTAGCGTGTTGCTCGATTTGCTGTTGACTCTCCAGATAGTTATTCAATTCCTTCACTTCTCTCCTGGTGTCACACTTCACTCTAAACATAACTTATTCCCAATATTCACAGAGGAAATAAAACTCACAAGAAAGGCCTCAGCTTTCCACAAGCACGTCTGCAAACAGCATGCATCCATGCTCTGTGTGGAAACTTGAGTCTACTCTCTCGGCCTGTACTCTAGCCCTGAAGGGGCCCCCACAGCGTCGTGAAGCCAGTGCACCCCACCACGCTGGGGCCCTGCTTCCCGTGCTGGTGGTAAGACTGTCTGTGCTGCCCAGCCTCCTCCAGGACTCTGCCCCTCACCCACACCTCACTGCATCCCCACGTTCTCCTTCTCTAGGAGAGAATATCTGCAGCACACCGACATTCTCAGTTATTTCACACCTTAAACACTGGTGCCGCCCCTCACTATCTCATGGATACTTGCCATTTCACTGCAGCCATTCCCAATAAAAATGCCCCCAGAGTTATTTCATCTTGCTGTCTTTACAGCCTTCTCTGTTATTTTAAATATGCTAAAATTGTAATTACTGAGCATTTCCTAATTAGAGAAAATAATAAAATGATGACCAATATTTCTAACATCCTGCTTCCTCCTGGGTTCAACATCCCTTGTCCTCAAGCTGGTCCTTAGCAGCTCTTCCAGCAAAGTTCTCAGAAACGTAAATCTCAGTCTGAAGAGGTCTTCCTTCCTCCCTCACTCTTGGATATTAACGTGGCTGGATATGAAGTTCTGTGATAACCGTTGTAGCCTCAGGTACGATCCTCGTCTCTATTACTGCGTCAACTGTCATCTAACTTGTGTTTGGAGGAAATCTGAATTACATGTACGGTTGCTTTTAAGGCTTCCTCTTTGTCTTTGAGGTTCTACAGTTACACTATAATAAGTTTAGATTTGGATTTCGTTTCATTTATCTTGCATCCTTTTCTGTTTCTTGACTCTGAGGATTCCTCATGTTAGGCAATACTGCAATAATTCTCTCCGTGAATGTTACCTGCCCCATTTGCTTCATTCTTCCTTTCTGGGGCTCTTCTTAGATTTCTACTGATTATTCCATCCTCTTGGCCTGTCTTCTGTAGTTTCCATCTTTTTATTTCTGTGCTTTATTCTGAGTATTTTCCCTCAACCTAGCAAAACAATATTTCTTACTTTAGCTGTAATGTTGTCTGCTCTTTTACCCATTCAATTGGTTTTCAAAATAAATGATTGTATTTTTCACTTCAAGAAGTTTAGTTTTTCTCTATTTGGCTATTTTTAAAGTCAGCACATTAAAAGATGTTCGACATCATTAGCCATTAGGGAAATGCAAATTAAAAACCACAAGGAGTTATAATTACATACCCATCAAGACGGCTAGAATAAAAACCAGTGACAAGATCGGATGCTAGTGAGGAAGCAAAGACACTGGACCACTCACACACCACTGGTGGGAATACAAAATGGTACAGTCACTCTGGAAATCGTTTGGAATTTTCTTTAAAAAAACAAAAAACAAACCAAAAAAAAAACACATGCAAATACCAGACACCCAGCTGCTGTGTCCCGGGGCATTTATTCCAGAAAAATGAAGACATGTTCACACAAAACATATACAAGAATATTTACAGCAGCCTTATTCATAGGGTGAAAACCTCGATACAACCCAGATGTCCTTCACCAGGTGAATGGGTATATGAGCTGTGATATGTCCATGCAATGGAAAACCACACAATAACAGGGAATCTGGACACAGCCCAAGTGTCCTTCACCAGGTGAACGGTTAGCAAGCTGTGGTATGTCCACACAATGGAAAACCACACCATAAAAGGGGGTCTGGTACTCACACCTGCAACAACCTGAATGAGTCAGAACTATGCTGAGTGAAAAAAGTCAATCCTAAAAAGTTACAGACTGCATGATTCCATTTATAGAACATTCTCTGAATGATACAATTATAGAAATGGAGACCAGATTTGTGACTGTCAGGATTTAGGGTACGGACGAGGGTTGGAGGAAAGGGGTTGTGATGTAAACAGGCAATGTAGCGGAACTATCCTGTGTTGTGAGTGTATCAACCTTGCTGCACAACAGCCCTACAAGGTATCACAACGTTGTGGGGAACTGGCTAAAAGGCACCTGGGAGCCCCCTGATGACCCCTAACCACTGCACATGAATCCACAGTTAACCCCAATACCAAGTCTGATTAAAAATGAGGAAAAACCAAATATTATATGATTTCACTCATATGAGGGACCTACTGGCATCGAATATCAATAACCCCATATATGCAGATGACACCACTCTTAGGGCAGAAAGCGAAGAGGAATTAAGGAGCCTCTTGATGAAGGTGAAAGAGGAGAATGAAAAAGCTGGCTTAAAACTCAACATTCAAAAAGCTAAGATCATGGCATCTGGTCCCATCACATCATGGCAAGTAGATGGGGAAACAACGGAAACAGTGATAGACTTCATTCTTGGGCTCTAAAATCACTGCAGATGGTGACTACAGCCATGAAATTAAAAGACGCTTGCTCCATGGAAGAAAAGCTATGACAAACCCAGATAGCATATTAAAAAGCAGAGACATTACTTTGCCAACAAAGGTTTGTATAGTCAAAGCTATGGTTTTTCCCAGTAGTCATGTATGGATGTGAGAGCTGGGCAATAAAAAAGGCTGAGCACTGAAGAACTGATGCCTTTAAACTGTGGTACTGCAGAAGACTCTTGAGAGTCCCTTGGACAACAAGGATATCAAACCAATCAATTCTAAAGGAAATCAATTCTGAATATTCATTGGAAGGACTGATGCTAAGGCTGAAGCTCCAATGCTCTGGCCACCTGATGAAAGAGCCAACTCATTGGAAAAGACACTGATGCTGGGAAAAATTGAAGGCAGGAGGAGAAAGGGATGACAGAGGATGAGATGGTTGGAGGGCATCACAACTGAACGGAAACGAGTTTGAGCAAATCCCAGGAGATAGTGAAGGACAGGGAATCCTGCTGTGCTGCAGTCCATGGGGTTGCAAAGAGCTGGACATGACTGAGCAAGTAAACAACAACAGCTGGCATCAAACTCTCAGAGACAGAAGGTAGAAGGGTGGATACCAGGGGCTGGGGGGCTGGGATGGAGAGTTAACTGTGAACGCGGACAGTGTTTCAGTTTTACAAGATGAAAGAGCTCCAAAGATGGGGTGGTGATGATGGCTGCCCAGCAATATGAATAAAGTTAATGACACTTAATCTTCAGAGAAAAATAGTTAAGGTAGATTTCATGCTACACATATTTTGCCACAATTTAAAAAAAAATTCCAAAAATAAAAACCACAAACCCTTTGAAAGGTGTACTACTGTGCGTGGAATAAAACCCAGACTCCTTCCCAAATTCTGGCACCTCCAGGATCCCATTTCCCCTCTTGGGCCCCTTCTCTGTCCACTCTCTGTTCACAATGCCCTGAGCACCAGACCACTGGTTAGCAAAGGCGACAGGCTTTGTACTGGCTTTGCATGTATGTGACCCCACTGCTCAGAATATTTGTCCTCTAGATCTGTGCATGGCCGGCTCCTCCTCCTTCGGACAGGAGCCCAAGGGTGCAGTGGGGCACAGGGGCAAAGTGTGGGCTCAGCCCTGACCAGCTGTTGGCCCCTCTCTGTCGCTGCCCGTTTCAGCAGAGTGACAGTCATGTTAAAACAATACAACCCACTGGGCTGCTGTGGGGCTTCAGTGAATCAGTACAGAGAAAACACTTCAACCAGCGCCGAGCACTCAAAAAATAGATAAAAACAATACTTATCAACAGCACCTCAAAAATATCACAGAAATCATGTCCAATGAAAGAAGGCAGAAACACAGGACTTCATATTCTGTGATTCTATTTATAAGCAATTCTAGAATAAGCAAACTAACCTCTGGTACTAGAATGAGATTAGGGGGCAGAGTGGGGCAGGGACCGAGGGTAAGAATTGTCCTAGGCATCTTGATTAGGAGGGTGATAATATCCGTGTATACACTTGCTAAAATTCATCAACCTGTGTCCTTAAAATCTGTATGTCCTGTTGTATGTAAATTACAAATCAACAAAGTGGATTTTAAACCCTCACCTGCACAGAGGTGTCCTCAACCACACCCCGCTCCTGCTCAGCTCCCTCCCACCCACCTTTCTACACGCCTCTTCACTTTCATCATCCTCTGGTTACCCCTGTGTTTCCGCGCTGGACCGTGACTCCGTGAGGGCAGAAGCTTCAAGTCCTCAGGCCCCTGCCTGGCCTGAGCAGCTGGAACAGTGCCTGGCACAGGACGAGTGCTCAGCAAGTACCTACTGAGTACGGGAAGGAAGAAAGAGCAGGGGAGAGGCAGGTCTGGCCCTGAGCATTGCTGGTGCAGACACCAGAAAGGACCACGGAGGTCACCGACGATGCCGTCCTCATTTCTTGACATGAGAAAATGGAGGCAGAGGAGAGTAAGTCATCTTCCCAAGGTCAGAATTAATGGTGGAAGCAGGTCTGGAGCTCACATCTCCTAGTCTTTTTTACTTATACAAATGTGGCTCAATTCACACGTATAGACATACTCTATAAACATCCACAAAATGCCTATAAAACATAATATGAAAAATTTAAAAGCATATTATTTTGAAAGCCCAGTTAACTATAAAAATATTATTACAACCAGATCTACTTCATTCAAGCATTAAGTTGTGACTTCCAATACAAGTGCTAATTTAAATACATCTTTCTTGCAGCACTTGAAATGAAATGGTAATAGGTTAATGGATGTTCGAGTATTTAAGCATGGACGATCATGAGTCAGACTGTTTTTAAGTCACCTGGGATGCTGTTTTCTGCCCATACTTCACAGTTCAGCTCATTCTGAGCAAGTCGTCTCACGAAACTGACTGCAGGTTTGAAATATTTAGTCTATAAACCTCGCATTCCTGGGAAAACACAGGCCCGTACACTTGCGCTTACACATTCCTGTCAGGTAGGCTAAGGGTGCAGTTTGAGCATAAGAACTTACAATTAAGCAGAAGAATGGCACTGCACAGAACAAGCTTCTGCGGCCTAATCTGATAACTGCCAACGTGAATTACCTCCCGGAGGTAAGAGAGGCACCGGATGACATCAGCATTCACATTTCATATTTTGAGAAATAAAAGGAAACAAAGAACATATATCTAAGCTGAAAGAATGCAGAACAATTCGATTATCAAATTAGACGATACTTGTGAGAGGAGGCTGTACTCATCTCTGACGTGCAAAGATAGCAAACTAACTGTTTGGATTCAGTAAATCAGAAAAATATATAAGCACTTTTTTCATCTTTGGAGATAAATAAAACCTATAATTACCAATTCAAAATTCTAAGTATATCTTATTCTCAGTTCTTTCAAAATATTGTTTGCTTTTCCAAGATACATTTCGCCGTCGTTAGCAGCACACTCTCCTGAGGTTTGTGATGTCTCTCCCCGCCACCCCACGTTTTGGTGAGGATGTTTATACTATTACAGGAATTTCCTTCACATTCCTCATTCGTTCCATTTCTCCAGTATTGCATCTCTGCTCTGCACAGCACCGGGCCAAGCAGGGCGATAAGCATCTTAGATGGTCAGGACCCAGGGGAGGTGAAAACCCCTTGAGGAGACAGCATCCACACACACAGGACGGGGTCGTGGCTCTCGCCAGCTAACGCCTCCAGGGGAGATGCTGAAAGAAAGAGCGGCCACGTCTCCACATGCCGGTCATGGGGACAGACCCAAGACACTTGCCTCCAGGTGCGACCCCCACCGTCCCACCGTACCAGTCCCCTGTGGAGCCCTCTGCCTCCAGCCCTTTTGCCCATATGCAACAGTTTCAGGAACTGGGCCCTGCACCCCCTTGGAAGGCCCTGCTCCCGCTCCTCGGGCCCCAGGAGGAGCCCTGGCTGCCTCCCCGTCTGCTTCAGTTGGCCAGGCTCTGCAGTTCTCTAAGCACTCCAATACGTGTCCTCTGTGCTCAGCCAGAGGCATCCTCTGTGACTTGCAGCCAAGAGCACCTTAACTGATGCGATGGAACTCTCTGGGCTTTGTTCACTGGCATGTATGGTCCATATGCACTGTAAAGCCTGTAGGCAACGATACAGCAACCACCCCCAAGGTTAACCAAGCTTCCTTTGCTAACCTTGAATGTGGTAGACACAACTGTCCAATGACTGGATCCTCTTGGCCACCTACCATCATGTCACTCTTAACAAAGCCATCCAAAACAAATGTCTACAGCTTCATTAGAAGGCCGTGTTTGCCTTCTCTGTGTCAAGAATTCCTGAAGATATACAGAGAGGACAAAGAGCACACAAGCAGGCGTGCTCACTGTCGGCCTGGGCCTGTGATTGTGGGAGCCTGTGGCTCATGGCAAACCCAGGCTAACCCACAGTATTTCAAATTGAAAGCTGCTATTCTAAAACAGGAGGGAAAAAATGAGAGCAGTATGAGGAAAAAATAAATCAAAAGCACGAGGAAGGTTTGGCAAAATAAAGTGAAAAGAAGAATTGGCCTGATGCAGAAGGGAACTTGAGATGTAGAGTCAGCAGACCTGGGTTAGAGTCCCGGCTCTGCCATTTGTCAGCTATGCGCCCTTGGGTGGGTCATTTAACAACTCCAGTCTTCATTTCTGATGGCTAATTATACCTGCCTCAGTAGGCAACTCTGAGGATTAGAGAAGATATGTTTAAAGTGTACTCAATAACAGCTGCTGTTAATATTATTAATAGACTACTCAACTAATTTTTCAAGTTGAGAAACATTAGACTCACTGTTTCCCTTGAAAATGAAAAAAAAAAAAAGTCATTTAATTTTAAGCCTAAAGCTCACATTTCTAAGATTATGAGATAATGTTAAAACGCGGCGGGGAAGGGGTGGCAAGGTGAGGCTCCTCCTTCCTTCCCTTGACGAAGGTCCATCTCTTCCATGTGTTAGGGTGCTGACCCCAGGGAATCAGGGTAAAGGCTGATGGAGAGGTTTGAGCTGTCTCAATAGGTGTGAAACGCCTTGAGCCAAACGTTTCATTTTTAAATGATGCTTCTCATGGTCCAGAACAGATCTAATGCCATCTGGGTTTTGTCTGCCAACCATCTGGGCAGAGTCAATTCATAAGTGCTCTTGCAGCTGAGGTCTGAGCTGGACTTTATTAGAAGTGTAAAGTAATACATCTGTGACTGATGCCCAACTTGGAGAGATAACTATGCAAGTACTGATTTATGAGTTCTTGCACAGCAGGTACTTAATAAATACGGGGGTGATGATGAGGTGGAAAATGTGAAACTAAAAGGCCTTGAGAAAGTGTAAATATCCATAATCAGCCTCATCTCATCTCTTTAAAAGAAAGAAGCCATCAGGCATATTACTCTACTGAGACTGGAGATTTATCCACCGCTTCATGGTGGTAAGCGGAGTGTCTGCTGCGACACTAAGTTAAAGCCCTATGAGCATCTTCTGTGTTATTGGTGCGCCAGGAATTAAGCAGTCTTCAGCAAGAAATCATGTTAAAAAAAAAAAAACAAGCTTACAAAATTAAGCGTTATTTCATTCTGCATCCTTTTGTACTTGAAGAAATGTTGTCTCAGGAACATAGCTAGACAATGGATTAACAAATGAATTACTGTGTAGTTATTTGCTACTGAATGAAAATAATCCTCCACCACTGACACTAATTAGAAGCTCCAGTGTTTGAGAGGAAGCCTAAGTTGACCTAGCCGCCCTTCCGAGGACTGACTCCTTCCACCTGTGCCCAGCCACACTGTGCTCAACACAAGGACCTTCCAGAACACTGCATAGGAATCTGTCTCAGCTGCCTTATTCTCAGCCCCACCAGCCTCTAAGAGAATGAGAAATTGATCCCTTATCTGTGTTTCACCCCAATTCCATAGGCATTTGTTATAATTGGAATCAATATAAAGGTGGATAGCTAAGCAAGTTTCAATAAAATACAGAAAAAGGACAGAAGTTATCCCATTTCCCAAGGTAATTTATATTTTTACTAGAATTTTAAAATACGGCTTTTACATATTTCAGTATTTTTCCTGTTTTCAATATCCAGGATAGAAACATTTGCTAAATAAGCTTAAGAATTGTGTGGGCACAAACAGAGTTCTGATGCTCAGGCAGAAGAGTGGGGATTCTGGGCTTAAAGACAGGAGCGACTGGATGGTCAAGTAGGGAGAAAGCATATTTGAAAAACCATTCAGCAAATTCTCTTACACACATCCTTTCTGGGAAAAAAATAAAAGCATTTTCTTCTCACAGTTTTGTCTTTTTTTTCCCCTGAGTGCAACCATCTGATGGCATAAATATTTGACATTTAGCCCAAGATTATAGCATTTCATGATCCTTTCAGAAATGTCCATCCTCAAAACCTTTATATTCAGTATATTATCTTTAAGTTACATTGCAAAATGCCCACTTATGAAATAAAACGGAAATGTTCTTTTTAATCACTTAAAGCTTCCAAATGCAGAAACTATCTTGCATTAGATAAATATCTTAAATGGGAGATAGGCAAGAACACCTTGAAATAATGCTTATCTAATCACAAAGCAACTGCTCTGCAATAGATGGGTGAACCACTAATTAGACAAAGGGAAATAAAACTGTCATGGTGGGATAAAAGGATAAAGAGAAATAAGCAGTAATTACTGTTTTATCATCAGAGGAAGTAGTATCAAATATGGCTCAGTAAAAAGAGGGAAAACCCTTACAGCTCTGTAAGTAAATACCAGAACTCATTAAATTAGCACTTGGAGCTCAACACAACTCAGGATGACAACATCTCAAAAAAAAAAAAAAAAAAAAAGTGCATTCAGAAAAGGAAAAAAAAAAAAAACATAAAGAGTGAGTGAGGGTGCTTTAGTTAGGGCATGTGGTACACTGAGGAGTAACATCACGTGACGCTTTTCCTAAACCGCTTAAAAACTTCCAAGCCAGTCTTAAAATAGCTCTTGATTAAGGCTCGAGGTAGGTCTACAAGACCAGGTTACTCTTTCTGAAGCTTAACTGGTACACTTAATATGTACAGTGGTACCGACTGGTGTCATGAGACGTGTTTTGAACTGCAGGGTTTGGAACAACTTACATCCTGCTGCTGGGGATAATCTTGTGCCCGTCTCGGAACCACGTCACCTGGGGCCGGGGGCAGCTGCTGATGGGCGGCAAGCTGAGGACGGCTGCGCTGCCTTCGGAGACCACTTGTCTCTCGTCTGCATCCGTGAAATCTCCCATATCTGTAGAGGAAAATCAGACTTCTAAGTTCCAGAAGACTCTCTTTGAGAGGGAGGGAGGTCAAAGATGGACACTCTGTTTTATGGCAAAGTCACCGACGTCGCCCTCGTGAAGCAGGGAAACCACGGGGGAGTGTTCCTGCGGATGAGTGCAGGCTGGGGCAGGAGCCGCAGGCCTCCAGGAGGCCCACAGGGCGCGGGCGGCAGCGGAGCTCCATGGTCTTTGTGTTGCTGCTGCAACAGGACAAGGACACGTGTGCAACCGATTTTAATACTGACATCTTTGTTGGAAAGCATCCTCCTGCTGCATGAAGCATTTCCCCAGAAGCGCTAAGAAAATGCCTTCGGATACCGACCAGATCTCGGCAGCCCGTTCTGCCCAGGCAGACCTGTTCAGCTTTGCCTCTGTTTCTGGGGTGAACACTTCCTGAAAGAATCTTCTGGGAGAAGTGGTTTTTCAACCATTAGTTCACTTTTGGAGGGTTCTCTAAACAACATGCTACTGACTTCATTTGGGGCAGGTAGGTTTTGTTCCAGTCTTTGTGCTACTGGTTTAGAGCATTTAAAAAATAGGATCTCAGGAAAAAACCAGACATTCCAATGTGGGTATATGTGGCCAATTTTAAAATCAGTACCATCTGAAAGGTTTGAAAATTTTTCATATTATGAGTAGCTACAGATATATGTATATACACATGGATATGGAATTCATATACCTTTGGAACAGTCTATAAAAGATCTCTATTATCAATGAATTTGTGATTCAAAAGAAAGTATTTACTATGTTGGAAGCAGTATTTAATAGTCTAGGAAACAGATGAAACAATGAAACATTAGGATATTCACAGTTAAAGTGAAATTTGTTATCAAAGAGATAGAGAAATTCGAGATAAGAAGGTCTAGCCCTAGAGATAAAGGATAGCAAGAAAAAAGCTCAAAATTAAATTTTATAAACTAGTACTTAATATATTAATAAATTCTAAGCTTATTCAAATATATTTTGAGTACTGACAATTTTTTATTTATGAATTGTTTTCAATTATTGAATAAAAGTTCTGAATTATTCTGCAGACAGGTTTAGTTAAGTGACTTCACCACCACAATTCAGAAAAAGGACGCCTTCCTAGTAATTAAAACTAAACACGTGTAGCATCAGCACCGTACACAGTCACTAGTAATTACAGGGGAAAAGTAAATAACGAGAAATTATTTATTTTATACAGTAACACTGAACACTGCAAGCTTTAACTGGGGTCAAAATGACAAGTGAGAAAATACCTTCATCACTGGTTGACATGACGCAATTTAGGAGCTCTTTAGGGTTCTCTAGAATCTATTATAATGCATTAATATGCAATTTAAAATGACAACACTTTTTGCTTTCTTTTAAATAAAGAGACATTTTGGTCATAAATTCAGAATATAATAAAGCCTACAGGGCACTTTACATGGACCCTACCCGTCGCAGATTTTGGACTAAAGTATTAATACTAAATATTAATACTGAAGTATTAACTGCTTTGAATCGGCCGACTCCCCTCTCCACCATTCTGCTAAACACTACACCAAAATTCCAGGCCCCTGTGTTCTGATATCCCCTCTGGTTACTTTTAAAAGTTTCATTCTCCAAAATGGTCTGCCCAGTAGAGAATTATTAACTCGTTGAAGGATTTCTAAGCAAATCATCATTAGAGAGAACTGATTATGGACAGACAAAATTTTATCTGAGTTTAACTTTTTTATTTTAAAAACATTTGAATCTGAATATAACAAAAGCTGAGAGCAGCTAATTCATAAAACAGAAGGCATCTTGCTCATTTTTCCTATCCCCCACGGTGCCTTATCTCCTGAATTGAAAGAAGTGGCATTCACCTCACCGGCCCCACCATCATCGTCGGACCAGCTGCATTCTATATTTACTTATCTCTCAACCAATTTTAGCAATTATCCTCTTCCAAATAGAACCCAAGATAGACACTCAATTCCCACCATGGTCAAAGGTGATTTGGATTAGTGTGCCCACAGACACTGTTTTATTTAACATTTGCAGATGTTTTCAATGTGCACATACATGCAACTTGAACTTCTGATCTTCTTTGCAAGAGTGCTCCCATCCTGTTTCGAACAATGCAGCGGTAGAACCCGGCATCCAGCCTTTGCAAAGATGGAATAACGTACCTGCCGAACAGCAAAAAGCAGTGTTAATGGTTGTATAACTACACAGCCAGCTTTGGCATCCAATCTACTATGTTTTGGTATCTAGCAGCAAAAATATTTTATTTTTGGTAAACTAATATCTATGCACCCCTTTGCTGACCAACACGCTCACTGCAACTGCAGCTTATCTGTGAGGTTATGTAACGGCTGTTTGTCTCTCCAACTAGGCTGTGACTACCCCACGCAGCGAGGCTCTGGACCCATCTTGTTCACTACTGTACCCCATGCCATCATGTAGACACATCACTCAAAATGGCCTGAATGAAAGAGAACTGTTAAAAAGCTGAAAAGCATTCCACTTAAACTAGGCCTTTTGATTTTTTTTTAACATTCCCTTTCTCAGAATTTCTAAAAAGTCTTTCTAGAACTGCAACAGTCTTAACGTGTTACGTCTCCTGCATCAAAGTTCAGACAACGCGGGATGAGACACAGGTCTCATTGAGGCAAAGCAAGAGGGACTCCAGGGCACAGCTCTGCTCCCCACAAAGAGCAGACGCCTTCTAGCACCCTTCGCTTCACACACCTGCCTTTCTTCTACACATATGGCCTGATATTAACTTTAAAATCTTTCCTGATTGACTAAAAGGTTATTTTATTTGTATTTTCCATTCCTATGATTATAAATAACCGTTCCTCAAATCAATGCCTTTCTAAAAAGGTCAGTAAATATTATAGGGGGGAAAAGGTAGTTAGAAGATACTGTTTAAAAGCCTTGGTTTTTTATAATTCAGGGATTTATTTATTTCTAGGAGGAGAATTGCTTTACAATATCGTGTTGGTTTCTGCCATACATCAACATGAGTCAGCCATAGGCACACACATGTCCCCTCCCTTTTGAGACTCCCTCCCTCCTCCCCTCCCCTCCACCCCATCCTACCCTTCTAGGTTGTCTTGGAGCACTGACTTTGAGCTCCCTGTAACCCAAGATGTTTTTAAGTCCATAAACAAGCAGGAGACACAAGGGGGGACCACTTGAGGTGAGCAGCTCCAGAGCTCAAACCTTTCGTGCTACCTGCTGCTAAATTGCTTCAGTCGTGTCCGACTGTGTGCGACCCCAGAGATGGCAGCCCACCAGGCTCCCCCGTCCCTGGGATTCTCCAGGCCAGAACACCGGAGTGGGTTGCCATTTCCTTCTCCAATGCATGAGAGTGCAAAGTGAAAGTGAAGTTGTTCAGTCGAGTCCGACTTCGAGACCCCAGGGACTGCAGCCCACCAGGCTCCTCCATCCATGGGATTTGCCAGGCAGGAGCACTGCAGTGGGTGCCAGGGCCTTCTCCATATTCGTGCTGCCTAGCAGAGCACATTTAATTGGTTTCTAAGCTATGTTCACCAAGGATCAAGACTCGAGTTGTGGATACTTTTTACACATGGGAGGGTGCTATCCTAAGAAGGAAAAAGAGAGCCTGAACCCAGTCAAATAGGCGCCTCCTTTCCCAAAAAGAGAAGAGACCACAATGCTATCCTTTTCTAACAAGATGATCTGCTAACAGATACCCAGTTATCTAGTAACAGGTAAAGTCAACTTAAAAATACCTCCTCTTACAAAGTATAATCAGAGAAATGTAAAAAAAATAATAATTATCAGGTAAAAGGCACCAAGTAACATGTGCTTTATTTGCTCAGTTCCTACACATACCTTGAAATCACTTATATTCAACTAATTGCTCATCTTTTTACTCAAGTATGTCCAAGTAGTCAACCAGAAAAAGGAACTGCTAGGCATAATTTTTAAGTGAATAAAACATTTGGACAATACAGGTAATTCTGTATTAAGCAAATATTAATCAAAGTGTGTTTGCCCCCTGATAACCATCATGAGATCTTATGGCAAGATTAATAAAATATTTTATGAAAAAATACTGCTGAGCCTTAGTCTTCAAAGTTTTATTCTACACTGAAGAATGGTTCTTCTCAAACAGAAAATTAATTAGTGAAGACAATCAGAACAATACCAAACTGAACACAAAGAGTCAATGCCATTTATTTAAATTACAAATCAAGACTAGAAGAATGAGCAGCTTTGATTATTATATACTGTGATTATAATAAGGAGTTTTGAGATTAGGTTAAAACAAAATCAAGAAAAGTTTTTGGAAAAGAAATAACAGAAGTTACTGGAGTACCATATTTGAAAAAATACAAGAACAGTTTCATCATTGCAACTTAACCACATTTATACGATTGTTATTAATATTTTGTATGTTTGGAATACCCTGAATAGCTTTTATATTCTTATGAATTTCTATAGTAATCCTATGTACTAATACACAAAACCAGCACTGCTTTCAAACAGGGAGAAGCAGACACAAACTGAATATTGGGCATATGCTGCTTTGTACTGTCTCTTGGTCTAATGTCTCACCAGGGAAAAGAAATATACAAAAAAGTTGCAAAGTATTCCACCTAATACAGGAATTCCTACACAAATTATGTTCACCCAACAGATGGGAATATTCAGCGCAAGCCTATTGTTTACAAACATACACTTTTAAGCAAAGAAAGTTCCCTGACTCTTAGTAAGAAAGCATGATAAAATCTTAGCACCATATGCCACTAAAATATAGAAAATGCTTGCTCCCATTTCAAAAAAGCACAGCAGGGAATGTTTGTATTCACTGTTTCACGGCAGAATCTACCAGACCAACAGAACCTTTTCCAGGACCAGTTCATTATCAGGAGCAGCAAATTAAAGGAAATCGAACACAAAATCACAACAAACCCAAGGGTTTAAATGTTCTTTCTGGTACGTAGAATACCTCAGCTCTGAACTGCCACTTGAAGCGGCAAACAGCGACAACCTAGACTTCCTCTAAGAAGCAGTTCTAGGCCCAACTCAGTCCTAACAATTGCTTGGCTAGCCCCACCTGGAAAGGATGGCTGACACTGTCTGCCCGGGGTCTGCACCGTGTTCCTGTGTTTGGAGAGTTCTTTGCTCTGAGTCCTGGTAGAGGCAGAGCCTTCCATGAACAGGGCACAGGGATGAGATTGTGCATGGTCCCTGGACACACACAGTCTGGACATTTAGACCTGGGACTGGTGACACAGGACCAGGGCTAAAAGAGCATCCGCCCAGTAGCGCAGCAGCAGGGCACGAAGGAGCCCGGGGTCAGGGGAGCGGGGCAGGTGCCCAGTGCCGAGCAGGGCAGTGGCTGTATTGGTGCAACCAGGGCCCAGCAGCGCCAGCAGCTGCAGGGCCCGATGGGGCTGGCTATCGGGGTGACTTGGCTCTGGCGGGTCCACTTCCCTCTGTTCTTGCCCACTGTCAAGCCAGCCCTGAGACTGTGAGAGCAAGCCAGTGACCAGGTCACAACTTCCTTTACTTCAAAGAGGGTTTGATTGGCTTGTCCTGGAACTCCCCAGAATGTAGCTGACATAATTTTGGCTGAAAAAACGTGTTAAGTTACTAGGTACTCATAATGGTCACAGAAAAACCTCAATAATGCCTCACTGAATAATCTCTTTTTAAAAAATCACAGCTTCCTGGGTAACCACTAAGAATCATTAAGTGGTAAACAGTCCCCAAGAAACTGAGACTAATTAACATATTATGAGGAGTATCCCTAACAAGAGCCACTCAAATTTTAGAAAGTACCTGAGAAAGTACTGTCTGTTTCAGCACAGTTACTGCTGAGCAGTTATTCCCAACAAGAGTTAGATGCTCTAAGCACACAGGTCTACAGAAACCCATCAAGTTCAGAATGACAAAATCATATCCTCCTTGTAGAAAAGAAAAGCCGTACTTCTCCCTCTAATGGCAGGGACATAACTCAATCCATAAGAAAGATTTTTCATACCCATTTAGATATTTTTTTTTCTTTTTGGGGGGCCTACATTCATTTTATGCTACCATAGACAAGACTACTCCCCACAACTTTACTTTTTTTACACTGGTATGGAAATATCTATTTTGCATGAAAATAAACAACCAAGTTCTATAATAAACTTTCCTATTTGGGCCCAAAGTCCAGCCTTATTTTTTTTTTAATATTTGTTTTTATTTATTTGGCTGCTTTGGGTCTTCACGGCATCAGTGGGATCCCTAGTTGACGCCTGAGAATGTTCAGTTGCACCACGTGGGATCGAGTTCTCTGACTGGGCTTTGAACCTGGGCCCTCTGCACTGGGAGTGAGAGTCTTAGCCCCTGGACCACCAGGGAAGCCCTTCATTCTTTAAAGTGTTAAGAGAAAAAAAAAAAATACAAAACTAAGCTGTTTGTATCCTTCTTGGAACTAACTCATTTCTATTTTTGGAAACAAGATGACAAATAATTGTATTTTCAATTTCATTTTTAAAAATTTCTTATTTGAAACTTTAAAATACAGCAACAGTCAAAAGTGGAATGAGTCTATCGTTGAATTTTTTTCCTCAAGTAAATAGTGAAATGAAAAATCCAGACCGAAACTTGTTAAGAAAGAGATGGACCCAAAATTTTGAAGCATTGGCCAGCTCAGTAATATGTCCTAGACATTAAGGGTTACGTTTTGAATTCCTTTCAAGAGTTAATTGGTATGAAGTTAAAGTAAACAGCAAAATAAAGATGAAAGTTAGTCAATGGGAACATTATATCCTCAAAAGTTCCCTAATCTGAATTTTATTTACTTAAAAACTTGTATTAAGTTGAAAGAGGCAACAGACAGGTCCCCTCTGGGATTGGGCTAGGAAGCACCTATGTGTCTGTCGTACTTTTTGAGAACATCAATCTGGGGACTACAAGCGCCCCAGAGAACAAGCGGATGTGAGTAGCCACAGACCAGTAACTGCGAGTGAACTGTGTATTCACGTACACAGACCAGTAACTGCGTGTGAACTGTGTATTCACGTACACAGACCAGTAACTGCAAGTGAACTGTGTATTCACGTACACAGACCAGTAACTGTGTGTGAACTGTGTATTCACATATAAAAACCAGTTCAAGATTTCAAAAGTTAACACTGAAAAGTTCCAAAATATCTTCTTCTGGAATTGTGGTTTTTGTGGTTTTCTCGAATGGGAACATTGTTTTGAGATCACTCATTCTTCATCCATTCCTAGCTTCAGTCATCAAACAGGGACAGAAAAACAGAAATTCACATTCTGGGAAATACGGACACATGGCTGAAAATAGTCTGTCAGATACGTGGTTAGGAGAAAACACCTCTCAAATGAGGAAGAACAGAGCCTCAGAAATCTTTGTGAAAGACCTCAGGGTTTTTTTAGAGCTAAATATCCTTTATTCCATCTGTTTACTTAATTTTTTATTTTTCCAGGTTGGTTCTCTAGCGACATTAAAAAATCTAAGACTGTTATATGAAGGGCTAAAATACGACGAGAAATGTCGGTTCCTACACAGTCAAATTGATGCACACCAAACACAATGGAAAGAGAACCTAGGCTATTAAGTGTTACAATATTAGCATAAGTGAATTAGAAACAAATTAAAAAGCTTTCACTCGTCTCGGAAGCATTTGTCGACAATTATGTACACACTTGTTTGGTCATTCTGGTTAAAGTTCTTAGATTTGACAATGATGATTAGATGAACGAGGCAAATGGAATTAATTGTCTAAATCCAAATCATCTCCAATAAGAACTTCTAAAAGTTCAATGATAATTTTGCTTCAGAAATTCTCTGGAAGGAATCATATCTGCTATGACCACACGGAGTTGAAAAGATAGTCAATTAAAATCAGAAATAAATATAAACAATACACAACTGGGTAGGAGGAATATAAGCCTTGTGATACACAATTAATATTAGAGATCAAAATCAAACAAGACAGCACAGACTCGCACCATGAAAGCCTTGGAATTCAACATGGGGTACTCTGGAATGGGAATGAGAATAGTCTGCCCACTTTTACTGCCAGAGTTTATGAGCAAATTGACAAAAGGACCTGATGCCTTAGGAATGAGAACTTCATTTATTAATTCCAGGGCTTTAAATATAGCTTTGTAATATAGAAGGCAGGCCAAAATTAGGCTGAAAGCTTTACACCTAGTGCCCAGCCATTCACATCTTGGGCTCCAGGAAAGGAAAGCTACCTCAAGCATTAAGAGTTTGGGATTTATAAGGGGTTCTGCTTACTTTAGTCAAAGTGGGCAAGACTAGTTCGTTCATACGAACCAAAACACAACCCGCTGTGGTTGCTGTGAGCTGGGCAGTTCACAGAGGACAGTGAACCAGGAGGAAGAAACTGAACGACCTGGGGACTCAGCCCCTGCGGGGAAACGCAGGTGGGGCTTACCCTGTTTGGCTGGTTGGTGACAAAACCAACTGGCTACGCTTCACTTAAGAAAACGGACCTTTCCTGATGAGAAGGGGACCCCGCAGATTAAAAACAAAACAAAAGACTCTGTTAGCCTTTGACCTGCTTCGTTTTGTACTCCAAGGCCAAAGGTGCCTGTTACTCCAGGTAGCTCTTGACTTCCTACTTTTGCATTCCAGTCCTCTATCATGAAAAGGACATCTTGTTTGGGTGTTAGTTCTAGAAGGTCTTGTAGGTCTTCATAGAACCGTTCAGCTTCAGCGTCTATAGCCTTACTGTTCTGGGCATAGACTTGGGTTACTGTGATAGTGAAGGGTTTGCCTTGGAAACAAACAGAGATCATTCTGTTGTTTTTGAGACTGCATCCAAGTACTGCATCTCAGACTCTCTTGTTGACTATGATGGTTACTCCATTTCTTCTAAGGGATTCTTGCCCACAGTTGTAGATACAATGGTCATCTGAGTTCAATTCACCCATTCCAGTCCATTTCAGTTCACTGATTCCTAAAATGTTGATTTTCACTCTTAACCATCTTCTGTTTGACCACTTCCAATTTGCCTTAATTCATGGACCTAACCTTCCAGGTTCCTATGCAATATTGCTCTTTACAGCATCAGACTTTACTTCCATCACCAGTCACATCCACAGCTGGGTGTTGTTTTTGCTTTGGCTCTCTCTTCATTCTTTCTGGAGTTATTTCTCCACTGATCTCCAGTGGTAGATAGGGCACCTACCAACCTGGGGAGCTCATCTTTCAGTGTCCTATCTTTTTGCTTTTTCATACTATTCATGGGGTTCTCAAGGCAAGAATACTGAAGTGGTTTGCCATTCCCTTCTCCAGTGGACCATGTTTTGTCAGAACTCTACACCATGACCCGCCTATCTTAGGTGGCCCTACACAGCATGGCTCATAGTTTCACTGAGTTAGACAAGGCTGTGGTCCATGTGATCAGTTTGGTTAGTTTTCTGTGATTATGGTTTTCATTCTGTTAACCCTTTGATGGATAAGGACAAGAGGCTTATGGAAGCTTCCTGATAGGGGAGACTGACTGAGAGGGAAACTGGGTCTTGTTCTCATGAGTGAGGCCATGCTCAGTAAATCTTTAATCCAATTTTCTATTGGTGGGTGGGGCTGTGTTCCCTCCTGTTGTTTGACCTGAGGCCAAACTATGGTGGAGGTAAGAAAGATAATGGGGACTGCCTTCCAAAGGTCCCGTGCAAGCACTGCAGCACTCAGTGCCCCCGACCCTGCAGCAGGCCGCTGCCAACCCACAGCTCCACCAGAGACTCCTGGACACTCATGGGCAAGTCTGGGTCAGTCTGGTGTGGGGTTACTGCTCCTTTCTCCTGGGTCCTGGTGCAAGGTTTTGTTTCTGCCTCCAAAGAGTCTGTTTCCCCAGTCCTCTATATGGTCAGCAAAAACAAGACCAGGAGCTGACTATGGCTCAGATCATGAACTCCTTAATGACAAATTCAGACTTATATTGAAAAAAGTAGGGAAAACCACTAGCCCCTTCAGGTATGACCTACATCAAATACCTTATGATTATACAGTGGAAGTGACAAATAGATTCAAGGGATTAGACCCAATAGACAGAGTGCCTGAAGAACTATAGACGGAGGTTCAAGACACTGTACAAGAGGCAGTGATCAAGACCATCCCCAAGAAAAAGAAATGCAAAAAGGCAAAATGGCTGTCTGAGGAGGCCTTACAAATAGCTGAGAAAACAAGAGAAGTGAAAGGCAAAGGATAAAAGGAAAGATATACCCATTTGAATGCAGAGTTCTAAAGAATAGCAAGGAGAGATAAGAGAGCCTTCCTCAGTGATCAATGCAAACAAATAGAGCAAAATAATAGAATGGGAAAGACTAGAGATTTCTTCAAGAAAATTATAAATACCAAGGGAACATTTCATGCAAAGATAGGCACAATAAAGGACAGAAATGGTCTGGACCTAACAGAAGCCGAAGATATTAAGAAGAGGTGGCAAGAATTCACAGTAGAATTATACAAAAAAAGATCTTCATGACCCAGATAACCACGATGGTGTGATCACTCACCTAGAGCCAGACATGCTGGAATGCAAAGTCAAGTGGGCATTAGGAAGCATCACTACGAACAAAGCTAGTGGAAGTGATGGAATTCCAGCTGAGCTATTTCAAATCTTAAAAGATGATGCTGTGAAAGTGCTGAACTCAATATGCCAGCTAATTTGGAAAACTCAACAGTGGCCACAGGACTGGAAAAAGTCAGTTTTCGTTCCAATCCCAAAGAAAGGCAATGCCAAAGAATGCTCAAACTACCATACAATTGCGCTCATCTCACACACTAGCAAAGCAGTGCTCAAAATTCTCCAAACCAGGCTTCAACAATACATGAACCGTCTACTTCCAGATGTTCAAGCTGGTTTTAGAAAAGGCAGAGGAACCAGAGATAAAATTGCCAACATCGCTGGATCATGGAAAAAGCACGAGAGTTCCAGAAAAACATCTATTTCTGCTTTATTGACTATGCCGAAGCCTTTGACTGTGTGGATCACAACAAACTGTGAGAAATTCTGAAAGAGATGGGAATACCAGACCACCTGACCTGCCTCCTGAGAAATCTGTATGTGGGTCAAGAAGCAACAGTGAGAACTGGACATGGAACAACAGACTGGTTCCAAATAGGAAAAGGAGTACATCAAAGCTGTATATTGTCACCCTGCTTATTTAACTTATATGCAGAATACATCATGAGAAATGCCGGGCTGGATGAAGCACAAGCTGGAATCAAGATTGCCAGGAGAAATATTAATAACCTCAGATATGCAGATGACACCACCCTTATGCCAGAAAGCAAAGAAGAACTAAAGAACCTCTTGATGCAAGTGAAAGAAGAGAGTGAAAAAGTTGGCTTAAAACTCAACATTCAGAAAACTAAGATCATGGCATCTGGTCCCATCACGTCATGGCAAATAGATGGGGAAACACTGGAAACAGTGATAGACTTCATTTTTTTGTGCTCCAAAATCACTGCAGATGGTGATGGCAGCTATGAATTTAAAAGATGCTTGCTCCTTGGAAGAAAAGCAATGATCAACCTAGACAGCATATTAAAAAGCAGAGACAACCTAGAACCTATTATACAGAGTGAAGTGAGTCAGAAGGAGAAAGATAAACATCGTATTCTAACACATATATATGGAATCTAGAAGAATGGTACTGAAGAGCTTACTTACAGGGCAGCAGTGGAGAAACAGAGAATAGACTTCTGGACACGGGGAGAGGGGAAGAGAGGGTGAGATGTATGGAAAAGGTAACATGGAAACCTGCATTACCACAGGTAAAATAGATAGCCAACAGGAATTTTCTGTACAGCTCAGGAAACTCAAAGTGGGGCTCTGTGTCAACCTAGAGGGGTGGGATGGGGAGAGAGATGGGAGAGAGGTTCAAAAGGGAGGGGATATGTGTATACCTATGGCTGAGGAGATCCAACCAGTCCATTCTGAAGGAGATCAGCCCTGGGCGTTCTTTGGAAGGAATGATGCTAAAGCTGAAACTCCAGTACTTTGGCCACCTCATGCGAAGAGTTGACTCATTGGAAAAGACTCTGATGCTGGGAGAGATTGGAGGCAGGAGGAGAAGGGGACGACAGAGGATGAGATGGCTGGATGGTATCACTGACTCGATGGACGTGAGTCTGAGTGAACTCCAGGAGTAGGTGATGGACAAGGAGGTCTGGCGTGCTGCGATTCATGGGGTCACAAAGAGTCGGATGCGACTGAGCAACTGAACTGAACTGAACTGATGGCTGACTAATGTTGAGGTTTGACAGAAAACAACAAAATTCTGTAAAGCACTTATCCTTCCAAAAAAAATAAGTTAATTTTTAAAAAAAGCAGAGACATTATTTTGCCAACAAAGGTCCGTCTAGTCAAAGCTATGGTTTTTCCAGTAGTCATGTATGGATGTGAGAGTTGGGCTATAAAGAAAGCTGAGCACTGAGGAACTGATGCTTTTGAACTGTGGTGTTGGAGGAGACTCTTGAGAGTCCCTTGGACTGCAAGGAGATCCAACCAGTCAACCCTAAAGGAGATCAGTCCTGAATATTCCTTGGAAGGACTGATGTTGAAGCTGAAACTCCAATATTTTGGCCACCTCATGAGAAGAGCTGACTCATTGGAAAAGACTCTGATGCTGGGAGGGATTGGGGGCAGGAGGAGAAGGGGACAACAGAGGATGAGATGGTTGGATGGCATCTCTGACTGAATGGGCATGGGTTTGGGTGGACTCCGAGTTGGTGGTGGACAGGGAAGCCTGGTGTGCTGCAGTCCATGGGGTCACAGAGTCGGACACGACTTAGCTACTGAACTGAAAATAACAAACAGGTAGAGGAGTCTAACTCATGACTTAGTGATGAAGTGCTGTCTTGGGGTGTTAAACCTAAAGGGTATGGCCAGGCAATCAATCAATCTGGGAGAGTCTGACATGGCAGCAATACTAAGTTTTTAGACACGTGGACATGGCGTCTGTCCTTTTATTTAAGTCTTCTTTTAGGAAACTTAGGCAATGCTTTATAGTTTTTAGTATAAAAATCTTGCAAACACCTTGTCAAATTCATCGCTAAGATTTTTAAAGATATTTTTTAAAATATTTTATTTTACAAAATAAATTTTATATATTTTATAAAAATCATAAACCTTAATAAGTTACAGATTATTCTTTTCTAGTATACAAAAATATAAGTGACTTGTATGGTCATCTGTAGCTTCTCTGATAGCTCAGTTGGTAAAGAATCCACCTGTAATGCAGGAGACCCCGGTTCGATTCCTGGATCAGGAAGATCCCCTGGAGAAGGGACAATGTACCCACTCCAGTATTCCTGGGCTTCCCTGGTGGCTCAGCTGGTAAAGAATCTGCCTGCAGTGCAGGAGACCTGGGTTCGATCCCTGAGTTGGGAAGATCTCCTGGAGAAGGGAAAAGCCACCCACTCCAGTATTCTGGCCTGGAGAATTCCATGGACTGTGTATTCCACGGGCTGCAAACAGTCAGACATGACTGAGAGACTTTCACTTTCACATGCTCATCTAGTATCCTGCTGCTGCTAAGTTGCTTCAGTCGTGTCCGACTCTGTGCGACCCCATAGACGGCAGCCCCCCAGGCTCCCCCGTCCCTGGGATTCTCCAGGCAAGAACACTGGAGTGGGTTGCCATTTCCTTCTCCAATGCATGAAAGTGAAAAGTGAAAGTGACGTCACTCAGTCGTGTCCGACTCTTAGCGACCCCGTGGACTGTAGCCCACCAGGCTCCTCCGTCCATGGGATTTTCCAGGCAAGAGCACTGGAGTGGGCTGCCATTGCCTTCTCTGCATCCAGTGTCCTATAACACTGCTAAACACATGTGAATTTTAGCAGTTTTTTTAAAAGACAATATCACATTTTCTACAATCATGTAACCTTTAATAAATTTACATATCCTCTTACAATCTAGATGCTTTTTATTTCTTTTTCTTATTATACTGGCTAGTAACTCCATTATTGGGATCTGCTCAGTTTCTTGCATTGATGAGTTTGTAGTTTTCATCAAATGCAAACATTTCTCATATTATTTATTCAAATACTTTACCACCCCTGTCTTGGGATTCAACTTATACATATATTAGGCCATGTGAAGTTGTCCTGTAATCAACTAATGGTCTTTTCATTGTGTTTATTTTTTCTTTCATTTTTATTCATTTATTTATTTTTGACCGAGCTGCACGGCACATAGGATCTTAGTTCCCTGACCAGTGATCAGACCTGCATTCTGTGCATCAGAAACACAGAATCTTAGCTACTGGACTGCCAGGCAAGTCCCTGCCTTTCGTCTTGATTAGTTGCGCTGCTCTATTTTTAAGTTTACTAATATTTTGGAGTGGGCAGCCTATCCCTTCTCCAGGCGAACTTCCCGACCCAGAAATCAAACCTAGGTCTGCTGCATTGCAGGTGGATTCTTTATCAGCTGAGCTACCCAGGAAGCCCATTATATTGCTGTGTTTTTAAGTTTACTAATACATTCTCCTGCAATGTCTGATCTGCCGAGAGTCTCACCCATTGTGCTTTTCATCTCAGATGTTATGGGCTTCATCCTTAGAAATATCTTCTGCCTTTTAATATCTTTCATGTCTCTGCTTTGATCAGATGGAATTCAGTTACCATGTTTCAATACCACTCTCTGCTAATTCTAACATCTGTGTCAGCTTTGGTTTGGTTTTGGTTGATTGATTTTTCCCATTTTGGATCATGCTTTCCTGCCTCTTTACATCCCTAATAATCTCTGGCTGGATTCCAGACACTGTGAATTTTACCCTGTTTGGTGATGGTATTGTATTCGGTGCTATTTTTATATTCCTATAAATATTCCTGAGCTTTGTTCACCACTGCTGCAAAGATACTTAGAAACAGTTTGGTCCTTTCTGGTCTTTTAAGATTCCTCAGGCAGGACCAGAGCTGTAGTTGGTCCAGGGTTATTAATTCCCCACTACAGACCCAAGACCCTTCTGTTACCCTATCCAATACTGCCGTGAATTATGAGGTTTTTCAGTTTGGCTGCTGAAAAAGGCACTCAGCCCAGCCCTGGGTGAGCCTGGGGACTACTGCCTGCACTTCCTGGGTATCTGGTTTCCTGGACTCGGGCAGCTCCTTACATGGATGTGCTGGCAAATAATCTGCTAAATACTCAGGAAAAGCACCTCTGCAGATCTCCAGAGTTCTCTCTCTCTCTGCGGGGCTCTCTCCCCTCCAGTCCTCTGCCTTGATCTCTTGCAACTCCCGGCTGCCCTCAGCTCAGGGGTCGGTGCCTCCCGGCTTCACCTGTGTTCTCCCTCTCTGTGCCACAGCCTGGAAGTTCTCTCAGGGCAGCGAGTTGGGCAATCAGAAGGCTCACCTTGTCGGTTTTCCATCCCTCAGGTATCACACCTTCAGGTGCCTGAGGCCCAGTATCCTGAAAACAATTATTCCGTATACTTTGTCCAGCTTTATGGTTGTTTAGATTTCCTATCTAGAATTCACCCTTATATCTCTCAGTGAGGTTTTCTGTTTTTCTTCATACTCTACTCATTTCCTATAAAGGTTATTCCCAGGTATTTATTAAATTTTATTGATATTGTAGAATTTTTGTCCCTTTATAGGACATAAGAAAAAGTAACTTTCCCCTTAACCATTCCTATTCTTTACTGAAATGAAAAATAAATATCCATCAAATTTCTACTGTTTATACTGTAATAGAAGATAGATCACAAAAGGAGACTATAAGATTTTCAGCAAAGTATCCAATTATTCCTCCTGCTGGTGTGCCTAGCACTAGAAATTTTGGGCATACATACATACATATATATATATATATATATATACATACACACACACACACACACACATATTTTGAATATAATTACAAAATATTTTTTATTCCAAAGCAGAAAAAATAATTTACAGTAAATATTTTCTGGGAGAAAAAAAAATACAAATCTGCCTATGACACTTATACAACTTGGTTTAATCACTGAACTACTCTCATTTTCCCAGTGTAGCCACACCTGTGCTTAAACATAGAGACAAGCATCAGTATGATTAAAGTAACATTTGAAACTCACTGAAATTCATCCTGAAGTTTGTAACACAAGCAGCAACAAACGTGCTATTTTTAGCCAAGATGGACAAGCTCAATTTATATTATTTGCTTTTTTTAGGGTTAGTATTTTCATTGTCCACACCAAAGGGTGGCGTGGAGGAGAAAGAGGGCCTCAATGCTAGGTAGGAATACAGCTCCCATTTCATACAGCATCCATGTTTTTCAATTTGAGACTTACATCAGCCTCGTGAAGGCTAACATATGACAGCTGAATGTGCTTATTGGAAGGAAGCAGATAAAAGAGTCATTTGAAAAAATAGCCTAGGACTTTTAGACAGGTTTTATATCCTGAAAAAAATGATGACAAAATACAATGGATCCTTGATAACCCATCTCAGTGTCTGAAGCCCTCAGTGCAAAGAATATAATTCATCACATCTAACCTAAACCGTTTTTGCTTCAGAATAACCCATTTCTTCTTAACGAGTTTCTGGTGAAATGGTAGTGAAGCATCTACTTTATTTCAATGGTGCATATATAATGAACCATATATAAATATAAAATGAATTCTGCTTCAATACAAGCAACAGCGCTTTGTCTTCCCGGGAATTATCCAGGGTGTGTCAGGCTAACAGGTAAATTTGCTGTTGCAAAGAGCCATGCAAAAAGCTTAGTCTCCTCGCGTATTTTTAAGTTGACACCAAAGATGTTCTCTCATAGAGAAGTTTAAATAGTTGCACATATAATAATGGCACAGAGTATGTTTTGGCATTTTAAAATAAAACTGTCACACAGTTTTAAAAGTATCCAATGGAATTTAAATAATATAATTATTTTGATATCCACAATATTTATTTCTTAAAAATGAACAGACAGAACTCTCATATGGTTTCTTTTTACTCTTTGAACTTGAGTACTAAATCTACTCACCCCACAGAATTTTATTCTAATGTGACATGTGTCCATACCTGAAAGATACTCATCATTTATTATCCAACATACTTCTCTGAAATAAAAATATACAAGTAAATGATAACTTTAAAAGAATATCCTTTGACCAAAATATTCTAAGCACTTAAAAAATTTTCATGTGGATTACATGTTGATTATAATTATTGTTACTATACAGCTAATCAAAACAACATATATGTATTACAAATTTTGAAAGATCATCATTGAACAGTAAAATCGTAGAAAGAAGATATGCCTCTTGAATGAAAGTGGTTTTTTCTCCCCCAATTACATTTTAGTGAGTGGGAAGTTATTTATCAGAATGAACAGAACTGGATAGAAATTAACTACAAAAAGAAAAGTTATTGACCACATATCTGCATACAGTTAATCTAAATCTAATGAGAACACAGAGAGACAAACACGTAGCAAAGAGGCCGATGCAGACCAGCAAGCAAAGCACACTGAGGCAACGCAAATGAACATGGAGTTGGAAGACCAAACGATATATTTCTGCAAAAGGTAATGAAAGTGTCTTCCAAATGCATGAGAAAATATGAGGCATCAGCTTTCCTACAGTGCGTGGTCTTTCTACATCGAGAGGGAACACTGATCTGAAGAAAATAAACAGAGCTTTACACACACGCACACACACTCGCGCTCACTGCGATCTGCCACTGAGGCCTTGCCAAGCTCTTCTCCTTTCTGGGTAGGTGAAATGGAGACAAGTGTACTTCAGAGAAGAGTATTTCTCAGCAGACGTTTTCCTTCTGACAGATCTTGAAAACTGTGATTCTATTTTGTGTTAATGTGTAAGCCACGGAGCTGGACGCTAAGTTTGCAGCCCGGATACAACAAGGCACCTGGCCTGTGGTGTTTCTTGCAGATGTCTCCCTGCTTTGTTCTCATTAACATTCCTTGAGGCGCAATATATACTTTGATGATGGCTGGAGAATGGAAAAGGGAAGGGTGTTCACAAGAAAATGGTACCACTCTTGCTGACCACCTACAGACATCCGAATTAGGAAAATCCCAAGAGCGGGGAAAAAGACCCCATTGTTAGTGTCATACTCTGCCCTTGAAAGAAGTACGTATAGCGAGAAGGCAAGAAGCTCCAGGGGATGTTTAAAAGAGGCTTCTTCGAGCCCGGGATCTTGTTTCATTTTTTAATAATTATTTATTTGGCTGAGCCAGGTCTTTTTTTTTTTTTTTTTTTTCATTTTTTTAAAAATTTATTTATTTATTTTTTATTTTTACTTTACAATTCTGTATTGGTTTTGGCATAGATTGACATGAATCCACCACAGGTGTACATGCGTTCCCAAACATGAACCCCCCTCCCACCCCCCTCCCCACAACATCTCTCTGGGTCATCCCCGCGCGTCAGCCCCAAGCGTGTCATATCCTGCATCAGACATAGACTAGCATTTCAATTCTTACATGATATTATACATGTTTCAATGCCATTCTCCCAAATCATCACACCCTCTCCCTCTCCCTCTGAGTCCAAAAGTCCGCTATACACATCTGTGTCTTTTTTGCTGTCCTGCACACAGGGTCATCATTGCCATCTTCCTAAATTCCATATATATGTGTTAGTATACTGTATTGGTGTTTTTCTTTCTGGCTCACTTCACTCTGTATAATCGGCTCCAGTTTCATCCATCTCAGCAGAACTGATTCAAATGTATTCTTTTTAATGGCTGAGTAATACTCCATTGTGTATATGTACCACAGCTTTCTTATCCATTCATCTACTGATGGACATCTAGGTTGTTTCCATGTCCTGGCTATTATAAACAGTGCTGCAATGAACATTGGGGTACATGTGTCTCTTTCAATTCTGGTTTCCTCTGTGTGTATGCCCAACAGTGGGATTGCTGGGTCATAAGGCAGTTCTATTTGCAATTTTTTAAGGAATCTCCACACTCTTCTCCATAGTGGCTGTACTAGTTTGCATTCCCACCAACAGTGTAGGAGGGTTCCCTTCTCTCCACATCCTCTCCAGCATTTATTGCTTGCAGATTTTTGGATCGCAGACATTCTGACTGGTGTGAAGTGGTACCTCATTGTGGTTTTGATTTGCATTTCTCTAATAATGAGTGATGTTGAGCATCTTTTCATGTGTTTGTTGGCCATCCGTATGTCTTCTTTGGAGAAATGTCTATTTAGTTCTTTGGCCCATTTTTTGATTGGGTCGTTTATTTTTCTGGAATTGAGCTGCAGGAGTTGCTTGTATATTTTTGAGATTAGTTGTTTGTCAGTTGCTTCATTTGCTATTATTTTCTCCCATTCGGAAGGCTGTCTTTTCACTTTGCTTATGTTTTCCTTTGTTGTGCAGAAGCTTTTAATTTTAATTAGATCCCATTTGTTTATTTTTGCTTTTATTTCCAGAATTCTGGGAGGTGGATCATAGAGGATCCTGCTGTGGTTTATGTCAGAGAGTGTTTTGCCTATGTTCTCCTCTAAGAGTTTTATAGTTTCTGGTCTTACATTTAGATCTTTAATCCATTTTGAGTTTATCTTTGTGTGCAGTGTTAGAAAGTGATCTAGTTTCATTCTTTTACAAGTGGTTGACCAGTTTTCCCAGCACCACTTGTTAAAGAGATTGTCTTTACTCCATTGTATAGTCTTGCCTCCTTTGTCAAAGATAAGGTGTCCATATGTATGTGGATTTATCTCTGGGCTTTCTATTTTGTTCCATTGATCTATATGTCTGTCTTTGTGCCAATACCATACTGTCTTGATTACTGTGGCTTTGTAGTAGAGCCTGAAGTCAGGCAAATTGATTCCTCCAGTTCCATTCTTCTTTCTCAAGATTGCTTTGGCTATTCGAGGTCTTTTGTATTTCCATACAAATCTTGAAATTATTTGTTCTAGTTCTGCGAAAAATATCGCCGGTATCTTGATAGGGATTGCATTGAATTTGTAAATTGCTTTGGGTAATATACTCATTTTCACTATATTGATTCTTCCGATCCATGAGCATGGTATATTTCTCCATCTATTAGTGTCCTCTTTGATTTCTTTCATCAGTGTTTTATAGTTTTCTGTATATAGGTCTTTAGTTTCTTTAGGTAGATATATTCCTAAGTATTTTTTTCTTTTTGTTGCAATGGTGAATGGAATTGTTTCCTTAATTTCTTCTTCTACTTTCTCATTATTAGTGTATAGGAATGCAAGGGATTTCTGTGTGTTGATTTTATATCCTGCAACTTTACTATATTCATTAATTAGCTCTAGTAATTTTCTGGTAGAGTCTTTAGTGTTTTCTATGTAGAGGATCATGTCATCTGCAAACAGTGAGAGTTTTACTTCTTCTTTTCCAATTTGGATTCCTTTTATTTCTTTTTCTGCTCTGATTGCTGTGGCTAAAACTTCCAGAACTATGTTGAATAGTAGTGGTGAAAGTGGACACCCTTGTCTTGTTCCTGACTTAAGGGGAAATGCTTTCAATTTTTCACCATTGAGGATAATGTTTGCTGTGGGTTTGTCATATATAGCTTTTATTATATTGAGGTATGTTCCTTCTATTCCTGCTTTCTGGAGAGTTTTTATCATAAATGGATGTTGAATTTTGTCAAAGGCCTTCTCTGCATCTATTGAGATAATCATATGGTTTTTATTTTTCAATTTGTTAATGTGGTGAATTACATTGATTGATTTGCGGATGTTGAAGAATCCTTGCATCCCTGGGATAAAGCCCACTTGGTCATGGTGTATGATCTTTTTAATGTGTTGTTGGATTCTGATTGCTAGAATTTTGTTGAGGATTTTTGCATCTATGTTCATCAGTGATATTGGCCTGTAGTTTTCCTTTTTTGTAGTATCTTTGTCAGGTTTTGGTATTAGGGTGATGGTGGCCTCATAGAATGAGTTTGGAAGTTTCCCTTCCTCTGCGATTTTCTGGAAGAGTTTGAGTAGGATAGGTGTTAACTCTTCTCGAAATTTTTGGTAGAATTCAGCTGTGAAGCCGTCTGGACCTGGGCTTTTGTTTGCTGGAAGATTTCTGATTACAATTTCAATTTCCGTGCTTGTGATGGGTCTGTTAAGATTGTCTATTTCTTCCTGGTTTAGTTTTGGAAAATTGTATTTTTCTAAGAATTTGTCCATTTCTTCCAGGTTGTCCATTTTATTGCCATATAATTGCTGATAGTAGTCTCTTATGATCCTTTGTATTTCTGTGTTGTCTGTTGTGATCTCTCCATTTTCATTTCTAATTTTATTGATTTGATTTTTCTCTCTTTGCTTCTTGATGAGTCTGGTTCTTGATGAGTCTGGCTAATAGTCTGTCAATTTTATTTATCCTTTCAAAGAACCAGCTTTTGGCTTTGTTGATTTTTGCTATGGTCTCTTTTGTTTCTTTTGCATTTATTTCTGCCCTAATTTTTAAGATTTCTTTCCTTCTGCTAACTCTGGGATTCTCTAATTCTTCCTTTTCTAGTTGCTTTAGGTGTAGAGTTAGGTTATTTATTTGACTTTTTTCTTGTTTCTTGAGGTATGCCTGTATTGCTATGAACTTTCCTCTTAGCACTGCTTTTATAGTGTCCCACAGGTTTTGGGTTGTTGTGTTTTCATTTTCATTAGTTTCTATGCATATTTTGATTTCTTTTTTGATTTCTTCTGTGATTTGTTGGTTATTCAGAAGCGTGTTGTTCAGCCTCCATATGTTGGAATTTTTAATGGGTTTCCTCCTGTAATTGAGATCTAATCTTAGTGCATTATGGTCAGAAAAGATGCTTGGAATGATTTCGATTTTTTTGAATTTATCAAGGTTATATTTATGGCCCAGGATGTGATCTATCCTGGAGAAGGTTCCATGAGCACTTGAGAAAAAGGTAAAATTCATTGTTTTGGGGTGAAATGTCCTATAGATATCAATTAGGTCTAACTGGTCTAATGTATCATTTAAAGTTTGCGTTTCTTTGTTAATTTTCTGTTTAGTTGATCTGTCCATATGTGTGAGTGGGGTATTAAAGTCTCCCACTATTATTGTGTTGTTGTTAATTTCCTCTTTCATACTTGTTAGCATTTGTCCTACATATTGCGGTGCTCCTATATTGGGTGCATATATATTTATAATTGTTATATCTTCTTCTTGGATTGATCCTTTGATCATTATGTAGTGGCCTTCTTTGTCTCTTTTCACCGCCTTTGTTTTAAAGTCTATTTTATCGGATATGAGTATTGCCACTCCTGCTTTCTTTTGGTCTCTATTTGCATGGAATATCTTTTTCCAACCCTTCACTTTCAGTCTGTATGTGTCCCTTGTTTTGAGGTGGGTCTCTTGTAAGCAGCATATAGAGGGTTCTTGTTTTTGTATCCAATCGGCCAGTCTTTGCCTTTTGGTTGGGGCATTCAATCCATTTACGTTTAAGGTAATTATTGATAAGTATGATCCCGTTGCCATTTGTTTTATTATTTTGGGTTCGGGTTTATACTCCCTTTTTGTGTTTCCTGTCTAGAGAGTATCCTTTAGAATTTGTTGGAGAGCTGGTTTGGTGGTGCTGAATTCTCTCAGCTTTTGCTTGTCTGTAAAGCTTTTGATTTCTCCTTCGTATTTGAATGAGATCCTTGCTGGGTATAGTAATCTGGGCTGTAGGTTATTTTCTTTCATCACTTTAAGTATGTCTTGCCATTCCCTCCTGGCCTGAAGAGTTTCTATTGAGAGATCAGCTGTTATCCTTATGGGAATCCCCTTGTGTGTTATTTGTTGTTTTTCCCTTGCTGCTTTTAATAATTGTTCTTTGTGTTTGATCTTTGTTAATTTGATTAATATGTGTCTTGGGGTGTTTCGCCTTGGGTTTATCCTATTTGGGACTCTCTGGGTTTCTTGGACTTGGGTGATTATTTCCTTCCCCATTTTAGGGAAGTTTTCAACTATTATCTCCTCAAGGATTTTCTCATGGTCTTTCTTTTTGTCTTCTTCTTCTGGGACTCCTATAATTCGAATGTTGGAGTGTTTCATATTGTCCTGGAGGTCTCTGAGATTGTCCTCATTTCTTTTAATTCGTTTTTCTTTTTTTCCTCTCTGATTCATTTATTTCTACCATTCTGTCTTCTATTTCACTAATCCTATCTTCTGCCTCCGTTATTCTATTATTTGTTGCCTCCAGAGTGTTTCTGATCTCATTTATTGCATTATTCATTGTATATTGACTCTTTTTTATTTCTTCTAGGTCCTTGTTGAACATTTCTTGCATCTTCTCAATCCTTGTCTCTAGGGTGTTTATCTGTGATTCCATTTTGACTTCAAGGTTTTGGATCATTTTCACTATCAATATTCGGAATTCTTTCTCAGGTAGATTCCCTATCTCTTCCTCTTTTGTCTGGTTTGGTGGGCATTTCTCCTGCTCCTTTACCTGTTGGGTATTCCTCTGTCTCTTCATCTTGGTTATATTGTTGCATTTGGAATGGCCTTTTTATATTCTGGTAATTTGTGGAGTTCTCTTTATTGTGGAGCTTCCTCACTGTGGGTGGGGTTGTATCAGTGGCTTGTCCAGGTTTCCTGGTTAGGGAAGCTTGTGTTGGAGGTCTGGTGGGTGGAGCTGGGTTTCTTCTCTCTGGAGTGCAGTGGAGTGACCAGTAATGGGTTATGAGACGTCTAAAGTTTTGGAGTAACTTTGAACTGCCTGTATATTGAAGCTCAGGGGTGTGTTCCTGTGTTGCTGGAGAATTTGTGTCTTGGTGGTGGCACGTGGGATCTGCAATCTTCGTTGCAGCGTGCAGAATCTTAGGTGCAGCACGTGTGATCTGGTCCCCTGACCAGGGATCTAACCGGAGGCTCCCTGCACTGGGAGTTCTGAGTCTTAATCTCTGGACCAGCAGGGAAGCTCCAAGCCCAATGTTTTAAACTGTGCTAGTCTTGTGTGCTGAAGATGTGGTTTCACAGAAGATTCAAACTGGGAAAGGTGTGCGCTTTTCTGTGAAGTGGAAGAGAGAATGCAAAGCAGGGACAAACAGAGAACGGCAGGCACCATCACAGAGGTACGTTCTCAGGCAGCTCAACTAACATGCCTGCAGAAACTGAAGGTCCAGAGACCGTTCCTCTGCCACTGCCCGTGGCATATCCCCCAGTTTTAAGACCACTGTTATGGATCTCCCACATCACTACTTCTTTTCATGAGGAAAAACAAGATGGATTCTTTTGAAACCTCACTTCCTTCTTCCTGGGGCATTTGAAACATCATATCAGTTAATTTTTATGAGAAGCGTCTAGGGTGGGTTTTATTATACCCATTTTACAGATGGGAAAATATCAAACTGGGTTAGATAACTTGTCCAAAGATAGTAAGTTGAATAGTAGTATTTGAACCCAAGTCATCTGCCATCAAAGCTCATAACAGCTCTCATTCCTAAGTTCACTTTTTTTTTTTTTTTGCTTTCTTATACCCCCTAATAAACCAAGCCCTGTGTCATATTACAATAAAATATAATGTTGCCTACAATTTATGAACTGTTGCTTGTGGGCCAGAACGTATGCTGTTTTACATACATGAGAGCCTTTCAATGCTCACAGCACCACAGACGAGGCTTGATCACCCCCATTTTGCAGGTTATTGAAAGTGGGGCTAACAGACAGCTTGATCAAGGTAATACCACTAATGTAACTGGTGGTGAGCTGAGATTCAAACCTAGGTCTGTTTGACTTCAACATGCTCTTAACTATTGTGATCAATTGCTCTCAGAACAGCAGGTCCTCTCACAGTGTAGACCGAGTGATGAGAGGAGGGCATAGACCCCTCTGCCCACAGAGGCAGGCGGACACCAGGGCCGCACACACAAGTGGGGCGTTACAGGGCGGGCACCAGAGCGTGCTGAGAAATGGGTGTCCCTGCCAGCACGTGGCGCAGTGCACCCAGGAGCCCAGGCCTGCTAATTGTTCCAGAGGGCCCAAAAAGCAGAATTTTATGTGAAATCTTGTAAGTGTTAAATGCTGGCAATCAACTGAGGAACAAATACTGGGTGTATATACACACACACATATATATATCTTAACTGATATTTAAAATAAGCACACCACATTCTAGGTAGGCTGACTGCAGTTCCTGGACCACCATGTTATAACTTCTGGGGTAAAGAGTACATGGTGGGCTATGCCCCCTGTGGAGAAGCTCGTTACTCTACTTAAAACCCCTCTAGATCTTCAATTCTCTTTCTCATTTCCTTTAATTAAGAGCACAGCACTGCTGAATGCTGCTGACTTTGGGGCCTCTAGGAATGTTTGGCAGTCCGTAATTCTCCATCCCACTTAGAACTGCATCCAGCATCATCCCCACATAGAAAAGGAGGTGGGAAGACACACCTGGAAGACCTCAAGCGCTGCCAGGAGGTTCCGAGGCTGGGAAGCTGGTCCACATGCTTCCTGGAGAAGCTGCACCTCAGACCTGATCTCCAGCTTCCCCCTCTCAGTCCCCTGTACTGGGTCCCCCCGACACCCTCACCCCCGGCCCCTCTCAGTCCTCTGTACAGGGTCCCCCCCAACATGCCCACCCCATCCCCCTCTCAGTCTCCTGAACTGGGTCGCCCCGACATCCCCACCCCGGCCCGAATCCAGTGATGCTCACTTTTGCTGACTACATGCTGTGCTCATGCTCATCCTCCCAGAGTTCCATCTGTGCCCGCCCCAGCTCTGACAGTCAGCCAGGGCAGTCTTGTTGGCAACCAGAGCTCCAGAAGCTCTGACCTGTAGAAAGCTGTGATGCTCTTTAGGCAGGAACAATACTGGTGGGCAGGACTGTTGCCTCAGGATGGCAAGTTTCATCAGCTGAAGCTGTTATTTGCATTCCTCTGTAACTACACCTTCTTTTGGTCTGGTAATTTCACTAAGGGGCTTACTCTTACAAATATAATGACAGACTTCCTAAGTGTAAATACAACCTGTGTTGGAATAGTAAATCACACTCTGATTACATGTTCAAATATATTCCCTTAATCCTTAATGCATTACCAAAGCAATCCAATACCCCCCCACCCCGCGCTACCACGGCCAATAAGGCGAATACTCTGAATATACCACTGTGAAATGTAACCTTATTTTCAAGGAATCAATTACTTATATTCGCTGGTGTAGGTGGTGAGCTCACTGTCGTTGTGCGTCCACTTGAACTCCAGAGGCCAGCTCCCTTCCGCAAGGCAAGTGAGCACGAGGCGGTTCCCTTCCAAGTGGATCTGTGGCAGGCCTGGCTCTGTTTTAAAGTACGGCACAACGTCATCTGAAATATTAAAGAAAAAGGAGAGAGAAAGGAAAAACAAAACTGAATGGAGTACACATGAGAATGGGATTCATCCAATTAATCAATCACTTTATCTAAAGACCTAATTTTAAAAAGTAGAAACGGCAGCCATTTGGCCCAATTAAGTAGCAAATTATCCTTCACCCCCTAGAAACCCGCATTCCCCTAGGTAACATTTCAAAAGGCTGATGTTCTATGACAGGACCATCTTAAAGCACCTGGCAAGCTAATCTATTTCCATTCATGATTAACACTTATCACACATCAAGCAATCTCTGCTGATGCCAGCCTTTGTTTTAACATGGCATTACACTCTCAAAGTGGGCTTCCCTGGTGGCTCAGTGATAAAGAATCCACCTGCCAACGCAGGAAACTCGGGTTCCATCCCTGGGTCGGAAAGATCCCTTGGAGAAGCAAATGGCAACCCACTCCAGCATTCTTGTCTGGGAAATCCCAGGGACAGAGGAGCCTGGCGGGCTACAGTCCATGGGGTCACAAAACACTTGGACACGACTCAATGATTAAACATCATAGTCTCAAAGTATGACAATCAAGGTTATATACTTTGGTTCTAAAAGAAAAATATAACCTTCACTTAGTTGAAAAAAAAAAAAGTAGGATAAGCAATATTAACCTACAGACGTAAATGACATGAATCTCAGTCCAGCTTTCATCTCACACACACGCTGCATCTCATGGTGACATTCAGGGGCTATCACGCTGGAAACCCGTGTGTATTCACACAGAGGAAGAGCTCGCAGCAACTGTGACGAACCCATTACTGCTATACACAACACACGACACCACGGATGGATCTCACAGACATACGTGTAGTGAGAGAAGCTAGTCAGGGAAAGGATTACCGCATAACGCTTCCATGCAGACGTTCATAAAAGTTCAAGCCCAGGCAAACCTGGTCTGCGGTGCTGGGGGTGAGCAGAGGTAAGGTACCTCTGCGGGAGGGGGGCGGGGGGGCGGGTGCAGCAGGGCAGCTGTGGCGAGCACGCCAAGGCGTGGGGACACAGGGGCTGTCACTGTGAGAACTCGGAAAGTCATTCTGTCCGACTTGTGCAATTTTTGTATGATGCTTCATTAATTTGGAAAAAAACCCACAGGAGACTTGCTCCCAGTGCTAGCTCCTGACTCTCTGTGATCCGGATCGGGACATGTGGATTTTTGTGTCTTCATCAGTAAAACACGTAGAATGGACGACCTCTCATTTCTCTAACAGAAGCCCTGGGGCACAGCCGCACAGTCTGTCCTTCAGGCCTCCTACCGCCTTGACTCAGGGACGCGCACCCAGCACACTCTGCTGTAACTCTTGAACTAGAAGAAGCCCCTTCTGCCTCGGGGGGCCTTTCATGCTCCTTCCCCACCCTGGGTACTGCCCCCAGCCTCCTGCAAGCTGATGAATTCCCATCCTCCAGGTTCACAGAGCTCCTCCCACCCACACGCCCGAACAAATCCTGACTTAAACTCAGCAGACTCCCCTGCCCTGTATTAATCACGTCAGAGCTCTGAGACCAATGCCAGGAAAAAAGTATAAATATTCGTTCAATGAATAAATAACAATACAGATAACAGCAACGGCTAGGATTAACTTAGTGTCCACTGTGCTGGAAACCGTTTCAAGTGTTCTATATGCATTACCTGATTTAATTCTCCCAGAAGCCCTCTAAAGTAGACACTGTTACTATACCCACTTTAAAAATGTGTAAAGAGAGGCAGAGGGAAACTGATTTGTTCAAGGCCACCGAGATGGTACGTGGCAAAATGATGATTTAAACCCCAGGCAATCTGTTCCAGGGGCTTCCAAGACGGCACTAGTGGTAAAGAAACCCGCCTGCCAATGCCGGGGACGCAGAGGCACAGGTTTGATCCCTGAGTCAGGAAGATCCCCTGGAGGAGGGCCTGGCAGCCCCCCTCCCCAGTGGTCTTGTCTGGAGAGTCTCTGGCTACAGTTCACGGGGTCGCAAAGAGTCAGACACGCATGCAATCTGTTCCAGAATCCAGCTACTCTGTATATCATAACTCTAAATGTCACAGATTTCTCAATAGAGAAACCTTCTCAAGAATCCCTATCACAACTTCAAATATTTGATAAATTTGTAGAATTACAAAACTGAACTTTTAAATTACTGTATGTTTCAAGTAAAGCATCAGTTCAATTCAGTCACTCAGTCATGTCCGACTCTTTGCGACCCCATGAATCGCAGCACACCAGGCCTCCCTGTCCATCACCAACTCCCGGAGTTCACTCAGACTTACGTCCATCGAGTCAGCGATGCCATCCAGCCATCTCATCCTCGGTCGTCCCCTTCTCCTCCTGCCCCCAATCCCGCCCAGCATCAGAGTCTTTTCCAATGAGTCAACTCTTCGTATGAGGTGGCCAAAGTACTGGAGTTTCAGCTTTAGCATCAGTCCTTCCAAAGAACACCCAGGACTGATCTCCTTTAGAATGGACTGGTTGGATCTCTTTGCAGTCCAAGGGACTCTCAAGAGTACATGGAACAACAGACTGGTTCCAAATAGGAAAAGGTGTACGTCAAGGCTGTATATTGTAACCCTGCTTATTTCACTTATATGCAGAGTACATCATGAGAAACGCTGGGCTGGAAGAAACACAAGCTGGAATCAAGATTGCAGGGAGAAATATCAATAACCTCAGATATGCAGATGACACCACTTTTATGGCAGAAAGTGAAGAGGAACTAAAAAGCCTCTTGATGAAAGTGAAAGAGGAGAGTGAAAAAGTTGGCTTAAAGCTCAACATTCAGGAAACGAAGATCATGGCATCTGGTCCCATCACCTCATGGGAAATAGACGGGGAAACAGTGGGAACAGTGTCAGACAAATAAAGCATAATAAATATCAAATAGCACATTAACAGTGCTAAAACTGAGAGTATATGTGTAAATTGTGTATGTTTAGCCAGTTTCTTCTGTACTAAGTATATAAATTTAAATACATAGAGTTTATTTTGCCATTGTGCTGACCACTGTACCCCATAACTGGTATACTGGTAGTACAATACTACCAGTTTCTTAGTAGTATTGATTCAAATAAATAAATGCTAAATTGCATCAGTGAGTCGGTGAGATGCCAGGCAGGAGCTAACAGTTGAAAGGTCAGTAGTTTTCAAATACTCAGACAACATGTGCAAAGGCCGTGTGGCGGCAGCAGGTGCGGCAGGCGCCGCGGGAAAGCACAGAGAGTGACCGCGAGCAGTGCTGCAGCTTAGGGAGCGCGATGGGGCAGGCGCGGCAGGCACACACCTGCCCCCCACAGCACCCTTGTGTGGGTCTCAGTGGCGCCTGCTTCACGCTCAGAAGCGTTCTCATGTGAATGATGAATGTGTGGCCACCCTATTCACAGGCCTTGGTCTAAAGTACTGTCAGTACAATGATGATGATTTGCCCAAAACAACAGAAGAAAGGCTGTGAAGGGGCTGTGTAGTTAAAAGCTTATTTTGGCTGCACAGTGGAGAAGGAGCGAAGAGGGCCAGAGCAGTGGGGGCAGACCAGGTAGGAGGTCCCTGCAATAACCCAGGAAATGGTCTGAAAGGCGATGGCAGGCTGGGTCAGGGAACAGGGCTGACCGTGGTGGCGGAGACTGGGAGACACGGATCGCTCTACAGCAAGATTTAGGTGAGACACGGATCGCTCTACAGCAAGATTTAGGTGCAAAAGAGACAACGATGGACCGAATTCAGGGGTGAAGGAGAGAGGGGTGTCCAGAGGGAGACTCAGACCTCTGACTCACACCACTTCCTGTTCAAGAAGCACACACTGACCCTGTCACCAGCGCTGGGGGTAGGAGGACGGGGCACACTCTCTGTCCCGTCAGAGGTGACAGCCTCAGTCTAGCACAGGAGCAGGGCTGGTGAAATGTCCGATACTGTGACCCTAACCTAACTCAAGGGCTGGAGCAGTCAACCCCCGTCCCAGCCCCAGAGCTCCACGGCTTCCGCCACACATCGCCTACTCTAGGTTATGATTCAAGCAGACTGTAGGCTCTGAATGTCAACCGTGTGCCCAATTTCCTTTTCCTCTATGTGAAAGTCGCTCAGTCACGTCCTACTCTTTGCGACCCCACAGACTATGCAGTCCCTGGAATTCTCTAGGCCAGAATACTGGAGTGGGTAGCCTTTCCCTTCTCCAGGGGATCTTCCCAGGGGATCAAACACAGGTCTCCTGCATTGCAGGCAGATTCTTTACCAACTGAGCTATCAGGGAAGCCCGTTTTGCTATGCATTTCAGCTAACATCATCCAGTGTCCTGACCCAAGCCGTCTACTGGAGCTGAACTGCAATGGGTACCGCCTTGATGTCTCGGGGCTGGTAAAGCTACAGGCAGCGCCTCACCATTTGCACTGTGTTCAACAACAGAGAGAGAAATGCCTTCATGTGGCTCCAATGTCCTGCAAGAACGCATCATGGGAAAAACACAACTGTTTGAAAGAAAAAGGCTTCAAGATAGATGCTGAAAAACTTGATTTTGTTGTATAATTGACAGGGCATCACTGATTTAACATATACATGTTCTAAATGTAAATACCGTAATAATTCGAGCTAAGTATTCACAGTTTAATAAACATGCCTATGGGCTTCCTGGTGGCTCAGATGGTAAAGAATCCACCTGAAATACAGGAGGTCAGGTTTGATCCCTGGATTGGGAAGATTCTCTGGAGAAGAGAATGGCTACCCACTTTAGTATTCTTGCCTGGAGAATTCCATAGACAGAGGAGCCTGGCAGGCTACAGTCCATGGAATCTCAGAGTCATACATGGCTAAATGACTAACACTTTTTCACAAATATGCCTATACTATGTACAAACTGGGTTGGATACTGTGATCTAGTAGAAAAAAAATTTTTGAAAAGAATAGTTTCAAATAGCTGGGAAGCGGAGACCTTGTGATCTAAATGACTACAATCACAGTTAGCACAGACTCTAACATTTATTGTAGGAAGAAGGGTAGTAACTATGTCAATGTTATGGAAAACTGAATGTCTAATTTAAAAGTATTAATTACAAGTATTTTAACGTAGATTAGCCGATGTGCAGAATAACACAGTTAATCTTTCTGAACGTAGAACTATTTAGCCCTGAAGTATAGAGAGTAGATCGTGAAGTTAAGAGGGTTTAAAGGTAACAAAACCTAAAAGCTCTGGGAAGAGAAAGAGAAGCGGAAGGGTTAGTATTCAGGTCTGCTCAGATCCCTACAAAAGTCTGTGATCTTTATATACCTTAAATGGAGCAGAAAGAGTCTGAAAAGATCCATAAAGACAAACGTGATTGAGTTACCTGAGATAAGATTATCAGACTGACCTGGGGAAATGTCAGTGCTCTCTGCCTGGTGCTGGTTGAGTGTGTGAGTGTGTGAGTGTGTAAGTGTGTGAGTGTGTGTGTGTGTTTTCCCAGGTAATGACTAAGATCTCTCCTTCAGGAAGAATGAGCCGAGATTAAGTATGCTTCTGTATTCATTCAATGAACACTCATAGAATCCTCAGTGAATTAGTAAGAAAAACTGTGAAATTTCCATTTTCACATACGATGAAACAGAACACAAATCCCCGAGGAGACAGCGAGCCTCATCTGCCTGGATGATACACATTTAAGGTCCGTCCAGAGGGAAGGAATGGACATAATACTCTCTCAAGACAACATCTTGGTTTTATGATGCAGAAGTCATTTCCCTAAATGGACCTTAAAGGTTTTCTGATAAAATGTAAACGGATTTACCTTTACCTATCCAATACGAAGACCATCTTCTGTTCATCTAGAAGGGAACCGTGACCGTGTGCCTCCGTAGGAGTCATTTCCATGGGGAAGCCAGAGGCTGAGATGCTCTGAAGGGGAGCCATGTCCTGTAGTTCCAGGCTAGCCTCCCGTGTGGAAGGGGACCTCAGCGTGGGTTTAATTATCTGCTTCCCGTGGAATATGGAGGATCTAGTACCAGACACTTTCATGGCAGAATGGATGGGATTCAGCTATCAGGTGCTAAGAAAGTCAAACATCAGGTGATTCTTGCAGTGCTGCCCGTGAGAGAATTTCAGCCACGACCACCACTAGTTGTAACCTGTTCAGTAACTTCCCTTCTTCTCCTCCGTTTCAAAGTGATAATGGGTAAAGAAAGGATAATAATCACCTTCCACTTAGTGGAGGAATCAGCCTGCCACAAACAATGGGGTTCTGAAGCAGAGGAGCCCCCTGTGCTCCGGTGATGGAGAGGGTACGAAGCTGTGGTAACCAGCCCTGCCAGTGCGGCGGGAGTGCGGTGGGAAGGTCAGGAATCTCAGCGGGAGGGAGCAATCAGCTGGAGCGGGGCCTGGCGTCACTGAACTCGGCTTTCTCGACAGCTGAATTTCCCAGGGCGACTAATCTTTTGGTTTAAACCACTAATCTTCCTTTCAAAACTTCTTTTATATCAAATTCAAACATTTTCACGCCCCAAGCTTATGAATTTACCACTCATGGAAAGTTTTATTTTTCAAACCCAGCGAGAAACAGAAGCACAGGGCGTAATGCATCATTTGTGAACAGCTACTCAGAAAAATATGGGTGGCAGACTCTTTCCCATAAATACAGTCATTCGGATTTCAGCTGCCCGCAGGTACTACATACACCTAGCGAAGCCAGTAATTTAATCTCACACCACATTGTGCTTTTTTCATAATAGTAGTATTAACCTTTTTAAAACAACTGTTGTGCATTTTAAATGTATTTCTAAGGTAAACTTTAAGTATATGATTAGATATGGTCTCCTACAGTTAAATCTGCAAATATGGAAAGGTCACACAACAATGTAGAAAGATGATCCTATAAGATAACTGTCTCAGGAAAAAGTCCTCTCTGTGTTTTCAGACTCGCTGTTTCGGCCTGCACTTCTGTGACCGTCTAGTGCTAAGCTTCGATGCAGAAGGGAAGGAGCACAGAGAGAAGAAAGAGGAAGAGACAGTGGCTCTGCCATCCCAGCTAATTCCCGGACCTCTTACTTCTACCTTATCAGAAACAAACATTTTTCAGTGACAGACTTTCAAATATAGTAGGATATACCATCCCATTCTGTGGCTACAAAAGTTAGCCAACTTCTCTGCATGTCACTTCATATGCTTCTACCTCTGCCTTGTAAAATGAATGAATATCACAAATTCAGGGCGAAAGGGAGCTACAACTGAACAAGTAGCAACAGGTCTGATCTGAAACATGATGAGCCGAACCGACCAGGATGGCCACGAGGCACAGGAATCGGCTGTTCTCACACTCTCACTCTCTCCTAAGCGCTTCTGATGGGGCCGGACTGGAGGGTGAACTGTAAGCCAGGCTTCCACCCCCCAACCCCGCACAGCAGCATCTCGGATCCACAGCAGCCAGACCCTCACCCCTTCCCGGTCTGGGCAGAGCTTTGCACAGGAGGGGCTCCTGGCCCACGTCACACCTCATCATCACCTCACCACTCCTCACCTGCTGAGCGGCTCCTGGCTGCCCAACGACACAGCTCACCCCCGCCCTGAGGAGTCATGGGCCGGAGAGCAAGAGGCTGGTCAGCACGCCAAGGGCTACAGAGGAGGTGAGCCACAACCATGAGCCGGGGCCCGAGACGGCCCACAGTGCGGTTCAGGGCCGCAGACCCTCGCTGGCTGAGGGGTCCAGCGTCCAGAGCAACCTGACAGACCCGGACTCCTCAGGGGCTGAGGTCCATGGCCGGACGGAACCAAGAGGCTCGGGTCCAGCTCCCTGTGCTGCTCCAGCTACACGGTGGCTCCCAAAGGCTTCTGGAGGCTTGTTAGAGAACTGTCTCATCCTTTACGACAAATGAGAATCGTTTTAGGTATGGCCTGCCTCCATCCCGGCTAAGAAGGGAGCTTGCATGAGCCGTTTGTCTGCACGTCTGGGCCTGGACCCAGCTCTGAAAGGTGGGCAGGGCGCCGTCCTCGTGCCCCTGGAGAGGCCCCTGAGGATGAAGAGGACTGGCCTGGGGGGGGCGGGCAGTGGTTGCTAAGCTTAGCTGGGGACAGGGCTTGGGAACCAGCAGCCAGGACAGCTGAGTGCACTATGAGGAGGAGGACAGAGCTGGCTGCTGACTGTCCTCTGGGAGCGCTGAAATCAGCAGGAGAAAGCAGATCAAATGGTACACCGCGTACACCTCGATTTCAAGGTAGAGTCGTCATTTTCTGTTCAAAAGTTCATCTAGAAAGAGCGCGGCAGTGTTCCGCTGGAGTTTGGAACTGTGTGTGTGCAAACTGGAAAGCAGGAGGGGTCTCCAAGATTTCCATTAAACAGCACTGTGAGCAGCTTGCCGACGCAGTCAGTCAGGGGGAAGTCAAATTGATTATCTCTGTTTTCTCTCAAATCAATGCGAATTAACAGCATATTTAAGGGGACTCATGGGGTAAAACTACCCTTCCAATGTCTTCCCTTAAGAAGCCATTCAAGCTTTCAGTGAGATTAATCTACAGTGAAGCTGATGGTAAAACACAAATGGCTGTATTTATGTACTGGTTTGATCCTGCACTGTGCTAATCTATTTCAGCATATAAATTAATAATAAGAGGCAGTGGGATAAAAACAATTTCCCTATTTCTCTAAACTGCAATAAGCTTCTAGCTCTCCAGTATTTTATTTCAAAGTAGAATTGTACTAAACTCTCATTTCTATGGTCTGCAGTATACAAGTATGACCAACCAAAGTAAGAGGACAGTTATCAGAAATAACCAACATTTTTCTTGAACATGGTATAATATTTCTTTCCAATATTTTTTCAAATAATCCTAAAACTCCAAATCAGATTAAAGGCCAAAAGATCCAAAAAAAGAAACTCAGGTGTGATTTATCTTTCTCTGATTAATGCAGACTGGTGAGTTCCTATCACATGTGAACTGACATAAAACTGGGACTCAGAAGAGACCTAAATGGTGAAGGTTTAATTTTAAACCAAGAAAATTACATGGGAAGAGAACTTCTTAAGAATATCTAAATCCAAGTAGATAATGCCTATTGATTTCAGCAAAGTCATAAACAGTAAGGGGTTCTCAAAGAGAAGTACTTGTATTCATACATCATAGCTGCTTAGAGCAAGGACTCAGAAGGCAGACCACCACAGTTCAAATCCCACCAGCTCTGTGAGCTTGGGTAACTCAAGTTCCTACTCTAGAGTTTCCTAATCAGCAGAATGATGAGATTATCTCAAAAACGTAACTTGAAACAAATGCACTGTTAAGATAATGAATATGAAAGCCACAAAGTGGCAGAAAATATTCTGGTTACATGTATCTTGAAAAGACTTGAAGTCAGATTATATATGCATGCCTACTACTCAATGATAACACAAAGAAAGTGTAAATAAAATGAGCAAAAGTCTTGAACACACACTTCACAAAGGAAGAAATACCAAGAGCTAACAAGCACACAGGAAGGTGCTTAATACCATCTGAAATTAGGGACGATAATGGCTAAATTGTAAAAGACAGACATCACTAAATGTGGGCAAATACATGTTGCAACTATAACATCCTCCTCAATGATTGGTGAGAGTGTAAAAATAGTACAGCCATCTGAGAAAAAGATCTGGCGATTTCTTATCAAATTAAACACCTATTCAATGAACCAGAAATTTCAGGCCTATATATTTCTTTGAGAGAAACGAATGTCCACACAAATAATTTTACATGAATAGTCACAGTGGCGTGAATTATAACACCCTAAATTGAAAACAATAGAGATGACATTGATATAAATGAAGAAATCAATAACTCAACACAAGGGAGGAATTTCACAGACATCATGCTGGGTGAAAGAAAAATTGTCCATACTATATGATTCCCTTCATATGAAATTTAAACACAGGCAAACCTAATCAATGTGAAAAGAAATCAGAAAAATGGTTGCAGACAGTGATAGAGATTGACTGGAATGGACATGAAGAAATGTGACTGAGTGACAGAAGTGTTCTATTTCCAGACTAAGGTGGTGGCTGCATGAATTTATACGTTTGTCAAAACTCATTGAATTGTACACTTAATATCTGTGAATTTCACTATTTACAAATCTTACCTCAATCAAAAGTCCTTCAGGCAGACACCGAGCCGTTGCCTCAGAGACAGAGACACACTCCTTTCTCAGCTCTGCTCCAGCTGCTTCAGATCAGTGACTCGTGCCTGCTCACCTGGTCACTGGTATTTCAAGATTCTCCCTTCCCCACCATTATGCTAATGAGACTGCCCATACAGTTCTGACTTAGAAACTATCCTCTCTTGCCATGGATGCAAACTTTACTAAAGCAGGAACCGGTACTTTTCATATTTATTATCTCTAAAACAGTAAGTGCAATTTTCTTAACAGTCAATATATTTAAGCTAATAGGCACAACGTAGGAAACATAAGAGATGTGGGCTCAATGTTTGGATCGGAAGATCCCGTGGAGAAGAAAATGGCAAGCCGCTCCAGTATTCCTGCCTGGAGAAACCCATGGACAGAGGAGCCTGGCGGGCTACAGGTCCATAGGGTCACAAAGAGACACGAGAGAGCACCGCACACATAACATCAGTCATTACGAAAATCAAAATCAAAATCATGATGAGATAACCTATCCCAAACCACCATTGTAACGGCTTTTACAAAGAAGACAAATAAGAACAAGTGTTGGCAAGGACATGGAGAAACCGTAACCCTGATACATTGCAGATGGACCATCAAGTGGACACAGTCTATCAGTTCCTCAGAGCGTCAGACAGAATTAGCACGTGACCCAGAAACTCCACTCCTAGGTACACGTCCACGAGAAGTGAAAACACGTGTCCACATAAAAACTCAGGCATGAATACTCATAGCAGCACTTGTCATAACAGCCGAAAGGTGGAAACACCACAAGTGTCTTTCAAGAGATGATGGATAAACAATACGTGGGTGGATTAAACAACGTAATATTCTTCAGCAGTAAAACGAAAAACAGATGAACCTTTGAATCACTGTGCTGAGAGTGGTTATCACAAAGAATCATATTGTTTATGAGTGCATTAATATGAATGCCCAGAATGAGGCCAATCTATAGACAGAGGAGATCAGAGGCCACCTGGGGAAAGGCAAGCAGAGCAGGAAGAAGGGAGAGGACGGCAAGAGACTGCCAACAGGGACAGGGTTTATCTGGGAGGCTCAAAAGTTAGTGTCTAGTGATGGCTGGACAACCCTGTAAACACAGGAAGAACTTTGAATTTATACTTCAAACGGGTGGATTTCATGACCTTAAACTATCTCAGTAACACTGTTAAAGTAGCCTGTTTAGGAAATGGCAATAGCAGCTAGTGCGCTAAGCATGCTAAGTACTATTACGTTCGCGGCTTTACAGATGAGGAACCTGAGGCATGCAGGGTCAAGGATGTGCCCGCGGCTCACAGCGGGGAAGTGGCAGAGCTGGACCAGGGAACCTCATGCAAAGTCTGAGAACCTGCTTGGCCTTGTGTCCTCTTGAAAAGAACCGGTTTCTGTCTGTGGGCGTCAGCAGCGGTCGGTGAGCAGGAGGAAGGGGCGGGAGACTGGAGGGGCACGGGAGAGGACACGGGAGAAGGCTGGGAGGACAGTCGGCCTGAGTCCGGACATACATGCTAGAAGGCTAAAAGCATCTCCCCTGTGGGCTGGCGGCCCTCTTTTGGACCAGATCTTGGGCAAGGCTGATGGATTTAATTTGAGAATAAGAAGGAAAACCATGATGAGAAAGTCTTCAAAGTCTTCTTCAATAATAATCGTCATCATGTTCTAAACGAGCAGAATTATATAAAAACGAGCTGAGTACCTTCTGAGCCTCTAAGGTCCCTGAGTAAATAAAGCAAGGTTGAAGGAAAGGGGCAGCTGACTCATGATCATTGCCCCCTGGGAGCACGTGCTGTTCCTGACCTTTGGGGCAAAAGAAGGGAGGGACGGCCTGGTGGGGATGGTCTACACTGTCCCCGAGTCCTCCACACCCGACAGGGAGGCCCAAGGCAGCAGCTGCCAGGGAGAGACAACTGAAGGCAAGTGCCTCTTTCAAAAGCCCTGAGGTGCTGAGAACAAAGCATTACTGCACAGGTATCAAGACATAAGCCTTAAGATGGGTAAGACTTCTCAACTTAGTGCCTAGACCCTAGCCTGCCGTCACAGATGCTGAGTCAGCTGAACCACGCTCCCCACAGAGACCGAGGCAGGCCCAGGCAGGCCCAGCTGCAGCGCTGCCTTCCAACAGCGTCTCAGGGGGAGTCCTCGCTCCCCTGGCGCCTGTGGGGCAACAGACGCGAGGTCACTCAGCCCCGCTGGCCACTTTCCACCTTCATCCCAAGGATACAGATAAGCAATGAGGTAGAGCCCTGGCACCAAACCAGCTAGCGTTTCAGAAGGATACAGTGAACATGCCCCCAAAGGGCCAGGTACGACGAGTAAGAGGTGGCGATCCAAGCTGCGTCTCGAGTCGCGGTGTGGCCAAGCTCTTCTTTGTCTAAAGCAGTGACGTTCACCCACACAGGGCTCCCACAAGGGGAGCCCACAAGCTCCCCCAGTCTGCTGGCACAACACAAAGGCAGGGAAAGGGAAGTCTGGTAGCAGTACAGAAAGGAAAGAGAATACCAAGACAAGTAAACGGAGGATAGAAGCCAGCTGGAGAGAAAATAAATAAGCTTCACTGGACAGAATTCATCAGCAGCAACACACAAACAACATCACTAAAATGTCGCAAGGATGACCAGGAGGCAGAGAGACAGAAAGGGCAGTGAGTGGAGCTACAATTATCTGGGCTATTGAGAGACTGAACAAGGAAGGAAGGCAGCTCCTCAGATTTGCAAAGCCTGAACCTTGGGCTGCTCCTCCTCATTTTGAAAGGATTCTGTTATTCTTAAATGTTGGCATGTAAGGGAGAGGGGGGAGGGATGGCAATTATATTTAAAATGGCATGTAATTTTTTCACGACAGATAGCTGACATTTTACAGTAAGACATCATTTTGATTTCAGACTGTTGGGTGATTCTTATAATGACTTGAGGAGCTCTAAGGAAATAAAGTATCAGCAGGTGGCCAGTCAAATACTAAGAAATTCCTCACTCCACAGGCAGTAATCAGGTCGAAATACTTCCCCCATTACTTCCAAAAATAGAGCCGATAGTGATACACAGACCTTCCCAGCTTCAAAACTATAATTTCCACAAATGGTAAAAACACATTCATTCGTTTCTGTATGAAACCATCAATAGACTCGTTGGAATCTGTGTCAGGGCTTCTAAGAAAAATAGCTTTGGGGAGAAAGTTTATTTAAATCATTGCCTCTCCAACTTTGAACCCCAAATTTGATACCAAATCTGATCCTGATATGCCTACACAAGTTGGAGACTCACCCATTCAAAGGTTTGCATTTTAAAAATGAACTTCATGTTTCAAGGCTTTTTTTTTAAAGTAATACATGTACACCACAGTGCACCCACGTGTGGGGGCATATGCAGTCACGCACACATGCCTACCCACCCCAGAGGGTCACGCAGGTTACAAGCAGCTCCCAGCAGCTGTGGCCTCATCATCGTCACTAACCCTTCTTCATCCATCAGCGCACAGTAGGTACTCTGAAAATTCTACCAAGAAATACACACCAAAAAGACATTTGGTGCACGTTCTTTCAAGGGAGCATGCGCCAGCCATTACTGTAGTTTGTTTTTCTGAATGTCAGGCTGAGCAGCCAGTGCAAAATACTTCTTTAATTTTATGACTTTCACAACGTGCCCAATGCCAAGGCCTCTGGGCAAACACATAAAGGACATCCAGAAAGGAATTAATAACAGGAAAGCCTCCCCTAGGTGGCCAGTGATCCTCCCCGTGTCAATCAGATGAAAGTACTGAATTAACAGCCAGGTCCTGCCATAGCCTGCAGGCCCAGAACAGTTTAAAAAGGGTCTACTGGGAGGTTTCAAAAACGTAGGTCCTGGCACTCAGTATCATGATGCTGCAAAAGGAAAAGGGTAATCTTTGTAGTCACTGCATCTGAGAGAGAAAAACCAAGGATAAAGGTCAAGATTCTGAATTGCCTGTAAGCTGACCTGAGCTACCTTCCTCAAAATTTTACAACTCTAAAGTCAAAATGTTAAAATACAGAGATCTAATTAAAAAAAAAAAAGCAAATGTGATTAAAGAATGATTATAATACAACTATCCATGGTTCTTAACAGTGGAAGTACATTAGACTCTCCTGGGGAGTTTTACGAAATGCTTATACCCAGGCCATACTCCAGAACAATGAAATCTGAATGTCTAGGAGTGGAGCTCAGGCATCAGTATTTTTCAAGCTTTCTTTATGATTTCACTGTGCAGCTGAGAATGAGAACCATTTAAAGTAACTGAAGGATATCACACACAGTTATCTGACGATAGCAATCTTGCCCAAAATATGTTTAGACTTTAAATTTTAATTAACAGAACTCTCTTGCATAAAGTAGGAGATTACTATGATTTAGTGATTTCAAACTTATTGGTATTCATTTTTTAGAAGCTAAACAGAATATTTTAAATTGTCAATTCACTTTTTCATTAAATTTGTTTGCTTCATTAGATTTCATTAAATTTGTTACATAATTTAAAAATAATAAATCTTTCCTGAGTTTGATTTTCCAATTTACCCATAGCCTGCCTTCTCTGTTGTGTTTCAGCTGTAAGCATTGCTCATTTACACTTCAATCCCAAGAAAAGCAAAGGAAACAGAAACAGGAAAGGAGGCTGAACATCTAAATTGATCCCTCCCCCCACCTCATTTTTTTAAAGACTTCAGACCAGCCAGAATTCAAGAAAGACTATTTCTACTTCAAATCCACTAACATTCCATTTTACTCAGGGGGACCCATAACAGATGGAGGAAAAGCGCCGGTGCCCTCCGCATCCTAGGAGCAGAGTCAGAAGCCACCTGCTGCGAGCAACGCCGGCCAGCTTCCGGCGTCGCCGCTGCTGTGCAGCCGCCCAGTGGTGTCGACTCTCTGCACCCCTCACACAGCAGCACGCCAGGCTTCCCTGTCCCTCACCATCTACCAGTTAGCCCAAGCTCATGTCCACTGCATCGGTGATGCCACCCAACCATCTCATCCTCTGTCGCCCTCTTCTCTTTTCACCCTCAGTCTTTCCCAGCATCAGGGTCTCTTCCAATGAGCCGGCTGTTCGCATCAGATGGCCAAGGTATCGGAGCTTCAGCTGAAGCCGTCAGCTTTAGTCTTGAATTTTATAAACCCACACATAGCTTATTTGCCCTCCATCCCATATTTATATTCACACCAACATGAAGACAAACCTTCCGCTCCCCATCACTTTTGTGTATATCTGGCATGGCACCACAGGACTAGTCCAGGGAGCGTGTACTTCTGGTTAAGCGGGGACTGTGATGAGCACAAAGACTGAGGGTGTGGATGATCCGAGGAGCCCATTTATCCAGAACTTTTAGAATTGCTCAAATACTATGCCTTATCCCTGGTGGGCTACAGTCCACGGGGTCACAGAGAGCTAGACAGGACTGAGGCAACTTAGTACGCATATGCCTTATTCAAGAGATTCTTAGGCAAATGATATCACATTGTCTTCCAAACACAGTGGTCACAGCAGCCAACACTGATAACACACAGGAAAACTAGACGACAGCACCCTGGCTGCGGGCATAGCCAAGAGGGGTCCAGACGCCGATGCCCCGGGGACGCACTCGCTGTGTGAGCAAGTTTGTTTATCTCTGTGTGTCTCTAGATCTGCAAAACAGGGCTAACAATTTCCAGCCTGCAGAGCTGTGAGAATTAAATGAGGTGATATCTGTACCACAACTCTTAGTGAGTATCAATACAGATTAACTCCTGCCCTTCACATCCGATTCACTGTTCCCTGTCAGGAAACTAAAATCCCAAATGAAAAGGAAGCCTCTTCTGTAGTAAATGACAACTTCAAAATCATTTTTGACAAGCAGAAGTCATGTGAAAATGACTATGAAGAGAAAGGTGAGCAAATGAAATGCACGCTGTGACTCTTTTATTGTTTTGGTTTGGATCATCCAAAATAGTGATCCAAGGAGCTGTGGTTTTTTTTTTTTTTCATGTTCCTCTCATCTAATAAATTACTTCATTCTAGAACACAGCAAGAAGAAACTAAATCAACCCAATACAGATGTCGATCAAACCTGATCAATTTTAAATGAATACTTCAATCAGTGAGGTGTCCAAAGGGTTTCACTAAACCTGTCTCAACGTCTTTCTCACACTTAACGTTAAGCCACAACCTCAAGGACTTCCACCACCACAATGGAGAACCCAGGAGCACGTGTTAAACCCGTTCAAGTCACCGGAGAAAAACCCAGCACGTTGTGTCAGGGGCCTTTTACAAGTGAAGTTTCTAGGCCAGAGCTTTGGCTGCTTGTATATTCTTTTGTTTATATTAACCTGCTATAAAATGGAAAACAATTCAATATAGAATTCACTCATTAGTGCATAACAGAAATCATGCTTTAACTGAAATCTACTAAATATCTGCAGACTAAAGATAAATACTGCTGGAATTATGATATTAATCTAATACGATAAACCCCATGGCTGGACTTCTGAGCCGCTCTTTACCTAAAAAGCAGGTACACTTGACTTTAAGGAACATTGTACTTGGCCAGCATATCAGATTTGCAACAAGACACTTTATCTCTCTACAGATCAGCTTCCTTATCCATGAGGAAAGACTCTCGGATTCCCAAAGATTGACCTAAGATTCCTTTAAATGCTGAAGATCTCTTGTACCTTTGAAATAAGATTCAATTTACAAAGAATTGATTTACCCACAGCTCTTCAAGAGCAATTCTATATTGGCATAGACATGACTTTATTGGATCAATGAAGCATCCAACACATTTTTATTGAACACTTAGTACATGGAAAGCACTGCGTCGGCTACAGAGAACACGGAGGAGACCGGGACTCTGCTCCAGGGGAGCTCGTGCCTAACCCGGATGTGGAGGTCTGACGTGCCCCCCTGCGAAGCAAGGGCTCCACCCAAGGAAGGCTAGGGGGGAATGCAGTGGTCACTTTCGTGTGCCAGCCTCCTGGGTCAAAGGCCGCCCAGACGGCTAGTTAAACTGTGAGGGTCTTTGGGGAGGAAGTGAGCGTTTGAGTTGGTAGACTGAGTAAGCACGGCCCTTGTCGCGCTGGGTGAGGACCATCCAGTCCACGGGGGCCTGAACAGAACCTACGGCCCTTCTCACTGTGAGTAAGAACAA
>NW_024070186.1:196659965-196759846 GCF_014754425.2 Oryx dammah
ACCGTCTAGTCCACAGGGGCCTGAACAGAACCTACGGCCCTTCTCACGGTGGGTGAGAACCATCCAGTCCACGGGGGCCTGAACAGAACCTATGGCCCTTCTCACGGTGGGTGAGGACCGTCCAGTCCACGGGGGCCTGAACAGAACCTACGGGAAGAGGAGGGCCGGACTCACTCTCCCTCTGCCAGACTGCTGAGCCGGACACAGACCAGAATCCACAGCACCAGCCCTCAGGCTTTCAGGCTGCTCCACCAGCCTTCCTGGGCTTCTAGCCTGCAGGCGGCGGGTGTGGGACATCTCAGCCGCCATCCGCAGCTCTCGCTGTCTCCTGTTGCCCCCGACTGGTTCTGCTTCTACGAAGAGCTCTAACACAAGCAGCAGATGCTGGAAGTCTCACACCCCGTAGACCCCCTCTGACCCTTCATCCTCATCACCTCCTCCTCTGCTCCCTCACCTCTCCTCTGAGCTTGGCGTCAGTCTGACTGCTACATTCTCAGTCATCTCCTCCACCTCCCTAGGTCCCTGAGCAGAGTTTCTCGGGACCCATGGCCAGCCCTTCCAACGTGATTTCATATAAGTCCAAGAAGCCCTCCCTGCTGGAACCTCAGGCCATGCCCACGATGGGAACCCCACGCCTCTGCGCTGAGCCCCACCCTCTCCTCCGCCTCCTCTTCTTTCTCCTACTACAGCTAGCAGCTCTGTCAACTGCTTCACTACAAGGCCAGCTAACTCTATTTGGACCTTCGCTGCTTTAAAAATAACTCTCCTACGGAATCCTTATCACACCGCCCCTCTCACAACTTCCCAGCACATGTGGCCTCTCTGCAGAAGGGGCCGCGTCTCTGCCTCCACTGAGTGCTCCCCTGTTGCCTGCACAAACATTAAGAAATCCCCCGACAGACAGATGACAGCTAAGGTCACTCTGTCCTTGGACACCGCAATATCAGTGTCTATAGTGTGGGAAATCCAAATCCCTCCTCAATTTTGCTGCTAATCCCTGAGAGACGGGCTACCAAGGTCACAGCAGCTGGGCAGGCTTGCTCCTGCTCACCATTGCTGGCCCACAGCTGGGTTCTTCTGCGGATCCATGCTGACCCAGGAGAATGTGGCCCCCTTTTTTCCAGTACGACTTGAATCCTTCCTCTCGCGGCTCCATCTTGCCAGAGATACTGGGCCAAGGTGCTCACCACTCACCCAAGGTGAGCACCGCTCACTTCACTGAGAGCAAGCGCAGCAGGGCGGTGGCTCCGGCCTCTCTCCATCCCCAGCGACTCGGGCCCCTCTTCCGGGCCAGTCCCAACCCCAGAGTCAGTTCCCCCACTTTACTCCCCACAGCAACTAGCTCTCAGTTGTGGAGCCCATATCTGCATATCCGAAAGTTCATTCTTGTTTCATCTGAGACCAAGAGCCACAAACTCTGTTTCCTTTAAGGACGAGAAAATGGAGGAGGCCCTGCAATGTCAGTCTTCCTTTAATAGCTCAGGCGCCAATCTCTAAAGGTGAAGAAAAACAGATATTTATTTCCCCAGTGGCGAAACCATGCCGCGTCTTTAGAGGCAAACGTGGCCGTGACCTGTTTTGCACTCCGTTTGCTTTTCCCGTCTCATCTATCTTGCCCTTCCCTCAACCCAGATGTATCTTCTAGCACCACCCTCCCTCCGCCAAACCAAACTTCCAGCCGCAGTGCCACCACGGCAGGGCCCACAGCCCCTCCGCTAAGTGTGAGTCCCCTGCGCCGTGCCTCCCTGAGCCCAGGGCCTGACCCACTTCCTGCCATGAGGACGCTGCTCCTCAGAGTTCTCAGTGGCTGCACACTCCCTCCTCGCTCCCGCGTCACCCCTTTCTCGAGAGCTCCCTGTTCTCTCCGCTTCCACGCCAAGGCAGCCCACCCCCCCTTTCTCTGCTCACACCCGCCCACATGCAGCTTACACCACCTCGTTTTTGTCAGTCACCCCTGAGAGAACTCCCCCCAAGTCCTTACGTCTCGCTCCTCTAGCCTCAGTTCTGAGTCACCTCAGCAGCTGCCTGCGGGCACGCCCTGCCCTTCCCGTTCTCCCCACTGCTCGTCTGGATCACTGTGAGATGGTCATCCTTGCTGCCCCAGCCCAGCCCGTCCAGCCATGACACTGTCTCCCCGAGTGAGCCCTGTGAAGGCTGCTCATGCAGCCTCAACAAAAACAGGATTCTGCCTTTGCCCAGGTTCTCTGGAAAGCAGAGCCTGAGGCAAGGATTAAGTGCTGACACTCTACTTGGGAAGCAGAAGCTAAGGCAGAGCTTAAGTGCTGGGGCATCCGGATGCTGTGATGGCAGAGACTCAGAGACCCTCAGCTCACCTGGCAAGGCGTCCAGGCACAGGCGGCTTCTCTGAGAAGCTCTTAGGAGAAGCCAGCAGAGAGACGGAGCACGGGAAATCCACCAGCCCAGCTCCCCCAATTCCTATGGATCGAGATGCACCTCTTGGAAAGTTAATCCCCCAGAAAGTCTGGGCTGCATCACCCACCCCTCGGCCACCTCATCAGGAATGCCCTCAGGAGGCATTTTACCTGCATCCGGGAGTGGAGGGGTAACTGAATCAGAATGGAGCTCGGAGGAGGCGGGGCAGGCGGAGCTGTGAGCTAAACTGGGCAGGGAACGCGAGACAGACAGCACCTGAGGCGGAAGGAGGCGGCGGCCAAGGGAGTCCCAAGGGGCACCCGGTTGGTGTCCCACTCGGGCTTATGGCCCAGGACATTTGAAACGACGCAAAATGCATCACCATCCAGAAGGTCACAAAGCACATCGAAGGCACTGGACAGTCTTATAGTAAAGGCAAAGAACCCCTTTTTTCCTAACAACACTCTAATCTGGCTTCAAAAAACACTTTGGAAAAATTATTCAAATCAATTTACTTTTCCTGCTCTATAAATTCTAGAAATTTTTCTATCATCAGCTGCCTCACACCGGCATTTGGTTCCTCCTAGATGGTGAAATACAGCTGGCGTCTGACCCCAGATCGGAGTTCTAGCCTATTGGGTGACAGACTGCTGGCATCCAGCCCCCACTTCCGCCTGGATGCCCCAGGGCTCACAGACGCTTTCTTGTCCGCAGTGCGCCCTGGAACGCCTGCCCTGCTCCCTATTTCCTGCCTAAGTCTGCGGCACAGATGCCACCTCTCCAGGCCGGCTCCTCTGACCTGCACACTGTGCCTCTAGAAGGCCCTTGGACTCTCTGCCTCTCATATTAGGACTAGTTTCATTTCCCCTCCCAAAGTGTACAGGATCAAGGGCCAGAGAATGGTTGTGTCTTATTCATTTCTGTATCTTACGGAGACCCCCTGAGTGAAGGGCCTTGCACAAAATAGTGACTCAGTGAGTGAAGCAGAAATACGTGCTATGAACTGGACAGGAACAGCCTCTCAAAGACATAAATACGGACGTGAACATCAGTGTTTTAAGCGCCTCGCATATTTCCAGCAAGGGACTGCCGACTCTCCTTGTGTTTTAAAACTGTTCTAACAGAATCTTATTTCAAAGTAAATAAAATATTCTTTAAGAATCAGTCACCTTTAAGAGCAACTTGGCACAAGAGGAAAGCTTCTAAGTAGAAACGTAACAAACTGAAAATGTGTTTACTGAGAAGGCGGTTTCCTCCTGAAAGATGGAGAATGCTATGTTAGACTGAGAACTGTCAGATTTACATGCTTGCAGGAGCGCCTGATAAGCCTGATGAGACCGAGAGCCATAAACAAGGCCGCGCGGATCTGAGGCCCATGTGGCTGCATTCGAGGCCTAAAATGGAAGAGACAGCCAGAGGCCTGGAGGATGTTTTCACCAGTCTGTCCACAGTCTCCAGCTGGAGTTTCTTTATCAAAACACCTTTCCCACCACTGCACCCCACTGTCTCCTTACGGCCAACAGAGAGGGACCTTGGGACGACAACTGCCTCAGGCTTGGACATTCCTACATGTACACCCACCACCCACGCTGCTGCTAAGTCCCTTCAGTCGTGTCCAACTCTGCGGACCACAGGCCACCAAGCTCTCTGTCCGTGGGCTTCTCCAGGCAAGAACACTGGAGTGCGTTGCCATGGCCCACTCCAGGGGATCTTCCCGACCCAGGGATCGAGCCTGCGCCTCTTCTGTCTCTTGCATTAGTGGGTAGGCTCCTTCCTAATAGTGCCGCCTGGGAAGCCCGCCACTGACCGTGCACACGCTTTACTAGCCGCCACGGTCCTCTGCAGGTGTGTCTTTCCCTCCAACACCACTGGGGCCCTAAAGAATAAAGTCCTTGCCACGCATAGGCCACAGAGCCAAATGGAGAAGAGAAGCTGGAAAACACGGGAAGCGGGCTGGACTAGAGAAGGGCCTGGCTGCGAAGTCAGAACAGGGATTAGAACGGAAGGACTGGCCTTGATACTGCTTTCACAGAGCCTCCCTTTTAGAGGGAAACAATGCAAACTTCAGGGAAAAAATAGACAAGATGAATCAAAAAGTGGGGAGGGGAGGGGAAAGCAAGGACCTCGCCGGCCCTTTCTCCTCACCACAAGGTGAGTGACCAGCTCTCCTGCTCGCTCTTCCCCTGATCCTTCTCTGCATCTCGAGGTTGCCTTTAAACTTTGCCCTCACGAAGCTTGTAACATGGTTGGAGGACAACACAAGCAAATGAAAACTTAATGCGAGCCAGTTCCCTCATTTGTAAAGTGGGGAATGCTTTCCTCCCAGGGCTGTTGCAAGGACGAAATTCTCAGTTTACTTCACTCTAAGTTAACAGACACAGAAAGCTCTTAGCACAGGGTCTGACACAGAGATGGCTAAGCAACTGAAAAAGGGAAGACTCCCCTGGGGGTTCCGGGAGGGAGGGGAACCCCCGAGAGGACCTCCTGCACAGAAGGGTGCACGCGGGGCCACAGCCAGGAAAGCCTGACTCCCGCACCTGCTGGTCGGGGCCCCTCCTTCCCGGCCTCCCCTCCTCTGAAAGATGGTGCAGACGACCAGCCCAGGAGCTCTGCTGTTACCACCGTGGTTGTTACTGGGACAGGAGAGCCACAGAGAAGCACAGGGAAAGGACATGCCAAGCTGGCCCGTGGGGGTGGCGGGGGGTCCAAGACTCCAGATGCAGGAGGCTGGCTCGGTGCAGAGCGGGCTCCGAGGCAGGCCAGGCCCCAGGGGAGTCACGTGCGGCCCGTCTCTGCGACGTGGACTGGACACGCGGACTCGCGTCAGGAGCTGACGACAGGGCACTGAGGAAAGGCCAGGAAGTCTGTCTGCGGCGAGGACGGGCACACAGAGGCACGCTGAGTCGGCCCTCTGCTCAGGCGCCCGCCAGCTGCCCGCTGTTTCCCAGAGGCAGCTGTAGGTAGTCCCCGCAAACAGCAGCCGCCCTTGGCTTTGCAGAGACTACTTATCTCGCTTAGGTTCACACCTTCCACCCGAATCAGGAACAAAACGCAGAAGCTCTAGTTTCTGGGGCAGTAAAGAAACGCTGTTTTTAGTTGGTTCCCACGGGTTAACACATCAAAACACAGCCACATACTCTGTGCATAGTTCACACAGGTATAAGTGATGTCTCCTGCCCTGGAGAAAACTGGCAGAACTGATTACGACGTGCTCTTTCTAGCAAGTTAAAGATTCTGGCTGCTTTACCATAGTGCCACCAAAGTATTCCAGTGAGGAAGTTATTTGCTGGGCAGCTGAAGGCATGGTGCCCACGACCCAGGTGAGTTCCCTCCAAAGCCACCATCCTAAGTCACCAGGGGTCTTCCACTGGCTTCCTGGCGTCCACTGGGGCGTCTCTGCTCCCTGCTTTCTGCACTTGCTCACAGGTCCCTGAAGAAGGCGCAGGCTTTCTCTAACCAGGCAGCGTGCAGCTTACTTGCTCCCGGTGCCCACAGCTGGTTCAGAGTCAGAGCCAAATGTCTGATGCAATCTCAGAAGCCCTCACCTGGGGCAGGCCACCACCTACTCTGTAAACAACGGTGACCCCAAGGGGCCAAGGGGGAGAGGGATGGACATAACAGAGAAGCCTGAATAGCACAGCAGCAGAATCCTCCATTCTCCTGATGGTCCGTGAGAGATCCAGAGCACAGCTGGTTTGATGGAAAATTCTGTCGAGAGTTGGGAATGGCAACAGAGCTGTCTCTAATTACAACTCTAACTCTGCTCTGAAAGGTAGAGTCAGATTTGTGATTTTCTTCATCTTTCCCCTTTCTTTTCTCTTTGCCTTTGAACACAGTCCAGGTAAACAAACACATTCATAAGAGAAGCAGGAACACGGACTCACTGCTGACCGGGACACATGGGGAGGGACTCAGATAGATGAGAAGCTTCATCTCCTATTTCTCTTGGCTATTCATGGGCCTCACTCTGGAGCTTGCACCTTTAATAAAAAATGAATAATAGATTTTCAGCCTCCTCTGGTCTGTAGCAAGACAAATGCTATTGTGTTTTGGGTTTCAGTGATACATGATAGACTGGGAATCTTGCTTTTAATTCATTCCCGTAACTTTAAAGAACAAAGGAAGCTTAATATCTTTGAATGCTATTAATAAGTTGATCCCCCAAACTGTCTCTAAACAGAGCTACTGCCTTTATGAAGATGGCCCCTTTGAAGTTCTTACTTAATGGAATTTTATAGTTTATCTCTAGATTTACTTTTCTTGCTCATGAAAAATCAAAAGCTAGCTGAAATCACTGTTTATAGCCTATGTGGGTGTTTTCCCCCTTTTGAAAATTGATAAATGTATTCTTCTAGCTTAAATAAACATATTAAATGAGATGCTCCTAAGGACCAGAGGCTTCTGTTGCCCCAAACTTCATATGTTAAAGTCCTAACATCCAGTGTGATGGTATCTGGAGATCAGGCCTCTGGGAGGTGACGACAATGAGATTAAGTCATGAGAATGGAGGTGGTGCCCTAGAAGACGACGCCTGAGGGTCTGCACTCTCTCTCTCTGCCCACCACGAGGACACAGCAAGAAGGTGGCCATCAGCAAGCCAGGAAGAGAACTCTCACTGGGAACCAATGTGGCCAGCACCTTGATCCTGGATTTGTCTTCTGAGAGGTAAAGGGGGCTCCTCCTGAGTGTAAAGCAGTGATAACTCACACAGCCTGGAGGGGGCTAGAAGGAGCACCTTGGAACATGAGTCCTCAGCACTTAGAGGTGCCAAGCGGCTCCACCACGACAGCTCACACTCAGATGTTTTCTGTAATTCAGAGAAAGTGCTTTTCATGGTATTAATTTGTGAGGCTGACAACTCCTGATCTTAGTCCTAGAACCCTTATTCATTTCAGTAGACTCACTTTTCCACTTTCCTTTGCCTTTTATCACGTGCTCCTTCATTCCGTTTAGTAATCGGTTTGCGTCACATCTTTAAGTGAACTGTTTTCCTTCTGATTTTTAGGACGCCAGACAGTGCAGTGTTGCACCAACTACTTCATAAGATGCCTCTGCTGTGTGGAATGTGTGTCGGGGGGGAGATGGGACTCAAGGGAATGGACATCGTGTTTGCAAATGGTGGGACCCTGAGTCTAGTACTGATGAGGGTCTGGGCTGTGGGAAGGAAGAGAATCTTCCCAGGTTCATACACTCTCAGGATGGTTCCTTAAACACAGGTTCCACCACCAGTTAACAGCAGAAATTTACAAACCACGTCAAATCAGGGACCACAGAGAGTCTGCTTTGAAAAGACAGCTGAGCCCTCACTGTGAAGCCGAGTCTATCAAGTTTACTCATCAAAGTACACTATTAGGAGTCTTGCAACACACCCTATCTTCAGAATGCCAACTCTGCAAAGAATGACACCAGAATACAGCCCGTCTTTAGTAAATATTCAGTAAACGCATGGAGAATTGATGAAGCTGTCAGGAAAAGCAAAGATGAAAAGCAGCGTCCAGGTTTGCGCTTCTCACACATTCAGCTTTCCTCTCCTTTCTTCCTTCTGCGTCTCCTCTTTCTTAATGAGCACTGGAACAAGAGTGGAGAATGGAGAGAGCTGTGGGGGCCTGACGGCTCCCCGGCTGCCTCAGAGAAAAAGGAAGAGCAGAGATCTCAGTGTCTGGTGGCCACAGCGACCACAAAGCAGCCGGGTTCCCGGAAAGTCTTTGGTTTTTCCGTTTAGCTGCGGCCCTGAGCTAATCCAGATGAGGCCCAAGCCCTGGGGAGGAGCATTTGCTTACTATTCTTATTCAGAGGTTTCCCAGGCAGCCCAGTGGGAAAGAATCTGCCTGCCAATGCAGGAGACTCAGGAGACCCAGGTTCGATCCCTGGGTCAGGAAGATCCTCTGGAGAAGGGAAGGCAACCCACTCCAGGGCTCTTGCTGGAGAATGGCTGAGCCTGCTTTCTACTCAGAGGCTGGCTCTGGAGGAAATGCTCGTTTACCAGGCGCTGGGCGGGACTGGGACTCGCTGTAGCCACAACTCTCCCAGGCTGTAAATACAGTGAAAGCTCCCACTCCGGGGTGGACGGCTGGTCTACTGTGGTCCAGTGACCCTGGCTTCCTGATGCCAGCCCGGCCCTGGGCTCAGTCCTCGAGTGAACAGATCCACCCATTTCCCATTGCTGAGAGTATACAGCACCCCAAGACTGACCCCATCAGAAGACTCCTCTGAGTCTCAACTCCGTCCACTGGCCACACCTCTGTGGGATTATTTGCCGCCTTCTGCCTTCCTGGTCACAGCTGGTCAGCGTCAGCCCCTGGCCTACTGCCAGCCCTCCTTCTGCCATTGCCCCTGGCTCTGCAGCAGCTCCTCCACCAGCCCAAACCATTCTCCCCTTTGAGACCAGAGGAATTTTCCGAAGTGTTTTGTCAGATCCCAGCAGTATTTAATCTGTAGCTCCCAGACTGGTGTGGGATAAAGTCCAGGCACCTTCAGAGCAAGCTAGAGGCACTGCCCAAGCAGAGCCCATGCAGCCCCAGACCCGGGCTGCACCCCAAGTTCCTGGGAGCCCTATACCGCCCTCCCTTCTGGATGGCCATTGTGGATGCTGCCTGTGCCGGAACAGGGTTCCCCTCACCCGCTACTCTTACCAACTGCCACCCACCTTCCAGCCAGAACACCCCTTCCAATGGGAATTCTTCCTGCACCTGCTCTTCAGAAGAACATATGCCAACTGCGTGCTGTATTCCACTGCCATCACACACGCTGTCTGGCCTGTGCACTTGGCGTCCTCCACAAGTTCCAGGGGGCAGTGAGTCGGTCTATCTAGTTCACAATGGAACCCTCTGTACCTAGTGCCCTGCGTGTCACATCACAGGCGCTAATGAAAAGCTATCTTCACAGAGGAACATTCATCATAAAAGAAGAAGAATAGAAACCACCGTTTATGAGCCATGAGGCAATGTGCGAGGCCCTTTCACATCATTTGACCTGTGGTCTCTCTGGCACATCCCTGCTGTCTCCCCATGCTCATTCCGTGGCCTGTGCACCTCACGGAGCATACAGAGATGTCACTCCCGTCAGACCTGATGTCTACACCAAGCCCAGGTCTTGATGCCCACTATGCCCATAATCTTGCCCTCGGAGGGTCTAGAGGATCCTAATCCTAAATAGGCTCCACATCCTCTCCAATGAGGCATTTTTGCCTAGGATCGTCATTAAAAATCTCTTTACAAAAATACATGAAATATCATTAAACAACTTAATAAACAGAAACGTCATTTAAATTGGGGTCAGGGGAGCACAGGGAGGGCCCTCACACCCCACTCCTCCTTGACATCAACAAGAAGAGACGCACATTTGCATCGCCAACAGGAGGAAGGCTATTTACCACTCAGCAGGTGGAAAGGAGAATTTCTCCCCGCCTAGCAACAGCCCAGCCAATGGGAGGCTGCCACAAGTAGTCCCCCTTCTCCACTATAAGAGACTGTTCCTCTTCTTTGTCTCCACACTTGCCTGTGGTTCCCCAAAGATCACATGTCCTCGACTGCAATTCTTTTCTGTTCCTGAATAAACCCATTTTGCTGATAAAAATACCTGGCTCTTTTATTGTTTTAGGTCGATGAATTCTAGCAAAGTAATAGAAAAAAAGCAAGAACAGAAGTTACTTTAAATAACAGATGATTGACTTATTAGTCCTCTTATTTTCCATAATAGTTTGAACATAGTAAGTATCTAGTAAATGCCTGTCAAATTGAATAAAAAAAAAATTAATCATTTCCTACTGATCAAAGGTTTACCTTAATGGGTTAAGTTTCCTGTCTTTGATGGTTAGGCATTGGTAGTTAGCCAATAAATCCTATGTACTTAGATATTCAACAAGTAGATTTTGAAGATTTTCCTAATAGGATGGCAAGAAAGTAACTTGGGTAAGAGGAGGGAGTAACAGGATGAGAAGAAAGAATGACTGCTGACTTTTTTAAGGGCTGGGCAGAGGTTTACCAATCAGCTTAAAAAGCACAGACAACAGATTTAATTCAACATTAAGAAGACAGGTCAGGAAAAAAAAAAAAGACAGGTCACTTTACATTTCCTCATAACTCATTCTAGAATTACTAATCCAAGTTAAAAAACTTGGTCCTGTTCTCTGGTTACCAAGAATGCTATAGTCAGTGAGCTCCTTACAGTTCTCAAAGTTGATTTAAAATAGGGGTTTTAATGAACCAATATTTTTCAAAAGATATAAACTTAGGAATTCGCTTATAACAAACTCTAAAACAAAAAGCTACTTTATTAACAACAAAGATAGCCTACAAGAAAGAATGATATCATCAAAACCAAAATTTTGCAGATCAGTAAAGTATCTAAAATAAGCTTATATATCTATAAATATATATAGAGATAGAGATACTGCAGAAATTACTTTTAAGTAAATAATCCACTTCAACCACCCAAACGTAAATTAAATTGCATGACATAGAATGCTTAATTGGAATTTTAAAAATAAACATTTCAATGAGAAGATCCTAATTTCATTAAATAAATATATTTGAGAAAAATATAAAACATTAGCTCCCTGGGGAAATGTAAAACAAATGAGTGTACTGTAAGTACAAATATCTCAGTACATATTCTGACAGAGAAATTCATACTACAGACAGTAAACACATAAATCACCACAGATTAAAGAAGCATGCATTAAAAGCAAACGACCAAACTGTGATTATAATGAACTCTAAGCATTTATGTAGTGACGAAAATCACTGAACAAAATAAAGAGCATTAATTTGTGTTAAAATAAAGCACTTTGTGGGGCAAGGCGTGCAGTGCCTTCGGGGACCCGCGGGTGCACTCGACTGCAGTTCTCGCGTGCCGCGGCACGGCGCGCAGAAGGGACGGCCAGGCGCTGCCACCTGTGGCCATGACATGAGCTGATGACCGTGCTGCTGCAAATAAAACCACCACTAGAAAACAAAACTATCCCCAGATAAGACAGAATTTGAGAGATCCTCTCAAGAGCGATGAATTCAGTGAGAATCCTTGCTGAACCGTGAGAGGCAGAGAGCAGTTTGGGGAAACAGGATCATTAATTAAGTGACACTGAGGGGACAAAAAGGGAAGAAACAGCTGGAGGATTCTCCCAAACCAACCGGATGCCAGTTCAGTTCAGTCACTCAGGCATGTCTGACTCTTCGCAACCCCATGGACTGCAGCACGCCAGGCCTCCCTGTCCATCACCAACTCCCAGAGTCTACTCAAACTCATGTCTATCACGTCGGTGATGCCATCAAACCATCTCATCCTCGGTCGTCCCCTTCTCCTCCCGCCTTCAATCTTTCCCAGCATTATGGTCTTTTCAAATGACTCAGTTCTTCGCATCAGGTGGCCAAAGTATTGGAACTTCAGCTTCAGCATCAGTCCTTCAATGAATATTCAGGACTGATCTCCTTTAGGATGGACTGGTTAGATTTCCTTGCAGTCCAAGGGACTCTCAAGAGTCTTCTCCAACACCACAGTTCAAAAGCATCAATTCTTCAGTGCTCAGCTTTCTTCAACGCCCAACTCTCATATCCATATATGACCACTGGATAAACCATAGCCTTGACTAGACGGACCTTTGCTGGCAAAGTAACGTCTCCGCTTTTTAATAAGCTGTCTAGGTTGGTCATAGCAACAGCCAGTGGCTTCTGTCCCTCTCTCTCTCTCAAAAGATGGAACTGTTGTTGGTGATTTAAGTCGTGAAGAAAGAGTGATAAGAAAATGACGGTCATGCTGTACATCAACGTGGCACAGCTGTGAAGCTGAAACTGTCAGTGGCTCAGTCATGTCTGGCTCTGCGACCCCGTGGACCGCAGCCCGCCAGGCTCCTCTGTCCACGGGGTTCTCCAGGCAAGAATCCTAGAGTGGGCAGTCATTCCCTTCTCCAAGGGATCTTCCCAACCCAGGGATCAAACCCAGGTCTCCTGCATTGCAGGCAGACTCTTTGCCATCTGGGCCACCAGGGAAGCCCATGCATGTATTTATGTATACATATAGCTGTTCTTTGGAGGGAATGATGCTGAAGCTGAAACTCCAGTACTTTGGCCACCTCACGTGAAGAGTTGACTCATTGGAAAAGACTCTGATGCTGGGAGGGATTGGGGGCAGGAGGAGAAGGGGATGACAGAGGATGAGATGGCTAGATGGCGTCACTGACTTGATGGACGTGAGTTTGGGTGAACTCCAGGAGTTGGTGATGGACAGGGGGGCCTGACGTGCGGCAATTCATGGGGTCGCAAAGAGTCAGACATGACTGAGCGACTGAACTGAACTGAACTGATAGCTGTATGTATACATAAATCCCTTCCCCCTTGAGCCTCCCTCCCACCTTCCCATCCCACCCCCTAGGTCATCACAGAACACTGAGCTGAGCTCCTATATAGCAGTTTCCCATTAGCTATCTATTTTACACATGGTAGTGTGAGAGAGGATGAGATGCTCAGATAGCATCACCAACTCAAAGGACATGCATTTGAACAAACTCCAGGAGACAGTGGAGGCCAGAGGAGCCTGGCTTGCTACCTTCCATGAGGTTGCAAAGAATCAGACACAACTTAGCAACTGAACAACAATGACAAGTGGATATATGTCAACACTACTCAGTAGAAACTAACAATGTTGTAAAGCAATTATATTCCCATAAATAAATATAAAACGACAGTCCTGAGTCCCAAGGCAGAAAAAGACTGAGCCTCTGGGAGGCAACCTCAAAGGAAAACACAACCTCAGAGGAAGAAAGTAAAAGTGGTTTACTGCACATCACACGCACCAGGGACATAGTTCCCACTAACACAGTGACCCGAGAGCCAACTGTACGGCACAAAGAAAGAACAGACGCTAACAGGTTTAAGGTCAAGTTTTTCTCCAAAAGTAACAAGTTTGTGAAGCATGCTGAAGGAGTGAGCATTTCCTTCAATAAGTGAAAAGCAGAAGCCAGTGATTCCTGGGTGCACAGACGCCCTGGCCTCTCTAGCAGAGACTGCACCAGGTGCCCTCGGGACTCTTCACAAGGCTTTATAGGATGCTGCTGAGACACTGCTCATGTAGCCTTAGTGTCCTCCCTTCAAACTTCTCAAGAAACATAGCCTCTGGTCCTGGCATCCTGAGTAGCTGTGCTCCTTTGAGACAAGGAATGACTCTATCTGGTGACCCTGGGGAACCAGGCAACTGGCAAGGACCCCTTTTTCCTGTTGGCCACAACACAGCATGTCACTAAAATCGGCAGCTGGGACAAAGACCCAGGCTCTGCATCCTTCTATCAGCCCCACCTCTTCTTCCAGTTTGAGGGCCTCCTTTACTTTTTCCTTGTTTCTTTTTTTTTCACTTCTGATACCTTTTTTTTTTTTTTGTACTCTCTATATCCTTTTCATCAACTTTAAACTAAGTTTAGAACTAAATAAGATATAAATTTTAGATGAATAAATATAAAAAATACAAATTCATTAAATTTTCAAGCAGGAAAATTAAGGTCCAAAGAACTGCTGATAGTAATATGGTACTAGAAAAACATATGCCACGCTGAAATATTCAGTAATAAATAAGAGAAGTTACACTAAATGCTTATTTGTATAGCAGAAAAAGATACTAAGTCACTTTTTCTATAATTCCTTTAGGAAAATGTTTTCTGTTTTATTAACAACATAAAAAGGATATATGCTCCTATGTAGGAGCAAAACTTGTTGGTATCTGAGTGGTGTTTGAAAGATCTGGTGATCAGTATTACTGAAAGATACTCCAAGATGTGGCCAATTTAGGGAAAAAAAAAAATCATTTCATATCAGGGAGTCTGCCAAAGGCCACATCCATATGTCACCAGAGGGGGAGTCATAAATTATAAAGGCTCTGTCTGCCAAGGGTCTGCTGTTTATCACAAACTGCTGGTGTAAATCATTTCTGAGGTCTTCTGGAATGCAGTGCTGAATAACCTTGGGGGACATTCTGAATATTTACCAGAAAGAGGTCCAAATGATACCAAGGGGGAAGGTCAAATCCAATTCAACAAAACCTCCTTGAATGGTAACCACTCTAGGTATTTCACAATGAACCAGCCATAGTCCCTGCCCAGAAGCACCCAAAATCTAGCAAGAGGAAAAACAGGTACATTATATACAAAGAAGAATGGCGATCATTGCTTTCACCGAGGTACAAAGAGCAATGGGAGCTCCAAGAAGGAACCCGCTTCCTGCCAGAAAGCAGCAAGAGATGAGGAATGGCGTGTCACAGTTGTCTAAAGGAGCTGACTAACTGAGATTGATACGGTAAATCAATGGACCCATATGCTGTCACTAGCGACACTGGGTCAAACAACAAGCCTCTTAACAACTACCCTCTGGAAGAACAGACTGTATGATTTCAACAGCCTTAGAGCATGAAGCTTTCGCCCCTTGTTGGATGTCCTTGGGTATGTTCAGTGTCTCCCAGTTAACAGGCTATGGGAACTTAAATAGGATTTGCATCCTACTGTTGGGTGAAAACTGCACAAATCTTAATTATGCTGAATTGGTTCATAATGCTTTTCAGGTCTACTATATCCTTCAACTTCTCTGCATATTCATTCTGTTTATTTTTGAGAGATTGATACTGCAGCTCCAACTAAAAATCTGAATTTATCTACTTAAAAAAATTGTAATATATAACTATATGTAACCTTGTTCTGTATTTTCCAAGTCTCCTGTGTGTTCTCATACTGTCATAATTTAAAACATAAAGAGGAAAAAACCAATCGCCTTCTTGAGAATCATCGAGAATGTGATAAAAGTAGCAGGTGGGCAGCCATTTTAACCCCCTCCCTGACTAGGAACCAAAGACGCATCGGAGGAAAACCTCGGGGGTTACCGTCTCTTACTGATACTGGTGGAACAGCAAAATGAAGACTGAACCGGTGGGTAGATGATCCAAGTGCAGAGCAGGCTGGAGTCAGAGCACCACGGAAACCAACCGCAGTTTTGTCATCGTCCGTGGCACTTACTACCTTGTGACATCCGCTGTGTCTGTTCACCTTCTTGTTGCCGCTGTGACAATTTAGTTCCACCCTTGTCTAGATGTCCAGACATGCCATGGACACACAACACATACTTATTGAATAAGCAAACGAATGATGAGTCTTTAAAAATAAAAGCCCAATTAATCCAGGGCTTCTGCTTCTAGAAATAACTCCATAGCAATAAGCTACCACTTACCAAGCATTTATTATGCGTCAGACACTCTTCTGTTACAGGTTTAAGTCATTCAAGCCGCACAACAACCCATGAAGAAAGTGAGGCAAAAGGTAGAAATGCCTTGTCTGAGGTCATAGTTAGTAAATACCAGAGCACCGTTCTAAGCACACAACCTCAAAAGCGACCACACATTTACTTTTAAAGGTGTTCATTGCACCGCCTTTTTAAAACCCTACGCGTGTGTGCTCAGTAGCACCCGACTCTTTGAGACCCCATGGACTCTAGCCCTCCAGGGTCTTCTGTCCACGGAATTTTCCAGGCAAGAATACTGGAGCGGGTTGCCATTTCCTTCTCCAGGGGATCTTGCCAGCCCAGGACTGAACCCCTGTCTCTTGCACCTGCTGCACTGGCAGGCATTTTCTTCAGCAATGCACCGATGTTAAAATGTATCAAATGCTTTTGCTACCCTGAGATAATCATTTTCCCCCCTATCCTTTTAAATGTGCAGTCATAGATTTTCTGATAATGGCTATAACAGTTTCATAAAATAAGCTGAGCACTTTTTCCCCTCTATCTTCTATTTTCTGGAACAACTGCTAAAAGAGAAAAAGTGACTGTGAATTAAAATCACCTAAAATTTTCCCTAGAGATTTGGGGAGAAAGCCTTTGACTACTATTTTCCAAGACTGGTTTAAAATCATAGATTCATCTAACTATGCTCTCTATTTCTTCTTGGGCCAGTTTTGTCATTTTACTTTTTTTTTGAAGTTTTATTAATTTGATTTAGTCCCCCCCAAATTTATTAGCATATATTTCTTCCAATACTTTTTCATCTGAAAATGTCTGGTCTACAGCCTCGTCTTTTGCTCCCGTTCTTCTCGCGTCTTCGCTTTCAGTCTCGTAGAGGCCTCTCAGAGGTCCAGTTCTGGCTTTTCTTAGCCTTCACCATCGTTTATTATCACTACTCTCCTGCATTTTATGGTCCTTGGGCTTACCTTTAGTATTTCCTCCCTTCTGGTTCCCTAAACTTTTTTGATACTAAGTTTTGAATTCAATGCTGGCTCACTTATTTATTTTGCATTTTTAAAAGTTGAGAACGTTTATTTTTAATTGAGGGATAACTGCTTTATGACACCGTATTGGTTCCTCCGCACGTCGACAGGAGTCAGTCACAGGCATACCTGTGTTCCCTCCCTCTTGGCCACCCTTCCCACCTCCCACCCAGCCCACTCCTCTAGGTTTTATGTGTGACTTGGAGCTCAAACCAGCTCATTTATTTTTAACCTTTCTTTTTTACTGATAAATGTATTTCAGACTGTAAAATCCCTTTAAGCACTGCTTGAACTATATCCCACAATTCTTACATTTAATGTTTTTACTGTCTTTCAATTCTGAATATATCTTAATTTCATTTATTTCCTTTTTAACCCAAGGGTTATTTAGAAATATGCTATTCAATTTGTAATCATAAGGGTTTTTTTATGGGAGGGGTGGGCTCTCATTTTATTAATTTCTTATTATACTGCACAATATTGAGGGAAGCGAATTTGTATCACTTTCATTCTTGGGAATTAGTTGAGGCTTCCTTTATGGCATAATATATATTCATTCCACATGAGGCAACCCCCCACCACCACCAAAGTCACATTTCTGTGAGTTATACAGTTTTAGGTGTTTTTCTGAAAGCTCAAATTTATTAATGTGGTGTTCAGGGTTTCTCCATATCTGCTTATTTTTTAACTGCAGGATTTAAGTTTCTAAGAGTGGTGTGTTAAAAAAATCTTCAAATACAATTGCTGATTTTCCCTCTCTCTCTCAGCAGTTCTGTCGCTTTCTGCTTGGTATGTTCTCGGGCTGTGTTGTTAGACGCCTGTGTTTCTGAGGACGGCACCGTCTTTGTAGCCTTGATGTTCTAATGCTCCTTTTATCAGTATATAACATTCCTCTTCTCCCTGATATTTAAGTTACTGCTACTTCCTCTTGGATCATATTTGTGTATTTCTTAGGTATCCTTTTATTTCCAACCTTTTCCTGCCTTTCTTTTGAAGTATGTTTCTTATAGATAATTCATTTTGCATCTTGTTTTTCTATTCAGTCTGAGAATGTCTCTTTATAATGTACATTACAGTAACATTCACTGTAATTAGTATCATATTGGACTCTGCCCTTTTTCCCATTTCCCGTTTTAATGTACTTTCTTTGTTTTCTTCCCCATCCCACCTCTCTTTCCTATTTCTGATTAGAAAAACCAAGTTTTCTTCTGTTTTAAGTGCAGCACCTTCTGCTTTCTGTATGCACAGAGACTGCTTTTAAGACCCATGCTTATGTTTATTTATCCCTATTACCCAGTCCCTTTGGTTTCCCCTCAACCCAGTGATGCAGATAAGGTCTAGAATCTTAGTCCTGGGTCATTTTGCCTATGGAGCTTCTCTTTTTAAAGAAATTTTACTTCTTTTTAATTGGAGGATGACTGCTTTACAATATTGTGCTGGTTTCTGCCACACAGCAACACGCATCAGCCACAGGTACACACCTGCCCCCTCCCTCCCGCGCCTGCCGGCTGTCGCAGAGCGCTGGCTCTGAGCTCCCTGCGGCAGCGGCAGGTTGCCGCTGGCGGCTGTCTCACAATGTGGCAGTGTGCACGTCCCCACGCTACTCTCTCGATTTGTCCCTCACACCTACGGAGAAGGCGACTGCACCCGCTCCAGTCCTCTCACCTGGAGAGTCCCACGGACGGAGGGGCCTCGTGGGCTGCAGTCCATGGGGTTGCTAGGAGTCAGACACGACTGAGTGACTTCACTTTCACTTTTCACTTGCATGCACCGGAGAAGGAAATGGCAGCCCACTCCAGTGTTCTTGCCTGGAGGATCCCAGGGACGGGGGAACATGGTGGGCTGCCGCCCATGGGGTCGCAGAGTCGGACACGACTGAGGTGACTTAGCAGCAGCAGCACACCTATGGGCACCGTATCTTTGACAAAGGAGTCAAGAATATACAGCGGAGAAAAGACAGTCTTTTCAGCGAGTGGTGGTGGCAAAACTGGACAGCTTCATCTAAAAGAATGAGGTGGATGAATCTCTCTCTATTTGATAGCAACGTAAGTCCACTTGCACTGACAGAAGCACCTGTCAAGGAACCTAACACACACCAAGCACACACCTCAGTCTGGCCAGCTCACCTGGCCTCCCCAGCGGCTGCAGCCACACACCTGCCAATTTTACAAAAGTTAACAAGGGGTCTTCGGGTTCTGTTGTTTGCTCTTAGTTTCTGTACTTTCTTCCTGAGAGCAGGAAATAGGTAGTCTATGCTAGTTTTCCCTTTTGGCTGGGACTAAAGGTCTATACACCACTTCTTATACGTAAAACCTAAAGACTCCAAATTATTTTCCATGATGAGCATATTTTACTTGAATAAACATAAAATGTTATTTTAAAGGTTTAAGGGTCAAGGCTGATAATGACAAGTTATTCTTGGAAACTTTACACGGTGGTCTGGAACCCTGGGAGAGAGGCTCTGCTCGCACTTGGAACCATCTGTTGCCAGGACACTGTGCAGCTCCCCAAACCTCAGGTTCTATCCTCCGCGTGAACACTGGCTCGCGGGCAGTATGTCGCACAGACACAGCATTGCATTCCGGCCCAGACCAACTCAGTAAACATAGCTGCAAAGTGTTGAAAAACAGAGACCTAAAATATTTACGATGACTGCAGATTTTCTCTGTACTTGCCCCCACTGGCATTTTTGTTGTTAAAATTAATCTTTCTCATCCATTTTCAGAAGAAAATGAGAGCAAATGTGAATTTAAAAAGAAAATTTTGAAAAGAGAATGAACTATTCATAACTTACAGGTTCCTTATAAAAATCAGTTCCCAGTGCAAGGCCACTCCTATAATGAATCTTGTTTAAGCCTATATTCAGAAAAACCTACTTAGCTTGCTTGTTAGAAACAGTGCATTCTGGGAGGAAACATGTTCTCTGTAGCCTGGTCTCTGATAACATCTCCTGCAGCGTCAGAATGTAAACATATGAAGGCCACGCGTAAGCTGTATGGGGAGAAACCCAAGTCGTCAGATTCAAATTCTGGGGCCCAGTCCTGATTCATGAACGGTCTAATGAGCACTTAGTATGTGCCGGCCATTATGTCAGACCAATAACCACCATTTAGGAAAATACACACCCTGATGAGTAAGTCTCTTAAGGAGTCCCTGCCAGAGGAAACAAATCATCAAAGGAAGGTTTATGCTCCCTCCTGGGCCCTTCCAACTTCTACAACCACGCTTATACTTTCTAGAACTGACCTGGGACACCCATGTGGGAATAAAGAAGTGACCAGAGAGGAGACAGCAGTTTTCTTGTCTCCACTAGAAGTTCTGTCTCTGATGCCTGGAGAAAGCAGTGTCCACAAACAGTTACTAACAGACGGGTGGCTCAGAAGTAAGAGTGGGCTACCATTGCCTTCTCCAAAAGTTGGCCCAGTATCCTACAAACATAAGGCAGGCTTTAGACTTTGAGGGTGAGTGTTAGGGGTCTGACTCAAGACACGACTGAAGGCTTCCTTGGTGGCGTGGAGGTGAAGAATCCGCCTGCCACTGCAGCAGAACAGGTCCGACCCCTGGTCTGGGAAGATGCCTAACTACTGAAGCCCACATGCCCTGGAGCCCACGCTCCACAACGAGAGAAGTCACCTCAGTGAGAAGCCCATGCACCGCACCTAGAGAGCAGCCCCTGCTCGCCACAGTGAGAGCAAAGCCTGCACAGCAATGCAGAGCCTGCACGGCCAGAAAATCAATAGCTAAATAAGTATTTTCTTTAAAAAGACATGAGTGACAGAGAGAGAGTTAAGAGGGAGCATTCTGATAACTCTGGACACAGCTCAGTATTAAAGGAAGATTTCCTGGCACACCTGGTACGCAACAGGCACCATTCTATCCTGCCTTTATGTCTAGGGATGTATTCTGCAGAGAAGGAAAGCTGAGGAAGAAAGAGATCCAAGGAACTCTCAAGAGTCTTCTCAGCACCACAGTTCGAAGGCAGCAATTCTTCTGCGCTCAGCCTTCTTTATGGTCCCACTCTCACATCTGTGCATGATTACTGGAAACACCACAGCCTTGACTATTTGGACCTTGTGGATAAAGTGATGGCTCTGCTTTTTCATACGCTGTCTAGGTTTGCCCTAGTTTTCCTTCCAAGGAGCAAGTGTCTTTTAATTTCATGACTGCAGTCACCATCCGCAGTAATTGTGGAGCCCAAGAAAATAAAGTCTGTCATTGTTTCCACTTTTTCCCCTTCTAATTGCAATGAAGTGATGAGATCAGATGCCATGATCTTAGTTTTTTTAATGTTGACTTTTAAGTATCAAAAAAAAAAAAGTGAGAAACGGGGAGGATATGCTTGGTGGTAAGTGTGAAATTTTAGATAGGATGGCCTCACTGCAAATGTGACTTCTGAGGAAAGACCCCGTTGAAGTATAGAAGCCAGCCATCTGGGGAAGACCTGGTCTGGCAAAGGAAACAGTGAACGTGAAGCCCTGAGGAAGCACCAACTCGGGCATGCTAGAGGCACAGCAAAGAGGCCAGGCTGGGGAAAAGAGAACTGGGAAGACGAGGAGGCAGGAAGGGAAAGCCTACGGAGGGACGCCAGGGCCCTGCAGGGCCTAGCAAGGACCCAGCCCTCAGTCTAGTCAGACGGCTGGCCACTGGACAGGGCTGTGCCCAGTGAGGCCGCGATCCAACCTGTGTGTTTGTAGGATCACACGGACGCTATATGGACCCTGAACAGAAAGGAGACAGGAGGGGCAGACACAGCTCCTGAACAAGCCCAGGTAAGACATGTTGGAAGATCAACTGAGACGTATTTAAAATAAGAATTTATTTGAGCATAAATCAGTTTGAATCATGCAACCCAAACAGGAAGTGATCAGGAGCACTCTACCCAATGGAGACGGGGGAAAATCTCATATAAAGTACGGAAGCAAATCATTTACTTGGCTATGGTAAATGGAAAATCATTTACTTGGCTATGGTAAAGCCAAGCTGGTTGTTTGTGATCAGCTGTTCTCAGGGTTTTGACTTCATAATCTTCAAGACACTTACACGCTTAGGTTTCGTTTTGCTTACGAAAGCCGCCAGCACTAGAATCACTTTAGTCTCATAGACTCCTTGTTCAACTTAAGAGATGGTGGTGGCAGCAGGCGTGGTTACAGGAGATCTCGTTCACGACACATTCTCAAGGCAGAGCCGACAGTCATGTCAAGTAGACTGGTTGTAGACAGGGAGAGAAAGAAACACGCCGTGGATGACTCGACAACCATTTTGCCCAATCAACTGGAAAGACAGAAGTGTCCTTAACTAAGGTGATGAACTGAGAGATGGACAGAAGACATACATTTGGAAGTCATCAGTATACAGTACTCAAATAGAATGTAAATAAGTGGACATTTGTGTTTCTCAAAAGCAGCAGAGATGCATTAGTTAGGGGCATTCAGGATCCACACAGTGCATTTTCCAGAAGCATGATACGATTTTGATGATAGATAACATTTTTTTTTTAATTTATTTATTTATTTATTTTTAATTTTTACTTTACAATTCTGTATTGGTTTTGGCATAGATTGACATGAATCCACCACAGGTGTACATGCGTTCCCAAACATGAACCCCCCTCCCACCCCCTCCCCACAACATTGATGATAGATAACATTTAAAGTAATTTTTGTGATAAAACAAATAGTCCTACGATGAAGGAGAATTTAAAATGTGCATGAGTTTTCAAGATAAAACACCAGACTTCAAAGAAATGTGCTTGTGACAGGTTGCTTTGAGCCACATCCTGGTCTCCGGGGGCTGTGCCTTTCTCTCTTCTGCCAATACAAGTTTTTCTGTGTTCTTCCAAGTTCTGAGGAGCTCAGTACTTTTAAAGCTGATTCAACATCAATCACCTTGAAACATGTATTGAGTGTCAGGCACTATACTTGGAGCTGGGACATAGTGGTGAACAAAGCAAGAGTCCCCCCCTTGTGAAGCCTACAGTCTCCATCGATAAGACTAAGTTCATCTGTGCTTGTTTTTGTTCAGATGAGTTTTTAAAAAGAAAAACACACAGTGCCATCTCTATTTGAACTTTGCAGGGTTATTTTGGAGGTTCAGATATTTATGATTTCAAAAAAGTTCAGCAATTGTAAACAGATATGCAGGTAAATTGAATCAGCACTTCTGTTACAACATGGCTTCATAGATACAGTAAAAGCGATTGCAGGACACTTAAGAATGAATGACAATAGAGCACCAACGAACGGCTTACATCTGAGGGGCTGATTCCTACATCTGGGCACTAAACTGGACCCCAAGTGCACACGCATGCCAAGTCGCTTCAGTCACGACCCACTCTTTGTGACCCTGTGGATTGCAGACTGCCAGGCTCCTCTGTCTATGGGTTTCTCCAGGCAAGAATACTGGAGTGGGCTGCCACCCCTCCTCCAGAGGATCTTCCCAACCCAGGGATCACACTGGAGTTTCTTATGTCTCCTGCACTGGCAGACAGGCTCTTTACCACTAGCGCCACCTGGGAAGCCACCCTCTAAGCCACTAAAGAAAAATTTAAAGCATGCATCTTCTCGTTTTCTGACAAAAACAGACACAAAAATTCACTGGCAGAGAAAATATTTTTCCTGGAAATTGACCAGAGCAGAGTTCACATGGGTCTTCATGTAAGCAATGCTGGATAACAGAGTGGAAGTGAAGAAGACTGTCCATGACCACTGTATCCAGGAGGCACCAGCTTCGTTCAAACTGATGCCTCTCGTGCTGATGAATCATAAGTCAGACTGCATCACAGTAAATTATACCCTTGCAAGAGTCACTAGTGTGTACTGTTCAGGATTTTGTTTCCAAGCACACATCTGCCTTTTGTAATATTAATAAAAATGACTATTTATATATCATAGTTAAGTTCAGCATCTCAAGTACAGACTAAAAAGACTTCAAAGAAAACACCTTCAGTTGGAGAGGGCATGCTTTCTATTTTCACTCTTAAATTTTCAAAAAGATACATCCTGTATGCAACAGGAAAGTTTAAAATATTCAGCTGTTGCTTCTAACATCCATTAGTCAAAAGCGTGCTTTCAAACAATTTTAGATACATGACCTCAAGTGTGGTAGGAAAAGGTGATTATTTGAATTCAGAGTGGAATACACATTTGCCTAATAAAATATATATTAAAAACATACAAATATTCCTTGTTTAAATGTTATTTTTAAAAATATTTTTGATAGTCCCTAATATAGATTGGTTTGTCTTTAACAGGAGGGGAAAGGTCTACTGAACTCAAAAGCTGTAACAATTAAGCACATTTTAAAAACTCTTTTTACAGTCACCATTAAACCATCATTTAGGTATCTTGCCCCAGTAACCACACGGACTGCAGCACTCCTGGGGCCCAGTGGCCACTGTAATGGCCTCCCTCTCCGTGCCCGTCTTCATACAGCAAAAATCTCCACCCTCTGTCCACGCTGCCGGGCTGTTCCCCAAACACTGCCCCTTTCCCACTGTTTGGAAAAGGATGGGACTGTGACCCAAACCAGGCTCATCTCAGTCCTCCCTAGGATTTCTTCAAAAAACTCTTCAGGGAGGGAGGTTCCCTTCCCTTCTGACTGAAGGGAGGTTAGCATAAGACCCCGGAGGCTCCCAGTGGTCATCCTGCAAGAGGTGCTGGCGAACGTTCATCTGCCGCAGAACCCAAAACGTGAGAAGTGGAAAATAAGATGTATGTAGAGGCCTATACCCCAGGTTCCAGCTTCAGAGACCCCTCGAGATCTCTTGTCCCTCCACAATTCCTGTGATCCTGTTACCTAGTCCAAGAGCCTTCTGAGAAATCCTCTGTGCTCCAGCAATTTCTTTGAACCATATGAAACTGCCACTTCTGTAAATCAAAAATGGTCTAACTTGACCACCATACAGGCAATTTCAATTGGTTCTACCGAACAGGCCACGTCAGGTTTATGTCACTTAGAATCTAAAGAGTCTCTGGTGACCACAGCTGCCAATATTGAATGGAATTTCCAAACCATGTGATAGAAAAAACCTATATCATGTCGTATCAGCCACTGCTGATAAAGATACACATGCAAACACCAGTGTATCCAAACACATACACACTCACTTTAAATTTACACACAGTATGGGTCAGTGTGGCTGCACAAAACTGCTTAGTAACGCAACGTCTCAAATCACATGCCAGTGTAGACATGCTATTGGGAACACAGGTTCTGGAATCACACTGTCAGGTTTCAACTCAAAGTAACAAGTTGTTTTTTATTTTTTCAATTGAAAATGTAATTGAGATAATTATACATTCACACACATTTGTAAGAAATTATAGAGATATTCAATACCATTCATCTAGTTTTTTTCTGCAACAGTAATATTTTGCAAAACTACAGGATATTGGGACCAGGATTTGACACAAACACAATCCACTGCTTTCAGATTTTCCCAGTTTAACCTGTTCTCATTTGCGTGCGTGTGTGTGTGTTTAATTCTACAGTTTCAGCACAGCGTAGGTTTGTGTGTCCGTCTCCACAGCCAATATACTGAATATGTCCATCCCCACTAAGATCCTGAGCATTGCCCTTTTGTAACCACAGCCTCTACCCTGGATCAATTTCCTTGTGGCTATAAAACTTCAAAATATCTATTTCATCTTGATTGAGTTTTGGTAGCTTGTAGTTTTTGACAAATTGGTCCATTTCTTCTCAGCACAAAGTTGTCCTTTATATCTTTTAATGGCTCTCAGGATCTGTAGTGTTATCCCATTTCATTCCTGATATTAGTGATTTGTGTCTTTTGTTTTCAGTCTTGCTAATGGTTTATCAATTTTATTGTTTCCTTTCTTACAAAGAAGCAGCTTATTGCTTCACTGATTTTCTCTATTATTTTCAATTTCCTTGATTTCTGCTCTTCAATGTTCATTCTTTAAGCTGGCTTTCAGGGTTCCCCCCCACCACCACCCGCCTCTTCTTTTTCTAATTTCTTGAGGGAGGGACTTAGATTATTGATTTGAGATCCTTCCTCATTTTTGATGTAAAATTTAGTGCTATACATTTCCCTCTTAGAATTGCACTAGCTGCATTCCACAAATTTTGATATGTTTGTTTTCATTTCCATTCAGTTCTGTGTACTATTATTTCCTTTAATATCTTTTTGATCCACGTATGACTTAGAAGCGTGCTGTCTCATTTTCACCTGCCTGGAGCTTTTCCAGGTTCTTGAATTTTCTCTCTGCTCTTGAGTTTGTTCTACTCCATTGTGGTCAGAGGGTACACTCTGCATAAGTCCAACTGCTTGACATGTGCTGAGGTCTGCTCTAAGCCCTGAGATGTGCCCCATTCCAGCAAATGTCCCATGAACTCTTGAGAAGACTCCATTCTGTCATTGTTGGGTGGCATGTTCTAGAAATGCCAATCAGCTCATTGACTGACTATGCTGTCCAGCCCTTCTATATTCTTGAGGATTTCTTCTCTAGGTAGTCACTCATACGGGTCTTGGCCTACTCTCATGAGCTGTGGTTTTAATGACAGTCTAATTTTCAAAGCCACTGCAATGCTCTTTTGGTCTGCTTCATTTATCTGGGGCTGCTGAGGCTCCCACAGGCACCGTCTGAGAGGACAGAAGGGGTTTCCCCAGGTACGGGTGCCTGCTGTCTCAAGCCTCCAGGCTGGAAGATGCTTCCCAGGCCTAGCGCTTACCAGGACCCCTGACCTGTGTGCTCATTACCCCTCGTCTCTGGGCAGGGAAGGGAATCTCAGACCCATAAGACAAAGGAGTTACCTGGCAGGGCCCAGTGTTATGGCAGGCCCCCTGTAGAAGGGGCTGCCAAGTGCCCAGCTATCTCTCAGGTCCATCAGGGAAAGAGAGTACCCATCCTGGCCAATGACTATTAGAGGAGTTTCTACTGATCCTCCTTGCTGGTGGCATGAGGCTTGCTCTTCTTTATCCGGGGAAGGAAGGGGCCCATCTGAGCTGCCTATGTTGCTCGTTTGGGGGCCAGAAAATGCCAGGTCTCCCTGGTCTTGTGCTGGCTGGGGGAATGTAATATGCTCTAATATGCTCTACTGTTATCTGGTTCCTCCAGTCCAGGGGTCCCAAACCAGCTTGCCTGCTTCTTACCAACTTTCAGAGTTTTCCTTTTTAGCCTCTTGCATAATTTCTAAGGTTTACAGTTGTTCTCAGTGGGGAAGAGGAAGGAGAAACAGATCTATGCCATTTGTACAGAGTGGGGATCTCAAGTTTCTAATTTTTTGACATTGAGTAAAGTCTAAGTCTCAGATTCATCATTAAAAACTGTCTCAAAAAAAAAAAAAAAAAAACTGTCTCATAGTGTGTGGTGAACATTAAATAGATAACACATATAAAGTTCTCAGTTCACTGCCTTCTATGAAATAAGCACTTGGAAAATGTCAGTTATTGTTGCAAAATATAAAGTAATAATTACATTTTGTGAAAAAAACATGAATTGAAAAGACCAAAATGAAATCCATTAAATAATTATACCTCTAGATGGCTGGATCATGGATACTTTTAAATTTCCTGGTTTTATATTTTTCTGTATATTTTCCAAATGTTATACAATTAACGGGTTTTAGTTTAATGATAAAATTCTTAAATAACTATAATCTAAATTTATCACTTTGTATTTAAATATCTTCTGCACAATCTTCAAATAAAGTGAGGAAGATGGACACAACAATAAGATCCAAACTTATCTTGCATTTCTGGGTTTATTAGACATCAGAATAAAACGACTGGGCATTAACTGCTGCTACTTTGTTCGGAGAATGGAATGGTTATTTCAAAGTCTTTCACTTCCCCTCACCCCTAGAATGACTTCATTAGCAAATTGCATGACAGCTAAGATAAATGGATTAATATGATTCACAGCCATGAGTAAGGCAAGATCCTACTCTGCGGTTAGTCCAGCTCAGAAACATTGCTCGGAATCAGCTTAACGGAAAAAAGCTCTCTAAAATGTGTGATCCAGCAGAATGAAAATAAGTTCTCCTAAAGAAAAAATATGTGTCACAAACTAACAGAGCAGCAAATTCTGTCTCCCTTCAGACCATAGCAGCTTCATCAGCCTGACTGAGACGGGGGAAGAAGCAGGTAAAATCCCAAAGAGCATCTGAAGGATGGAGTTGCTCGGTGAGCAGTCCTTCAGCAAACATCTTCTGAGGGTCTATGACCATGACTTCCAGCAACCAGAGGGTCTGAAAGAGTAAGATCTCCCACTTAGGAGCTCTTGTACTGAACTGAAACCTCAATGACACCTGTACTGAATCTTCTCGATTAAGACTTTTTAAAGACTGATAACATGAATCAGAATTTCTAATCTAAATAATTCCCTTAAGAAAGACTTTAAGAAAACTTTTAAGGTTGTCTGTTATATAAAACTACTAAATTCAGGGGGAAAGTGAGATCAGCTAAACTGGTATTTCTATTTTTGGATAGCTTTACTTCCAGAAAGAAAAAGACTGAAGAGGCATGCAAGCCTAGCTTGAAGTTTAACTGACTCAAAAATTATTAACATAATCATGTATAAATATGTGCATAATTAGCCCATTTTAAAGCAGGAAAACAACACTGGAGGTTGAGTCCAACTTTAGGCTTGCTATAAACTGAGAGAGAGACACTGCAGCTGATTCCTAATTTGGATCTAGAAACTTTTTACCACAATAATCTTGGCAGGTCGTATTACATACGAACATTAAAAATTCATTTTATTTCAAATACCATAAAATAGTACACAGATGCTCATTCTAAATAATTCACACACCCATCAGGTACTGATATATTAAAGTAATATGACCTATATTAATAAATATTGCATTATAAACACAGATGTGCTTTTTTATTTTTTTGACTGGGTTGTACCTCCTAAAACCTGGAGAAGGAAATGGCAACCCACTCCAGTATTCTGGCCTGGAGAATCCCATGGACAGAGGAGCCTGGCGGGCTACAGCCCATGAGGTCACAAGAGTCGGACACGACTTAGCTACCAAACCACCACCACCACCACCACCTCCTAAAAACATCTACTCCTGGCAAACTACCATTACAATAAATAAAATGCAAAAGAATAAAAAGAAAAAAGATTTTTAAGCAAGAAAAAGAGAAAATTTAGTTTGCATGATTTAAGAGTATGTGAAGTCCTTATATAGTTTTTCTTTCTTGCTACTTTGCTAAAAAACAAAAAAAGGTATCAAGAGCTGGTTGAGTTTACTCAACATTTACACAATTTACTTTAACCTTTACTTCTTTTAACAATCACAAATGATAAAAGAAGGTTTAAAATAAGCTAATATGTGCATTTTAACTATACTCTAGAGCAGTGTTGCAAAAAAAATTATAAGTACTTACCTTTAATAGAGGAAAACATTTCCTAGAAATACCAAAACATGAAAGTAAAAGGACATATGAGAGTTCTCATAAGAAATATTTTCTTTCCTAAACTATTATTTGTTATAGTAACAATACATCACACAAAGCATTTCAAATTTTACTTCACATTTTAATGACTACAAGAAAGTTTCAGAACATATCTGTCAAATGGATACAATCAGCACAAAAAAACCTCCTGACTTGTTCTCTACATGTTATAAAAGTCGACTTCTAGTAGTCATTCATTGAGGGTTAAGGACAGAGAAGAATCAGACTGATATATGATAGGTAGGCAAGGAAGCAAGGAAGCATTACAGTTTATACTATTCCAATAAAATCAGAGAAGGAATAAAAGGAAGTATACAGTAATAACTAAGGAAGCTTTTTAAAGGTAGAGAGGACATGAGATGCATGCTTTAAGCAAGTGGTCATCAGCACAGACATGATTTAGAGACTAAACAAACGTGAGCACTACTCTGAGCAACCCCTGGTAATATGTGCAATACCACAATTTTCACTTCACCATAATACACTGATTTTCAGTATATTAATTCATCTGAAAACTACATTAGGAAAGGGAAGAAAATGTAAGTTACTGAAATGTATAAGTTAAAAAAATCCTAGGCACTAAAATATTGTGAGTTTGTGTAAACATCACAGTTGAGTCGCTTAGTCGTGTCCAACTGCAACCCCATGAATTGCAGCACGCCAGGCCTCCCTGTCCATCACCAACTCCCGGAGTTCACTCAGACTCACGTCCATTGAGTCAGTGATGCCATCCAGCCATCTCAACCTCTGTTGTCCCCTTCTCCTCCTGCCCCCAATCCCTCCCAGGATCAGGGTCTTTCCCAGTGAGTCAACTCTTCGCATGAGGTGGCCAAAGTACTGGAGTTTCAGCCTCAGCATCAGTCCTTCCAATGAACACCCAGGACTGATCTCCTTTAGGATGGACTGGTTGGATCTCCTTGTAGTCCAAGGGACTCTCAAGTCTTCTCCAACACCACAGTTCAAAAGCATCAGTTCTTTGGCGCTCAGCTTTCTTCACAGTCCAACTCTCACATCCATACATGACCACTGGAAAAATCATAGCCTTGACTAGACAGACCTTTGTTGGCAAAGTAATGTCTCTGCTTTTTAATATGCTATCTAGGTTGGTCATAACTTTCCTTCAAAGGAGTAAGCATCTTTCACTTTCATGGCTTCAATCACCATCTGCAGTGATTTTGGAGCCCAAAAAAATAAAGTCTGACACTGTGTCCACTGTTTCCCCATCTATTTCCCATGCAGTGACAGGACCAGATGCCATGATCTTCGTTTTCTGAATGTTGAGCTTTAAGCCAACTTTTTCACTCTCCTCTTTCACTTTCATCAAGAGGCTTTTTAGTTCCTCTTCACTTTCTGCCATAAGGGTGGTGTCATCTGCATATCTGAGGTTATTCATATTTCTCCCAGCAATCTTGATTCCAGCTTTTCTTCCAGCCCAGCATTTCTCATGATGTACTCTGCATATAAGTTAAATAAGCAGGGTGACAATATACAGCCTTGATGTACTCTTTTTCCTATTTGGAACCAGTCTGTTGTTCCATGTCTAGTTCTAACTATTGCTTCCTGACCTGCATATAGGTTTCTCAAGAGGCAGGTCAGGTGGTCTGGCATTCCCATCTCTTTCAGAATTTTCCACAGTTTATTGTGATCCACACAGTCAAAGGCTTTGGCATAGTCAATAAAGCAGAAATAGATGTTTTTCTGGAACTCTCTTGCTTTTTCCATGATCCAGCGGATGTTGGCAATTTGATCTCTGGCTCCTCTGCCTTTTCTAAAACCAGCTTGAACATCTGGAAGTTCATGGTTCACGTATTGCTGAAACCTGGCTTGGAGAATTTTGAGCATTACTTTACTAGCGTGTGAGATGAGTGCAACTGTACAGTAGTCTGAGCATTCTTTGGCATTGCCTTCCTTTGGGATTGGAATGAAAACTGACCTTTTCCAGTCCTGTGGCCACTGCTGAGTTTTCCAAATGTGCTGGCATATTGAGTGCAGCACTTTGACAGCATCATCTTTCAGGATTTGAAATAGCTCCACTGGCATTCCATCACCTCCACTAGCTTTGTTCGTAGTGATGCTTCCTAAGGCCCACTTGACTTCACATTCCAGGATGTCTGGCTCTAGGTGAGTGATCACACCATCATGATTATCTGGGTCGTGAAGATCTTTTTTGTACAGTTCTCCTGTGTATTTTTGCCACCTCTTCTTAATATCTTCTGGTTCTGTTAGGTCCCTACCATTTCTGTCCTTTATCGAGCCCATCTTTGCATGAACATCACAAGATACCTAAAATTTGTAGTCCTGATAGCTCAGTTGGTAAAGAATATGCCTGCAATCCAGGAGACCCCAGTTCAATTCCTGGGTCAGGAAGATCCGCTGGAGAAGGGATAGGCTACCCACTCCAGTATTCTTGGCCTTCCCTGGTAGCTCAGCTGGTAAAGAGTCTGCCCACAATGCAGGATACCTGGGTTCAATGCCCGGGTTGAGAACATCCCCTGGAGAAGCGAAAGGCTACCCACTCCAGCTACCCAGTATTCTGGCTTGGAGAATTCCATGGACTATACAGTCCACGGGGTCGTAAAGAGTCTCACATGATGAGCGACTTTCACTTTCACTTTAATAAATGCTATTTCTTTTATCCTAGTCTATATGCAGATATATAGAGATATATATATATGTTGAGATATGCAAAATACTTTGATACATATGTAGGAATGTATATGTTTATATATTTACATGTAAAGCTAAAAATTCACTTTGACTATAAATATCATTGTAAAAATTGTACTGATGTTTAACAGACATATTGTGTATATCTTATATAAATATAAATACATGTTTTTAGATGCAGATTTAGGGAGACTATGAATGAAGCTGCATTGTTTCATTTCAGTGTGGCATACACCAAAATAGGATTTCTTTCTTTCCTTTCTGGCTAAATTTGGCTTGAGAAAAGAACTGGCCTATGTAAGGGAAAATGAGTCATGATTCAGAGCTCTCTTTACATGGTAACTGATGTGCAGTAAACAGAAGGGCAAGAGGAAAGAGTGGTGCCTCTATGTGCATTCATAAAGCTGTTTAAGAAAGATGTCTGCGATTGTTTAGGGTCAATTTAAACAAGTCCTATAATTTTCACCTTATTTATAGTGTAATAGTCTAAGTGATAGTTGTTCTGTTCTGTCCAACTCTTTGCGAGTCCATGGACTGTAGGCCACCAGGCTCATCTGTCCATGGAACTCTCCAGGCAAGAATACTGAAGTGGGTAGCCATTCCCTTCTCCATGGAATCTTCCCGACCCAGGGATCAAATCTGGCTCTCCTGCATTGCAGGCCGATTCTTTATGGTCTAAGCCACTGGGGAAGCCCATAATAGTCTAGGTCTGTGCTAAAAAGTAAAACCAAACCCCCTCACTGCATGGAGACCCGATAACCGTGATCCCAGGGCACAAATGCTCTAAATTTAGTCTAGTACGCACTGTGACTGATGACACATATCCACCCTATTTCACATCGAATGCCATATGACATAAAATTGCCTGCTCTGAAAAGAACTTTAATTTCCTTCAGCACTGCTGCTGCTGCTGCTGCTGCTAAGTCGCTTCCGTCGTGTCCGACTCTGTGCGACCCCATAGACGGCAGCCCACCAGGCTCCCCCGTCCCTGGGATTCTCCAGGCAAGACCACTGGAGTGGGTTGCCATTTCCTTCTCCAATGCATGAAAGTGACAAGTGAAAGCGAAGTCGCTCAGTCGTATCCAACTCCTAGTGACCCCATGGACTGCAGCCTACCAGGCTCCTCCGTCCATAGGATTTTCCAGGCAAGAGTACTGGAGTGGGTTGCCATTGCCTTTAGCACAAGGGATAATATTTAGCTCAATATATTATTTTCAAAAATTTAAGTAATATGGCAGCACACAAGAAAATTTATGTCATCAAATAATTGGTGAGCTGTCGTTATTTCAACTGCGTCTCTTGGTGACAAGCGGAGGCACAAAGAGTGTATGAAATAATAAGAATAGTACTGTGTCAACCCTGCGGCGGCTTTCACAAACAGACTGCATCCTCCCTAGAAGACTAGAACCTCACAGCAATCACATTTCATGGTCTTTGGAAATAACTCAGTAAATTCTAGATTCCAGCAAAGAGCAGTGTATGGATGAAAGATAAGTAAACACAGGAGTAAGTCTTAATACAGTACATGCTGCTACATAGTTCGGAAACGCACTGCACTTCGGCTGAATAGATAACGCAGAGTGACGGAAATCAAGTAGCGGCGGGCTCTACCGTGGGTGTGTCCACCGACAGCGTGAGCGGCGGGGCATCTGCCCCCCCCCCAGATGGTACGCTGACACTACGCAAAGAGAAGCCCGCTACCGGTGCCCTGTGTGACCAGATGGTAACAGAGGCCTCTGATTAATGCTGGAAAAGAAGATATTTAGGGTCAAAGAAGTGATATTTTCTTCCCGACCTTATTGATACGTTATTCTGCAATAGATGATAAAAAGGATAAAAGAATATTAGCTTCAGACTTCACAGGAAGCCCTAAGTTAATTAAAAACTTGCCAGTATAAAAAGAAGATGGGGGAAATTACTTTTCTATGACAAATGATGGTCTAGAAATAGAAAAATAGTAAGATTCTGAGTACAACACAAGAGCCAAACCACTAAATTGGCATGGCCTTTCTAAAGAGCAATTTGGAAATTCATTTCAAAACCCTTAGAAAACCTGAGTATCCTTTGAATCAGCTGCTTCACATCTAGAAAATGGTTCTAAGAAAATAATCACAGATCCACTTATCAATCAAGACATAATTTATAAGCATCATTTATAAGGACAAAAATAAAACAAAATGGGAACTATCAAAGCATGAGCAACAGCAAACATTTCTCTCCCGTCTCTACTTCAGGAAATGTAGCAGGACTGCATGAGTCAGCATTTTAGATGCCATGCACAGCGCGAGAAAGACCTGGACGCAAAGCCTGCCTCTGCAGCCTGTGTGTTTGGAATGTTTAGAATAATCATGTACCCGAAATTTATAGTAGTATGTACATATATATATATACACACACATAGTAGGAGAAGGATGTTTAAAATTGTCTTCTTCTGGACATATGATCAGTTTTGTCAGTGAAATTTATGAAATAAACCATCTTTCTGAGCTGATTTGTGCAGCTTCAGCATACACCAGATCTTTACCTATACCTGGATCTCTAACCTGTTCAGTAGGTCTGTTTCAGTGTTAATCTATACTGATCTGATCATGGGAAATTGGTGTTAGGTAGTACATGGTTTACAGTTGTCCCACACTGAAATATTTCAAAATTAGGGGCCATATTCTTGGATCTACTCTTCCATTGGTACTTTAGGAATAAAAGGAAAGAGGATGGTGGGAGAAACTGTTATGATTGCTAATAAATTCTTCGACAAGAATATGTAGGTTGACATGAGCAGAGGAGGTTCTGAGAAGGAGAGGACCAGCAGAGGGAAAGGGGGAAAGCAAAAAGCAACTGTCTAAGGCTGACGTGTATCCGAGTCTTAAGAGAGTACTGAAGTGTCCTCACATCTTAATATTCTTGCTTTTCCACCCTTGCCTGCTTTAGAGAAGATTCGGTTATAGCCAAATGGGTAAGACAAATGTAAGAAATGTGTGTCAAAAGGATCCAAACAGCAAGTCAAGATGAAGGGCCAGAATAGTACCATGTACCGCCTCAGGGATTCCCAGTGTTTTTCAGGTAAGAGGACCCCCTTTTAATGCCAAGAATCTAAACAGAACCCATAGGATATAGTAAGTGGCCTTTGGGATTCACTGGTTGAAAAATACATAATAAAATCTACAGTATTACAATTGCAGTAAAGCTTTCATATAAACATATTCATCATAATGGTAGCCAGAATATATAGTTACACTTCACCAATCTGCTACTCAGATACTGTTTCGCCCAAGGTAAGTTTTAAAATCTCAATTTTATTGTAAAAAGTAATTTTTATTTACCAGATAAATTGCTCTGACTTCTAAAATTAGTCCAATTTTCTACTTAAATCAATAATATTATTAATGATAAATTATCACTGTAATCTTAAATATAGGGCTATTAAACCACTTAAAGTAAATATGTTAATATTCTGCATTCAATATGAATTTTAAAACACACTATCAAGTATAATTTTAAAAACTAGTTAAACCATAATAAAAATATCTAAAACTCTTAAGAATGGAGAAGGTCACAAATCATAAAAGAAAAATGCTAGTGCTGGTCAACTGTGTATGAGCTATGTTTTTTAAGCTGAGATTTTTCAGGGACTTTCCTCACCCATCCTGTCTGGCTAAAAGTTTCAGTAGACTGCTATAGACCTAAATGTGTCTATCCCCCCAAAATTCACGTGTTGAACTCTAACCCCAGTGTGACTGTATTAGAAGGTGGGGGCTTTAGGAGGCTACCAGGTCACAAGGGTGGCAGTTGAGTGCCCTTAAAAAGAAGGCAGCAGATTGAGGTCACAGCAGAGAGGGCTCCCTATGAATCAGGACTGGGCCCCTCACAAGACACTGAGTCCGCTAGCACCAGCCTCCAGAACCGAGAGAAACAACCATCTGTCACGTAGAAGCCATCCATCTGCAGTGTTCTGTTACAGCAGCCTGAATAGGCTAAGAAAGTGACACTACATATATTTCTGATATTTATATTTACAACTAACTGATTGAGATGAGTTTTAAATGCCGGCAAAACAAATAATTCTCTACTCTTAATTTCACCAAACTGTAAGTAGGTAACCTGAGATTGATCCACAAAAGAATAAACTTCACATTCAAAATGTGCCAAAATTACAGATTTCTAGGTTTCAGGACGTTAGCTCTGCAATAAGACAGTTCCACAGCAAGGAAAAACTAGTGTCTTCCTGTGAAATAATGGTCTTTACACAGTAAATTTTGGGTAAAGGCCACCCCAGCAGCTCACCACAACCTTTCCTTCTTTGAGTTCTTAATATCATTTCAAGTGCGTCTAGTCAAGGCTATGGTTTTTCCAGTGGTCATGTATGGATGTGAGAGTTGGACTGTGAAGAAAGCTGAGTGCCGAAGAATTGATGCTTTTGAACTGTGGTGTTGGAGAAGACTCTTGACAGTCCCTTGGACTGCAAGGAGATCCAACCAGTCCATTCTAAAGGAGATCAGTCCTGGGTGTTCATTGGAAGGACTGATGCTGAAGCTGAAACTCCAATACTTTGGCCACCTCATGCAAAGAGCTGACTCATTGGAAAAGCCTCTGATGCTGGGAGGGACTGGGGGCAGGAGGAGAAGGGGACGACAGAGGATGAGATGGCTGGATGGCATCACTGACTCGATGGACGTGAGTCTGAGTGAACTCCGGGAGCTGGTGATGGACAGGGAGGCCTGGCGTGGTGCGATTCATGGGGTCGCAAAGAGTCGGACACGACTGAGCGACTGAACTGGACTGAGCTGGACTGAGCTGAGCTGAACGTCCACAGTGCTGCTGTTCTTTTTCTTCCCGTGTTCTATCCTCCACTGCCTTGCACAGAGCACCCCACACACACGTGGCTGCCAATTAGCTGTCCATGGTTCATAACACAGAGGACATACTAACGCAGTATTTTCACAGAGCTTCACTTTTTAAAAAAATGGTTCTGTTATACAATCTTATCTGATCCTCTGTGAGGTCAATTATGACCTTCATTATGACACAGTAAACTAGAGGGGTTGAGTAACTTACACAAAATCAAATGTTTATTATGCAGCATCACAGAGATTCAAACGCACACACTTTTCTACTCCATTTTCGGTGTCCTTTCCTCCTCCTCACTGCTTATCAAAGTGTGGCTTCCCAGAGCAGCAGTCTCATCACCTCCAGCCCAGACTAGCTGGACCAGAAACTCTGGGAGCCAGGGCTCTGCAGTCTGGGTGTTAGCGAGCCCTTCAGGTGACCCTGATGTACTCAAGTTGGAGAACTGCTGCTCTACACCCGAAGGTCTAAAAAGTAAGCTATATGTCTAATTACATTTTGTGATTTTCATAATAAAAAGTGAGGCCGAGAATACCGCAAGTTATAAAGTCTTTAAGTGAATAGTGAAGTAGCTCAGTCATGTCCGACTCTTTGCGACCCCATGGACTGTAGCCTACCAGGTTCCTCTGTCCATGGGATTTTCCAGGCAATAGCCCTGGAGTGGATTGCCATTTCCTTCTCCAGGGGATCTTCCCAACCCAGGGATCGAACCCGGGTCTGCGGCATTGTAGACAGACACTTTACTGTCTGAGCCACCTTAGGTTCTCCTAATTTTAATACACTCAAAAGCAGGGAACAAAAACAAAACAGAAAGCACACACTAGGTACAAATTCACTTCTCACTGCTCAGCCCTCCGAACACCACCTGATGATCCCGCCTACTTGCACTGGTCCCTCCAAGGCGAACAGAGCAGAGGCCAGGGTGCTCAGAAACGCCATCCTGCTCTCGCTGCTTCCACCACCAGCAACCCCCGGGATAAGTGTGTGAGATCCCCAGCCAAAGGGGCAGCAGGCACCTGGCGCCATGGGAGGGGCTGCCAGAGGGTTCCCATTCATTCATTCCATAGTCATGCAGTGCCTGCACTGTCAACCACGTGCTAGGCCTGCAGGATACAAAAACGGACCCTTGTCCTTGAGGAATTCATACCTGAGTGGGAAAATACATGCAAATAAGTAATATTCGAATTAAACCTGGAAGGATGAGAAATAAAGGCTGTTGCGCATTCTCGAAGTGAAGAGCTTCTGGGAGCAACTGCACACTCATCTTTCCCCCCAAATCTGCAGCGTCATGTTGGCCTAAACTTGGCTGTTGGCACTAGGCCCCGCTGGCGTTCTGTTCATTCGGTGCGCCTCACCTACTGTTCTAACCCTCCATCAATCCCATGACACATCTCTGCTCGCTAACACCTTTTCTACCAGTCATCAGCCTCATTCTGCACAGTGTGGCGATGTTTTGAGCAAAGATCTGTTATCTGTCAAAATTTTCTCCGAACACTGGCTGTCGTTGGAAGACCACCTTTGTGAAGTGCGGTTTTAATCCTGCAGCTTAGCAGACATTCTCAGTTCTGCCAGGGCCTGTCGTGTCTGCACCTCCCCACCCCCCGAACTAGGTATGGCGCCTTCCTTCAGCCCATGAAATGCAAGCAGACGCCAGGGGCCTCGTTTCCAGGCAGAAGCGTTAGGACTTCGTAAACTATGTCCATATACACATGGGCCACACTGCCTTCCCCTCTGGCGGGCATCAGTGTTTGAGACAGCGGCTCCTCCACTGGCCTAGGGCTGCGCTCACCTGAAGTTCCCTGCCTACCCACACTGCATGTGTACCCTATCAGGAAAGAAGCTGAAATTCAGAACCCCCCACAGCCACCCACCACACCTTGGGCAGCACTCTGGACGTCCACAGTGCCTCTGAGGCTGGTGGAGGTCCAGACTGCTTGACCCACGCCCCCTCCTGCACTGCCTTTCCTGACAAAACGCACTCTACTCTAAATTAAGTTGCAAAGGGAAAATGTCTTTTAAATTATTCTGCCAGTTATAAACTGTTGGGAACCAACATGGGTACGTATAGTCCTTGGAAATGAAGAATTCTTACAAAACTATACTAGAAAATTTATAAGCAGTCAAGCATGTCTCCATAGGCATTTAAAAATGAAATTGATGCTATAAAGGCCAGATAGTCAAAAGCATTTACTAAAGAGAAAAGCCTTTAGCCAAGGATAACATAATTTATGAGGAAAATAATTCAAACATAAAAAGTGTACAATTGTTACAGTTGAAAAAAGAATTAAAGAAGCTGAACACCAGCAAAGATGTGTAGCGGAAACAATCTATGAGCAAAACATGATTATTTTTCAAAAATAAAATCGAGCCTATCTTAATGATAAAAAGTTTATAAAGCTCAGATGGCTATTGGTGTTTTATTATCGGTAATCAATAACTGGATATTTTGAGGTAATGTAGAAGTTGATATTCATCAAATACTCTGAATAGATCATCCTCCTGTACAGAATAACCCAAAAATGAAATTCAAACTATATGATCAATAGAATTTAAAACACATTTTAACAAAAAGTCCTTATAATTCCTGTCCATGTCTGCAAACACACACAACACAGTCAGAAACACCAGGAATGCCATTCCAAGTCTTTTTCTTGGAAGTAAGCAAAGGACCATCTTGCATATTTCCAGACCTGCCCGTAGGTGACTGTGTGTCATCTTTATTACCCACTATTAGAAGTGGCCCCTGGAAAGCTTATTACTCAAGTACAGTTGCCTCCCACCTGACCTGCCTGGGGTCCGTTCTGCGCGGACTCCTTTCAGACTGGAGAGCGCATCTCGTCAGTAAAATGGCTGTCCCCACAGGGCAGGAGTCTGGCCTTGTGACTCTACCCTCACAGTCACAACAGATAATGATCAAATTAAATACTCAGAGTAGAACAGGAGGCCAAGGGAAATGGGATCTATTTCTTCAAAAGGTCAAATCTTATCACAAATGCCCTCTCAATGACAATTCCTCTATGGTGATATCTCAGTTTTTTTCTTGCTAATGGCAGAAACATTGCTTTGTCAATTTAAGAAAATGAAATAAAAATGAAGCATAAGCTCAGTTAGCTTAGAGAAATACACTCTTTGGCAGAAAACTTTGAAACACAAACAGGAACGACATCTAAGCTTGCTCAGTATGGCGATGAGAGCAACAGCAGCAACTGCAAACTCACTGAGAGGGCTACTTTTCCCCCAGAGAGGCTTCTGGATCCAGGAACTAGACCAGCAAGAGAGGGGACGGAGGCCCTCAGCAGGATCTGCCCGGCTTCGTCATAGTGCCACCTTCTGGGAAGCTTCTGAAGCAAGGGTAAATCCAGGTTTACTCTCCCTCTAAGAAACCTTTCTGTACCCTTGATGTTTCTTCCTCATTTCTCCATTTACACTTTAAAAAGGCCCCTTTTAGAGCTCTGTACCTTCCCTGAAGGTACTCCTCATAAACAAAAAATAAAACTAAGCCTACCACATAATTGTAGTGAAGAGTAAGTTGCTCAGTTGTATCAGACTCTTTGCAACCCCATGAACTGCAGCCCATCAGGCTCCTCTGTCCATGGAATTCTCCAGGCAAAAACACTGGAGTGGGTAGCCATTCCCTTCTCCAGAGGATCTTTCTTGGGCTCCACAATCACTGTGGATGGTGACTGCAGCCACGACATTAAAAGATGCTTGCTCCTTGGAAGAAAACTATGACAAACCTAGACAGCATATTAAAAAGCCGAGACTTCACTTTGCCAACAAAGGTCCACATAGTCAAACCTATGGTTTTTCCAGTAGTTATATATGGATGTGAGAGTTAGACCATAAAGAAGGCTCAGCACCAAAGAATTGATGCCTTCAAATTGTGGTGCTGGAGAAGATTCCTGAGAGTCCCCTGGACAGCAAGGAGATCAAGCCAGTTGATCCTAAAGGAAATCAACCCTGAATAGTCATTGGAAGGATGGATGCTGAAGCTCCAATACTTTCTTTGGCCACCTGATGCAAAGAGTTGACTCATTGGAAAAGACCCTGATGCTGGGAAAGATTGAGGGCAGGAGGAGAAGGGGGCAGCAGAGGATGAGATAATTAGATAGCATCAAAGACTCAACGGACATGAATGTGAGCATGTCCAGGACATAGTGAAGGACCAGGGAGCCTGGTGTGTGGCAGTCCATGGGGTCACAAAGAGTTGGACACAACTCAGTGAGTGAACAAGGAGTTATGCTCATGATCTCTACAAAGCAGAGGTTAAAAGATCTTTTTAACATACTGGACCATTTTTTCAATACTAGTGTTGGGAGATGGAGAAGGAAATGGCAACCCACTCCAGTATTCTTGCCGGGAGAATCCCACGGACGGGGAAGCCTGGTGGGCAGCCGTCTATGGGGTCGCACAGAGTCGGACACGACTGAAGTGACTTAGCAGCAGCAGCAGCAGTGTTGGAAGAAAAATTATGTTTTAAGTTGTCTTGTGTGGGACTTTGACAATTATTAGGTTTCTGGCTGATGAGTTGACTTGTGGCATATCTGAACTCTGTAACATCAGGCTACAACAGAACAGAAATCTACTGCAGATTACTAGAGAAACAGCTATCCTTCCGCATGAAAAGTCTTGAGTTTGCTTTGTCACCGACTACTTAATCAACAATTAAATTATTTAATCAACGTGATCCCTCTTAAAATAAGATAGTGTTGGATTTTTGAATGAATTAGCTTGTGAAGGCTTATGTATATATACCTAGCCCCTCTTTCTTTGAAAATTCTTATTTTTGGTCCCTTTGTTTGAATTACATAGTAATAATATGTGAGATGACTTACTTCATCACACTATAAATATTTAATAACACATTGGGTTAATGGTTTCTTTGCCAGAGTCATGCACTAGAGTAAAATCTGTCCTAATAAGTGGATTCAATCTAAGTCAACAATCATTGGCTGAAAAGTTCCCTCATGTCAGACGCATGCCTAGATGCAGAAATTAATCACGCAGACTTTAGGAATCTCACAGTTTTGTGAAAGAGAAAAATACCAAAAATGCTGTTTGATGAGTGTTCTATTCATAGCATACAAGGTGTGTTATGGGGTAATGATAAGGAGGGATTAAGGAGAGCTGCAGAGTGACATTTTACACTGTCCCTGCTGGATAAGTAGAAGTTCACAAAAAAAGGTTAGAAGAACAGGAGATTGGGGATGGATGGGCATTCCAGGCAGAAGGCAATACATCAGAAAAAGACATGAAGGCATGGAAGTACAGAGAATGATGACTTGTGCGGCTCAGATTATACCCTCTTCAGCATTACGATAATAAGCCAAACCGTATGGCTTTGAGCATGTGAAAGTATACGGAGGGAACTCAGTAAATGGGTTTTGTTTGTTCAGTGAGACAATTTTCAACTTGCAAAAAGCACTCAGGGTAAGTTATAACTATAAACTTTCTATTTCAATAAATAAAGATGAAAACATCTTCTATTAATCCAGTGCCTTAGACAGGACACATTTTGTTCTATTCAAGGATAAACTTTGTTCGATTTTGACTTAAAATGCATATATCCCTTGAAAAACATTGATGAAGTTTAGCAAATGGAAATGATTATGTCAAATGTTTGAGAGACTTTGGAACTCTGTTCTTTGGTAGATAACATGACAGAAAATTAATATGAGACTTTACCTGGGCTTCCTTCCAATAAAATAAAACCTGATAGGATCCACCGTCATAACTTTACCCAGACAGACAAGACGAAGGTCTATCCTAACATGGTAAAGATATAACAAGAATGATTCCCTTGACAGTTTCATGTAAATTCCCTGAAACAGTTTAAATACTCCTTTGAAGTATTATATTTTGGATACATGAATAATGGTTTTCAAAATGTCAAGTTAATTTACATGAACTTGGACTCTTTTTTTTTTTGGTCAAAGCTTTAAGGAAATAACTTTGAAAACAATTTGGTCCAACGGATCCTTAAGTCACAGTCTGGGCCAAGAATAGCTGCATAATGCTCATATGCATTCCCCCTGCATTCATGAATGACTCACTGTGTTCCCTAACTACTTGACTTCTCCACAGCATATATCACAGCAGATATCCATCAACCTTGCCCAGTTTTCTTGAGAGTCTTCCCTTCTTAAGATTCAAGTTCACTGTTCTCCTCCAGCTCTTTAATTACCCTTTCTCAAGCTTGTTGGGAATCTTTTTTCTTTCACCTGCCCCGTACAGATTCCTGGCACCCTGCCCTTCTCTTCTGGTTTGATTTTCTGGAGGGAGCAGTGTGAAAGCCCACAGAACCAATCTGACCTATACTTGCGTTTTATGTGTTCCTCAAAACACTGCAAATTTAAACATCGGAATAGTTAATGTAGTCCTCTGAAAGTCTGGGAGCTGTGTCATCGTATCTACCAGCAACAGCTGAGCAGCACCGGCCGTCATCAGATGAGGCACGTGCTCCCCAGCCGGCCCCTGTCCCCTGGCACTGGGCCAGGCTGCAGCTTATCATCCCAAAGTGAGCACTCTGCACTCACTCGTTGGGGCCCTGCACCCACGGAGGCCACGAGCCCTGTGATGGGGACACAGGCAGTGATTCTCTGCAGCCTCACCCGTTCCTAGGACTCATCCTAGTGTGGACGATCACTGTCTTGCTTAATGGTGGTGGTGGTGGTAACTGCCTCATTTAATTAACTGGCCTGCAATCATTTTCTGAGCACCTATCACATGCCATGGACTATGCCAGTTGCCAGGAGTTCAGCAACAAATGAGACGTGGCCCTGCTCTAAATGAGCCTGTGATCCCAGGTAGGGAGCCAGCCTCTGCTGGCGTCTGCTGAGCTCAGCCCAGAGTCTCTCCAATCCCCAGGGACCTCTCATGCAGCAGTTCCAAAGCCAGCACAGATTCAGTCATCCAGCCTAAAACTCCTGCAAGAAGCCCTCAGCTGGGACTCAAGGTGTCAAGGGCAAACGCTCAACAGCTCCTCTTTCACTCCCCCATTAAAATTCCACACAAACATTCAAATAATGTTGTAAACCATGTATACATCAAGTCTTTGAAAGAATTTCTACAGATGAAGTGCCACAGCCAAGCTCCAGCTTCTTGGAAGTACAAGTAACAGGATGCTCTAGCCAACCCCTCCCACACAGGCCCTAACTGGTGGAAAGATGCTTATCAACCTGGGAATTAGGCGACTTGAACCAACAGAAAGGTCCTACTGGAAAACCTCTCCCTTGAGTCTTCTTGTTCCCCCAGTGGTGGTGGAGCGTATTCAACTCACAAACAAAACCAGAGTCACTTCTTAGGAACTGAGTCATGTCCATAAGTGACTAGGTTGGAAAGGCAGAGAGAGATGATACCAATTTGGGAGACAGGACAGAAATGGGGAAAAAAAACAATCCAGCAAAAACACTGACAAAGGAGATCCCTTCCGGCTCTGGCTCTTATTACCATAAAATCATGGCAGCAGGATAATACACTTTGGATCTCCCACTCTCTTTTCTTGCCCCACCCCCACCCCCATCTTTTGTTCCTTAAAACATCATCTAGCCACCAAAGTGATTTCCTCTCCATCAGTGCCTGCGTGAGCCTTTGTGCCCTCCTCCAAGTTCATCACGTTCTGGGGTGAGAAGTGTCTTGAATTCCTGTGTCCTAAGTCTAGCACAGAAATAGCTGGGTTGGCAGATGTGAGGGGACCATGAGGACTCAGCTGATTCCCACATAAAAAGAATACAATGGAAGTTATTCAGGGCACCATCCAAAGTATCTCACAGTCTAGCACCACCTCCCTTTCCAGTAAGGGGTCATGTGCCTTAACAGTGAACAAGGATAATTGGCTGACAGGACAACGGGAAGGTGTTTGGAGTCAAAATGTCATTGATCTTTGGAAAATAAAAACATTCAGTATTTCTGAACCTGCCTCAGAATAGAAGGAAACATCAATTTTACAAAATAGAAGTAATTTTAAAAATCTACTCCTAGACTGCCTTTCTTTTTTAAAAAGGGGGAACTTCCAAGATAAAGATGGCAGGCTAAAAGTATGTGTTTTTTTAATTCTCTTCTGAAACTTCGTGAGATGACAGTAAAGGAATTTTCTCTTAAAAGTAAAGGGAGCACAGGAGAGAATATAAAATTTGAACAGCTGGAAAACATTGCAACAGTGGGAAATGCTATAGCTGATGCAAGAAGTCTGAATCCAAAGTTGGCAACATGGAAACTAACAGCAGATATGATGACTTATAATGTAGTCCCCAAGGGATTTTGAGTGGCCTGAGCTATCCCAGAAAAGAGTGCAAAGGAGTCAGACAAAGACTACATGAAAGGTAGAAAAGAACTCTGGGGTCACACAGGCCTGAAACCAAATTCTGATTCCAGTGCTTCCAAGCTCTGCAAACTTGGCCCAGTTATTTAAACATTAAGAAGAATAGGAATAGGGTTTTCAAAACAGTGATGAAGACACATAAATATGATATTATGTATAATGAAAGAGTCAGGCACAAAAGAGTACAGAGAGTGGGATTTCATTCAAATGATGCTCAAAACAGAAAAAATGAATCTATTGGGATAGATACCAGATCAGCGGTTGCCTGGTCGGAGGATATGGATTGATTAAAGAGAGATTTGAGGGGGTTTTATGGGCTTACTGGAATGTTTCATATTTCAAGTGCAGTGGGTAAAAAACTCATCAAAATGTATAGTTAAAATCTCTGCCTTTTATTATATGTAATTATGCTTCAATTAAAAAATAAAAAGAATGGTAAAAATAACAATAAAATACTTTAATGAGGTGCTTTTTAATAGTCAATAAAGAATATGGCTTTACAATTCAATTAAACAACTACTGATTGATAATTACTTCATAATAGCATGGTACTTTTTATTAAAATGGATTCCCCGCCAATAAAATGCCAATTGCTAAAAATATGAAATAGGAAACATAAAGGAAAAATTACTTGAAATTTAGCATCCAATATAAGCATTGTTAACACTTGCTTTATTTACTTTCAGACAGTTTTTCATAAAGTTTCATAAAGATTTTTAAAAGTTATTCTGCTGTTACAATTCAAACATGCAAGGGGGAAACTAAGGTTTAACGAAAAGGCAAAGAATTAAAAATTAAATTTCCTATTAAATTATAAATTATAGCTACCAGAAATTGATTAAAAATAAATATGTTCAGGAATACATTTACATAAAATCATTTCAAAGGTGTAAAGAGGACAAAAGTAAGGTGCTAAATAGTTACCTGTATTATGACTTAAGTGTCTATATACTGACAAACACATGAAGAATTTCTGCAATAACGTACAGAGACCATTAGCATTTATTAGCTGTCACTGTAGACTTTTAACCTGTTTTGAGTTGGGCTAGGAGCAGAATTTCACTTTTTGTTTTATATATTTTGATAACATCCAAATTTTTCACTATGATACATATAGCTTACAGAAAAACCCAAATGAACTTTTTAGCCAATTTAATATACATGTATGTATGTGGATATATATGTTTGCATTAGTTGATTATACATTAATTTAATAAGAAAGACCTATAAGGACATAGTTTATCATATAATAAGGGAGTATTACAAATAGAGGAAACTCAAGGGCTCTCATTTTACAGCTGAGAGAACTTTAAAGCAGAGAAGTTAAGTACTTCTGTAAGAAGTTAAGTACTTGTGGAAGGTCACACCTCTAAGTAGCCTAACTCAACCTGGAGAACAGGTCTCTCGGTTCCCAGGCCCGATTTCTTTACATACTGTAGCCACAGGGTATAAAGCAGTTAGATATTCTTATTAAGAAAGAGAGTCATGAATTTATGAATGTAAAATTCAACATTAGTGCATATAATTAGAATAATGTATGTTTTACTTTTAAATTAAATCAACAGATAAGGGACTCTTTATAGCCTACGATAGTTTCTTTAATATAATAAAATAACTACCCACACTTAAATACAATCATGTTAATGAAAACTGATGTCCAAGTTTTCATATTTTATTAGCTTTGATAGTTACAAAATAAATTGGTGCATTTTATTAATTTAAATCATAAGGCTAAATAGATATTTTCTCACTTTATAAGACCCTTAGCATCTATTTGTAAAATGATTTTGAGAAAAGTATCACTGCTCTTTTCTATGAAAACACTGAACTTTCATGATATCTGCCTTTTTTAAATAGTGGTTTAAAATATTTACATGAAATAATTTCTCAAGAACTAAGTATTTAAGAATGAAAAAAATGGCAGTTACCCTATCCTAATTAAGGATCACAGCAATGAAGTATTACTTAGGAAGAGTTCTGAGCCACGTAAGTGGATAGTTACTCTACCAGAAGAAGTATGTGTTGTAATTTGTTAGTCTAAATCCAATTTAACCCCTGAATTACAGTGGAGTTTGAGGAAGTAGAATTGCAATGTTCTTGAAAACAACACCCTCCCCACCCATGAAAAGACAAAGACTCTGCTCCTGATTCCCCCAACAAAACCTCTCATGTTAAACATGATGCAAACAGATAACATTAATATTTATAAACAAGAACAAGAAGTTTTCAAAAGTTTTAAAGCCTTACATAATAATTCAGTGCAATAGCTAGTATCACTAGAATTTAAGTTTTCCTTACGCTTAATTCAAATAGCTTTCTAGATTTGCTAGTTAAATGTGGAGCACTTAAAAGGAAAGAACTAGGTACACTGACGCCTGGAGGACCCCACTGAGATAAGACAGCTCACCTCATGAACAAGCCTTTGGGTCTCCTCCATGTGCAAGGAATTCATGACCTACAGGCATCTGAGGAAAGCCTTCCACACAAAGGACCAAGACAAACAAACCTGAAAAGGGACACCAGCAGCAGCAGAGGCAGGAAGAGAGCGGAAGGAAAGGTGACTACCCTCAGTCAGCCGAGAAAAGCGACCGTGAGACGCTGCCACCAGGGAGGCGAGACGACGGGCAACAGGAGAGAGAAACAGGTCAAATGGGACAACCAACCCAGCAAAGCCAACGGGAGACCGACAAGAGTTCCAAAAACAGATAAAGACACAAAGAAAAAAGGAAACTATCACAGAAACAATATCAAAAGTGGAAAAGAAAAAAAAAAGAATCCCAGAACATGAATTTCCACATTATAAGGATAAACAGAGTACCTGATACTGTAAGTTTTCATTATAGACTTTTAAGGTGCTAATTGGTTTTATATAGCATATGTGTGGGGCTGATAAAAAATACAAATATTTAAATTCAAAACTCTGCTTATACCATAATCCCTTGTTGTCTAGAGAACATAAAGAATTTATTTTGGCATCACCCTCAGAATAACAAAGTTTACATATTTAAGTCACACATACCGCTGCTCACTTGCTTCAGTCGTGTCCAACCCTTTGCGACGTGACTCCTCTGTCCTTGGGATTTTCCAGGCAAGAATACTGGAGCAGGTTGACATTTCCTACTCCAGGGGATCTTCCCAACCCAGGGAACTAAGCTATGTCTCCTACATTGCAGGCAGATTTTTTATCTCTGAGTCACTGGGGAAACCCTGTAAGTACCCCTTAACTGTTTCAAGTTATAGTAATTCCATTTCCTTCAGTATATACCAATGGGTGTTCTTAATCAACTTTTCAGTTTACTCACTACAGCTCACATTTTTCAGCCCTGTCTAAACTTATGATTTAGCATTACCCTGCATTGGCGTCCCTGGTGGCTCAGAGGGTAATGCGTCTGCGTGCAGTGCGGGAGACCCGGGTTTGATCCCTGGCTTGGGAAGATCCCCTGGAGAAGGAAATGGCAACCCCGTCCAGTACTCTTGCCTGGAGAATTCCATGGATGGAAGAGCCTGGTGGCCTACAGTCCATGGGGTCGCAAAGAGCCACGAGTGAGCGACTTCACTCACCCTGCATTAGAAATGGAACTCTAATCAGAGTTTGATCAGCCGTAAGCGCTGTATTGGGAGAGGTCTGTTGGTCTTATCCATACTATATGCCTCCAGGGTTTCCATGGTATCTTACGCCACACTGCACCACAGGGTGTAAGTTGGCTGTAACACTTGAATCACTGTCTCTCACAGCTACATACGCACAGTTCAATTATTTTTCTGCCTGCATTTGGGTGTTTCTATTTTTCCACTCTTTGGTGCTCCCTCTCTGCCCCTCAAGTATTCATGACGGTCCACAGTCTCTCCATCTCCCTCTTTCTCCACGTATATTCTCCAGTGATTGACTGTTTATACTGGTCAAACAGATGGTGCTTTTTGAAAACAGTGATTCCAGAAGCAGGGTGCAGAATAAAGGAGAAAAAAGACAGCTGAGGACCAGGCATGGACCAGGCCTGTGCAAAAGAGTTGGGGAGGAGGGAGGGTTCTGGAGAGACTTAGCCAGGCAAGGTGCCAGTAACTGCTGGAAGAGAGAGCACAGGGGAGTCTAGGGGAGTCTCTGCTTTCTAGAGTAGGTAAGAGGGTGAATGACATGAGTCCCTTTAAGAAAGAACAGACTGTTTTTATTTACCAAGACTGATGACAATGTTCTTAATAAGTGCCTGGAGTTAAGATCATAGTTACAGTAGAGAAGTGCTAGGCTTGGAGACAGGAGTCTGAGACTGAACCCAGGGTTTGCTGCTATTTAGTGTAAGCCAGGGCTTCCCTGGTGGCTCAGATGGTAAAGCGTCTGCCTGCAGTGCGGGAGACCGGGGTTCAATCCCTGGGTTGGGAAGATCCCCTGAGAAGGAAATGGCAGCCCACTGACTGAGAGGCTGAGAGCCTGGTAGGCTACAGTCCACGGCGTCACAAAGAGCTGGACATGACTGAGCGACTTCAGGACAGCATGCCCAAGGAGTGCTGAGAAAAAGGTAACGCATGACCAGCCCACGAGGAGAGAACCCAAGCAGCACCCCTGCTTCCTGAGGCCCTCGCTCTGCTCCTCCTCCATTCTGATTTACCACAAACAGGAATTCCTAACAACTCTGGTTTCACACGCCATGGAGAACAAAAAGCAAAACCACCAAGACAAAAAGAAGAGGTATTAGAGGTGATAAACAGCAGAGGAAATGGCAGCTTATTATTAACCTGACCAGGAAGAAGAAAAAAAAAAGTCAAAGTAGGCATAACACTCAACTTCCTCATTTTAAAAAATTGTGGTCCTGAGTCATCAGAAAAAAAGACTGAATTACATTGAGAATCCTCTGATTAAGAAAACATAGGAAAGTAAGAAAGTAGAAAGTGTGTACTTTATAAAGATTTCCATCAAAAATGGTTAAATTTAAAAGATTTTAGTCCTTGAAGGTGTAAGATTCAGTTACCTGGAAAACTAATTTATGATCAGTTACCTGGAAAATTCCATCTTATTCTGGAAAATGACCAGATAAATGGGGTGTTACTGAATGTGCTACTTTAGTACAAATAAATGAATCATGTTTAAAACAAAAGCCTACATAATTTCTAGACAGCTTATTTTGCCTGAACTGCAAAGTATTTCCTGTGGATTCCTTGTATGTTTAAAATATTAATGTGCAATACTTTGTATTGTTCAGATAAATATAAGCAGTAAACCAAAAACTATTTCTTTTTAAAGAATAAACTCTGTCATGTATCAGTTCTAACAAAAGTCAGTACCCAGAACAAATGGAAAACTCAAAATAATGAAATTATCTACACTAACAAGGAGAAAATACAAGTGATCCAAATAATTTTAAATATATTAATATATTTGACTATCTGAGACACACTTAGATAATGACACAAATATAATTACCTACACACTAAGTATGTTCTAACTAACCTACATTCCCTTCTGGCTAGATTCAGAACATGGCTAGGAAAATTTAAGTCTCTACGAAAATATCCAAATAGCTGGTAAATTCTTTTTTCTTAATTTTAAGAAAGCAAAAGTCAAATTTATCCCAATTTGGCCTCCAATTTAGCCTCCAATACCCAAATAAAGACTAAATCTACCTCATTTCTCACTGCTGCTGCTGCTGCTAAGTCGCTTCAGTCGTGTCCGACTCTGTGCGACCCCATAGACCGCAGCCCCCCAGGCTCCCCCGTCCCTGGGATTCTCCAGGCAAGAACACTGGAGTGGGCTGCCATTTCCTTCTCCAATGCATGAAAGTGAAAAGGGAAAGTGAAGTCGCTCAGTCGAGTCTGACTCTTGGCGACCCCACGGACTGCAGCCCACCAGGCTCCTCCACCCATGGGATTTTCCAGGCAAGAGTCCTGGAGTGGGGTGCCATTGCCTTCTCCTACCCTTAAGTAAAAAACAATCATGAACATTCCAATACAAAAGTTAGGGTAAATAAAGGCCTTACATGAAGCACTAATATAGGGAATGGATTAAGATCACTCAAAAAATAAGCCCTTGAATTATTCAAGTTAAAATGTGGGCTTATCAAAAGATCCATTTTAATATCAACTGAAAGCTATATAGCCTGAAAGAACTTTGATCTGACAATCAGGAGCAGATCCAACATTCAGAGAAGACTTCACAATAGTCAAATCTTGTTAGACTCTTAAACGAATCATTCATTCACTGCTACATGAAGCAGAGCTAGTTTGGTAGAATATTCTAACAGCATAATTCCAAAAACCAGTCATATACTTCCAAACCAATGAAAATTCAACAGAGATGAGCAACCATACAATAAGGTTTTTCCATTGAGAAACACATTGTAATCATATTTAGATTTGACCTTCTGCACAGTTGTCTATATTTTTATACACAGAGGAAATAATAAGGCAGGCAAATAATTCTTTCAGAAAATATGTTATCACACAAATTTGTTCATAGATGTAATTTTACAGACTTACTAGCATTTCTCATGAAGTAAATGAATGCTGACATTCTAGGTATGAATTTAGCTACCACAGCTTACAGTTTCATTTCTCAGTCATATACATATGCTAACTTCATATTCAAGGTAATTTTGAAATAGATGATTGACTTTATATGCCTATTTGAAAACTGGTGGTACACTGTCAATAATATCACAAATAAACTAAAAAAATACTATTTCCCCTCTACTGTCCCTTTATTTTCCTCTATATTTATGTTCCATTTATTTTCCTCTATAAAACATGAGTGAATCTTTAAGTTCTGTCTAGCCCTACTTTATTCTTTCTGACTTGTTTTTTTATGTCTCTCATGGTTTATAATCATTCTAAGAACTAATCATTAATATTAATAGATGTCTTCTACAGGCTACCATGTCAGTTAATAATATGGTAAAAGACAAATTTCCCTTAGTAACTTGGAAAGGCCTAAAATTTTAATAAGCATTTAGCCTTAAAAGAAACCAAATCTATGAACTTTCACTGGAAATGTTTAAGCAGAGAAGTGATGAACATTTGTAAGGGACACCCCAGAAAATGTCGTAACACAGAAGTATCTATCAATAATTGGTGTTCGTAGGCAAGTAGAAGTGGGCCATTGTAAGACTATGGTTTATCGGATTATTAATTTTGTGTCTGTGTGCTAGCCACTCAGTCGTGTCCAGTTCTGTGTGACCCCGTGGACTGTAATCTGCCAGGCTCCCCTGTCCATGGGATTTCCCAGGCAAGAGCACTGGAGTAGGTTGCCATTTCCTTCCCGAGGGCATCTTCCCCACCCAGGGATCGAGCCTGGGTCTCATGCATCATAGACAGATTCTTTACCATCTGTGCCAACAAGGAAGCCCATTATTATTTTTAAATGCATGAAAATAAACTCAGTGCCATTTTGAGCTAATATAACTGGTACTTAAGTACAAATCACTAGTGTGCGTGGAAACTGGTGCAAGGTTGGGGAAAATAATTTAACAATACTTTTCAAGAGACTTTAAAAGTTCTTCCTCTTTCATCCAGTTATTACATTCTTAGAACTCTATCTCATGAAATACTCCTAGGGATGGAATTCTACGCACAAAGGAGCTCCTCACATAGTGAAAACTTAAAATTGCGAAACCATACAGTGTTGAACTATGACATTTACAGGATGGAATACTATTTGAATAGTATTTGATATTAAACCGCTGCTTATAAATAATGTTTAAAAGAAGGTAAAATGGCTATGAGATATATTATGTTTAAAAAGCAAGACATAGAGTTTTATATATAGCATTGTTCCAACTGAGTAAAACTACATCAAATAAACAATAAAGAAATGTACCCAAATGGAATGCTGGTCACTTGAGTGAATCATTCTTTCCGTCTTTATATGTTACTACAATCTCTATAGAAAAAAAGATACACTAAGACGTGTCCAACTCTTGCGACCCTATGGACTGTAGCCTGCCAGGCTCCTCTGTCTTTGGGATTTTCTAAGCAAGAATACTGGAGTGGGTTGCCATGCCCTCCTCCAGGGGATCTTCCCAACACAGGAATTGAACCCAGGTCTCCAGCATTGCAGGAGGATTCTTTACTGAGTGAGCTATCAGGGAAGCCTCAATAATCTCTATAAGCGTTCCATTAAAACTCAGGGGAAAACTGAAGAATACTGTTAAAGAAGTAGTGAGTTTTATTTTGTACTTTGCTGGTGGAACAGAGTACCTGAATGGTTGGAAATAAGAGAAGCACCTCAGGCCTCTCTAACCACTGACAGGCCTTCTAGGTCTGCAGGGGGAAGACCCCAGGCCAGCCCAGGTGAGGTGTGGCTGGGGAGGCCTGGACGAGGTGATCACCACCACTCCTCACTGCCCCACAGACCGATTCCAACACTGGGCTCTCACTGAGAGCTGACATCTAACATTTCTTTGGAGCGATCCCATTACGCCCTAAATGACTAGCTGCGTTGGGTTTGCTTGTTTTGTTGTGAATCTCTGCCCACAAAAGGACTCCAAGTGCTCCAGTTATCTGACATACGCCACTTCTTAACCCCACGTGGCCCTCTGCATGCGCTCGATGGATTCAAACTCCACCTGCCCTACCCCTATACCCTGGCTCAAGGCCCTCTGGAACTCATGTGAGCCACGCCTCCACATCCTCAGTTTCCTCTCTGAACGGCCCCGCCCCTCTTCCTTTACTGACACCAGGCTGTCCCCTGAAGCCCCGAAAAGGAGGTGTAGGAGGCATTCGCCCTTTTCTTCTCCAGGCCCCATAGCCACTGCCACGCAGACATTATGCCATGGCTGGTTCCAAACCTTCTTCCCCACTCAAAGTCTCTGCAAATTTAAAGGATTAGCCTTAAATCATTTGTATTATTTTTCTGATGCTGTTCACTTCAGTAGTGAAAGTCACTCAGTCATGTCCAACTCTTTGTGACCCCATGGACTATACAGTCCACGGAATTCTCCAGGCCAGAGTACTGGAGTGGGTTGCCTTTCCCTTCTCAGGGGATCTTCCTGACCCAAGAACTGAACCCAGGTCTCCCACATTGCAGGCAGACTCTTTACCAACTACTCCTATTATAACCAATTATCACAAAATCAGGGCCTTAAAACAACACAGATCTACTATCTCACCATTGTGGGTGTTAGAAGAGTGAAAAGGGTTTCCCTGGGCTAAGATGGCACCATCGGCAGGGCTGCAGCCCACCAGTCTCCTTGCCTCCCCAGCTCCTCGAGGCCTCTGCGCTTCCGGGCCGGGGGCCTCCTCCTCCATTCCAAACCAGCAGTGCAGCGTCGCCTCGGCCTCCCGACTCTGCTGCCATCATCACACCTCCTTCTCTGACTCCAGCCCCTGCCTCCTGCTCACAGGGGCTTTTGTGATGGAATCTGGCCCAGGCAGATAATCCAGAATAATCTCCCTATCTCAAGAATCTGATTGAAATCACATCTGCAAAATCCCTCTTGTCATGTAGGGTGACATGCGCACAGGTCCCAGCCATTGGGATGGGGACAGTTTTAGGGAGCCATTATTGTGCTTACAAGACCATTCGCCCTACTTGCTTCTTGCTAAAATCAGCTAGGGACCTTCTGGCCACCCTTTCCCCTCACTGGTGAAAATGGCAGCATGGAGGCTGAGTCTTTCTCACATCATCAGTCTCCGTCATGTTTCGATGCGCACACAGATGATCCATCCCTCACACGCATCTCTCAGTTCTTCTCTGTCATCACAGCTGAAGAACTTGTCCTCTATCCCAACTTGGTCACTTCCTCCCATGATGACACTCTAGAGAGCCTGGCAAAATCTCAGCCTCCAGTACCCTGCTGTGTCTGGCTCACTTCCTCATCATCAGGGCCACTGAGATTTCTTCCTGGCTGCAGGACTGGAGCTGTGGAATAAGGCAGTCCTGCTAACACACCACCAAGCAACCACCAACCTCCATCGAGACCTCACGCCGCTGGCCTCCAGGGTATCTTCACTCTCCTGCCCACGTCCTCTCTCAGACCCACCGAGGGTAGACGCCGCTGTCCCTCACCTCAGTCATCCCTCGCGTGCATACTTGCTAAGTCGCTTTAGTCACGCGCGATTCGCGGCGACCCCATGGACGGTAGCCCCCCAGGCTCCGCTGTCCATGGGACTCTCCAGGCAAGAACACTGGAGTGGGCTGCCGGGCCCTCCCCCCGGGGATCGCCCCACCCGGGATGGGACCCGCGCCGTTCATGCTTCCTGCAGTGGCAAGTGGGTTCTTCACCGTTAGCACCGCCTGGGCAGCCTTGTGAGCAGCCCGACTTCCTCGTCGTCCGGCCCTGCTCACAGCCAGCTGGAAACCCCAGTACCGATTATACCAAGTGCTCCGCTCCCACCTCGCCTGGACACAAACAGCTGAACATGGTTTATGGGAAACACAAAACCACGCTGGCCCAGTCTCACTTTCAAGACCATCTTCACAGTGATGAACTCTAAAATTCTGTCCAGCCATGACTCCTAGAAATCTAGATTCCTAAATGCAATGAGTACACTAAATACTTGGGTCTTTTAGTCTAAGTTCCACCTTCCACTAAAAAATAACCAAGGCTCCACGAGGGAGTTGTTGATTCCAGCATCAACATAAGATGATGCTAGAAAATGTATTTGTGTCAGAAAGCAAGGATGACTTTGCGTTGTTGTACAGCAGAAAAAAACACAATATTGTGAAGCAATTTTCCTCTAATTAAACAATTAATTTAAAAATTAATCAATTAACAAAAAAAGAAATCAAGGAAGTACTCAGAACGAAGGGTCCTGTCCAAAAGCTAGAGATCCCACACTGAGGAGCTCTCACTGTCCAAACTGTGGGCGATTGGAGTATCAAAATAAATAGTGATGGTAATAAAGACAAATAAATAAACGGGAGAGAAGGAAAGTTCTTCCTTACAGCAGAATGCCTGCTAATGACTGAGGAAGGAATAATGAAGTAAAAAGAAAAAAAATCACCATTTGGCACCCAGCGTGATGGTGACTGATGGAGGCATCGACGGATGCTGACGTTCGGTGGGGAGGTTTGATGAGAAACACAATAGTGGTGTGGACTTGGCTTATCGCCCCACAAGATACTTGAATTACAAAGGGAAAGCTGGTGACTCAGTGACAAGGAGAGCACTGGCAGTGGTGGGTACGGTGACACCACACGCTTCCTGACGAGACGCACTGAGAACGGCGTGCATTAGGTGGTGAGTCTGCCAAACCCCCAGCCCTGGACGGGGTAAGAGGAAACACTGGACACTCAGGTTGAGGGGGAAGAGAGAAACCGGAACTTTTTAGAAATGTCAACACTGTGACGATGGAAAAAGACAGAGACTCCAACACAGACTAAGCGACAGGAGACACGGCAACCAAAGGCAACATATGGATACCGGAGTGGGAAACAGAAAGAGACCACAGGCTGCTTGGACGGACCGTGTAACAGTAACGCCGGCTTCCTAATTCAGACAGTTATACTGTGCTTATGGGGGTGAGGAGTCTTGTTTTCTTGCTTTTTAACAAATGCAAACAAATTCACCATCCTTTCCTACCAAAAAACAAAAACAAAAAAAACACCTCCATTTTAAGGAGGACAAACCCTCCACTTAACATCCACAGTCTTCAATGCCCCTGGAAGCCCTCTGGTCGCCCCTGCTGCCTCTCCAACCTCAGCTCCTACCACTTGCCGCAGCTAACTGCCGTCACCTCCCTGATCTTCTTGCTGTGCCTAGGACTCACCAAGCTAGTTCCACTCAGGGCCTTTCCAGGGGCAGCTCCCTTCTCTAAACAGCCCTTCAGTCCACCAGATCCATCAGGACTCTGCCTGAATGCCACCTTTCCCGGGAGGCCTTCCCTGACCACAACAATGTCTTCGGCTCCATCCCTGCACCCTGCTTCGTGTTCCTGGCAGCACTTCACACGCTCTGTGGCTCCATAAGGTTTGTATTCTCTTGCTTGCTGTCTGCCTCCCATACGAGAATGGGATTCTTACGAGGGCATCTGATGCACCATGGTATCCCCATTACTCTCATGCCTAACACATGGTGCGCATTTAACAGATATATGCTAAGCTGACACACTGACAGAAATGAATGTATAACAAACATTTACAAAAGAGAAAAATAATCATCTGAAGATGTGGATTCACCATAAATGGTAAAATAACAGGGTCAGTGACACCGACCGCTAGCATATATTAGGAGCGGGCCACCAAACTGGAGATGGGCCATTCATAATCAACCTATGTAATTACAGAATACCGAAGCTGAAGATAGATTGAGGCAATTTAACTGACAACCTGCATATGCACAGTAGGAAAGGCAAGCAGAGCCTCAGGAAGCCCACCTTTCAGAGCCGCCCAGATGACAGATACCTGCACAACAATACAGAGCTAAATCCGGAAGACATAAGTAGGACTCCAAACTGCATCCTCCAGGGGTTAGTATGTGCATCAGGAGTGAAAATCAAGCAAATAAGAGGCATCCGTAGCTCTGCACGGCAGCAAGAAAAGCAAAAGAAACAGAGCCGGTAGACAAATGAGACACATTGATGGCATGAAGGAAAACTTGACAAAAATAAATGGAACTGCAGGAAACAATCATGATGGTGAAAAAGAGAAATGAAGGCAACTATTTCATCCAGCACTTCCGAGCAAAGTGATAGAGGAAAGCATAACTAAAAAGAAAAACGCACCCTAAGAACTATCTGCAGACAATGAAAAATATTCCATATATATATGTGTGCATATATATGAACATACATATATATGGAATACATATACTCACATTACTACATATAAGGAAAATATGAAAAGCTGATAAAAATTTCAATCTAAAAACAATGCTTATTAAATAGAAGTTATATCAAATCATAGGAGAAAACATTGACTTTAAAAATTTTCTTCAATATATGAAAAATACTGCCAATTTACAGTGAAGCAAGCACCATAATAAAAATCCATGGTAAATCTTATGATGTAAAATTGGATGGTAAAAGAAACAAATCCTATAAAGGCCAAAATGTGAATTATTTGATAGCGGGTATATATTATCTCATTAATCTCTATCCCAACCCCATTTTAAGTCCCTGGTAAAATTTGAATTTTATTTAAGTGAACAAAATTATATAGGACAAGTTATTACCTCAAATGTGATAGTGTTTTTATTGGTCAGAGAACAGGGAGTTAGGGAATTTCAGGCAGAAAAAAATCTTCACAAAATAACTGAGACAGAAAATAACCAGGCAAGTGGGGAACAGCGTCCGGAACCCACTGGAAACATGCTCCTGTGCCGGCATCACCTGTCCTAGGCCGGCCCTCCGAGAGAGGAGAGAGGCCACAGGAAGGAGGCCTGACTCACACCAGGGCAGCAGCCCCCACCGGCAGGACTGCCCAACGTGCACGCAACAGCTGCGAAGCACCTCCCAGGTCCCCAGTGCTGGGCGCCACTACTGAGTCGGTTCTGCTCTCTTGTAACCCACAACACTCACAGAATGCACTGGGCTGGGGGTGAACATACGGCAACATCAACCTCCCAGAAGATAAGAAAAGGGGGGCGTGGGGTCTAAACCACATGACGAGCAAAAAGGCACCCGCTCAAGGACCAGTGAACAAGCTGCCTGACCTAAACTCACTAGATACGGAAAGGGCAGGAGGCAGGCAGTGACCCACTGCACACAGAACCCCCTCCTCGTGCTTGAATCCGTGGAGGAGGCCCACCATCCACTCTCACACATGTGAACTGACTTCTACTCCCAGGCAGCTAGCTGTGTTTGAACGGAAACACACAGCCACATCAGCTGGGCTCCCTTTAAACTCATGATTGCAGACCTCAGGTGGGTCTCTTCTCGGGGTCTGGCAGTCCCTCTGTCCGGTCCAGCCCTCTTGCAATCCCCTACGCGACAATACTGGGCACCTTTCCCCAGACCTCCTGCACCACGCCTGCTTCCCCATTTTCAGTCGGCTCCCCCGGCCTCTGGATCTGGAGACTCTGCCCTCTCCCCTGTTGTTACTGCCCACGCTCTCATCTAAGGCCAAGCCTGCATCTGCACACTCAGTCACGGACCGAAGTCCAGCAACCCACCCGGTATCTCCCTGTCTCTAACTTTTCCCTCTCCCCCTCTCCACTCTCCTTCACAACACGCTCCAGCTGCACTTTCTCTGATTTCTTCTGTCCCACTTCTTCTCTGGAGAGAGTTTCAGATTTTCATCAATATCCAGTAAGGTTTCCACCGGTGTCACTCCGCCAGAACTGTCCGTTTGAGGTCTCCAATGACATCCACGGGGCTGAGCCCAGCGCTCGAGTGTCAGCGTCCCCTCACTGGATGCAGGAGCAGCGGCTGGCACGCTGGCCGCCTTTCTTCCCTCGCCTTGCAGGACGCCTTGGGCCCTGGTCTCCTCCCACAGCTCTGCTTGTCTCCTCTTTGTTGTCCAGATCTCTAAATGTTGGTGAATCCAGTATTCAGTTGAAAGTCTTCTCTCTTCTATCTACACTTACTCCCTTAGTGGCCTGAGTCAGCACATCAGCTGTGTTGACAACCTTGCTTCATTCGATCACTCAGTACAGTTCAGTCACTCAGTCGTGTCCGACTCTTTGTGACCCCAGGGACTGCAGCACGCCAGGCTTCCATGTCCATCCCCAACTCGCAGAGTCCACTCAAACTCATGTCCATTGAGTCAGAGATGCCATCCAAACATCTCATGCTCTGCCGTCCCCTTCTTCTCCCGCCTTCAATCTTTCCCAGCATCAGGGTCTTTTCCAGTGAGTCAGTTCTTCACATCAGGTGGCCAAAGTATTGGAGTTTCACCTTCAACATCAGCCCTTCCAATGAATATTCAGAACTGATTTCCTTTAGGATGGACTGGCTGGATCTCCTTGCAGTCCAAGGGTCTCTCAAGAGTCTTCTCCAACACCACAGTTCAAAAGTATCAATTCCTCAGTGCTCAGCTCTCTTTATACTTCAACTCTCATACATGACTACTGGAAAAGCCATAGCCTTGACTAGATGGACCTTTGCAGGCAAAGTAATGTTTCTGCTTTTTAGTATACTGTCTAGGTTGGTCATAACTTTCCTTCCAAGAAGCACATGTCTTTTAATTTCATGGCTGCAGTCACCATCTGCAGTGATTTTGGAGCACAAAAAAATAAAGTCTCTCACTATTTGCCCATCTACTTGACATGAACTGATGGGACCAGATGCCATGATCTTCGTTTTCTTAATGTTGAGTTTTAAGCCAACCTTTTCACTCTCCACTTTCACTTTCATCAAGAGGCTCTTTAGTTCTTCAATTTCTGGCATAAAAGTGGTGTCATCTGCATATCTGAGGTTATTGATATTTCTCCCAGCAATCTTGATTCCAGCTTGTGCTCCCTCCAGCCCAGCATTTCTCATGATGTACTCTGCATAGAAGTTAAATAAGCAGGATGACAATATACAGCCTTGATGTACTCCTTTCCCTATTTGGAACCAGTCTGTTGTTCCATGTCCAGTTCTAACTGTTGCTTCCTGACCTGCATACAGGTTTCTCAAGAGGCAGGTCAGGTGGTCTAGTATTCCCATCTTTTTCAGAATTTTCCACAATTTGTGGTGATCCACACAGTCAAAGGCTTTGGCATAGTCAATAAAATAGAAATGGATGTTTTTCTGGAACTCTCTTCCTTTTTCCATGATCCAGCGGATGTTGGCAATTTGATCTCTGGTTCCTCTGCCTTTTCTAAAACCAGCTTGAACATCTGGAAGTTCACGGTTCACATATTATTGAAGCCTGGCTTGGAGAATTTTGAGCATTACTTTACTAGCGTGTGAGATGAGTGCAATTTTGCAGTAGTTTGAGCATTCTTTGGCATTGCCTTTCTTTGGGATTGGAATGAAAACTGACCTTTTCCAGTCCTGTGGCCACTGTGAGTTTTCCAAACTTGCTGGCATATTGAGTGCAACACTTTCACAGCATCATCTTTCAGGATTTGAAATAGCTCCACTGGAATTCCATCACCTCCACTAGCTTTGTTTGTAGTGATGCTTTCTAAGGCCCACTTAACTTTGCATTCCAGGATGTCTGGCTCTAGGTGAGTGATCACACCATCGTGATTGTCTGGGTCATGAAGATCTTTTTTGTACAGTTCTTCTGTGTATTCTTGCCACCTCTTCTTAATATCTTCTGCTTCTGTTAGGTCCATACCATTTCTGTCCTTCATTCAGCCCATCTTTGAATGAAATGTTCCCTTGGTATCTCCAATTTTCTTGAAGAGATCTCTAGTCTTTCCCATTCTGCTATTTTCCTTTATTTCTCTGCACTGATCACTGAGGAAGGCTTTCTTATCTCTCCTTGCTATTATTCTTTGGAACTCTGCATTCAAATGAGTATATTTTTCCTTTTCTCCTTTGCTTTTTGCTTCTCTTCTTTGCACAGCTATTCATAAGGCCTCCTCAGACAGCCATTTTGCTTTTTTGCATTTCTTTTTCTTGGGGATGGTCTTGACCCCGTCTCCTGTACAATGTCACAAACCTCCGTCCATAGTTCATCAGACACTCTATCAAATCTAATCCCTTGAATCTGTTTCTCACTTGCACTGTTTAATTGCAAGGTATTTGATTTAGGTCATACCTGAAGGGTCTAATGGTTTTCCCTACTTTCTTCAACTTAAGTCTGAATTTGGCAATAAGGAGTTCATGATCTGAGCCACAGGCAGCTCCCGGTCTTGTTTTTGCTGACCGTATAGAGCTTCTCCATCTTTGGCTGCAAAGGTTATAATCACTCTGATTGCGGTGTTGACCATCTGGTGATGTCCATGTGTAGAGTCTTCTCTTGTGTCGTTGGAAGGATTCGAATTTTCCTTTGTTTCTGTTTCTAGCTTGATGAAAAGAGAGAGTTTTTCTCATTGCTGCAAATGAAAAGGTGACTGGTTGTTAGCAACTGTCGCAGCTTACTTAATATCTGATCACTCTGATTTCTGACAGTTACAGATCTTCCTCCTGCTCTGGGAAACGGGGCCCCCAGGCTCCCCATGCTGCCTTCATTCTGATGGCTGTACCCGCTGGGGTATCATAAACGCTGTGACACACTCCAGAGAGGAGGTGAAGGGTCAAAGGTAAAAGATGCTTGCGGGACTCCGCTAAACCTCAAGAGCTTGGTAGCCATTCACCAGGCAGACGCGCTTGGAAGAAGGGTCAGATTCATTCACTACTCCAGTGCTTGGTGACACCCCCCTGTGCGCTGAGTACTCCCTGCACGCTCGCTGTGCACCCACAGTAAACCCCCTTGGGCACATATGCCTGAGCCTGTGGCTCATTCCCCACGAGACAAGACAGCACCAGCCCCATCTCGGACCCAGCTCCTCGCACAGCAGTAACCATCTGTAAAAGGGGAAGGAAAAAGCTGCTTCATTTACGACTTACAAATGCTTTTGCAAAATCTGGTGGCTCTTTAACAATTACATCATTCAGGTCAATTGCACTTAGTGTTTTTCAGGTGATTTCACTCCAAGTTTTCTCAGAAATATTTTCTCAGACAATATACCAATATTGTCATTTCTAATTCAAATGTGATACCTAATTTTTTCCTTTATTTAATCCTGATCTACATCATCTGTCTCATGATACAAATGTTAAAGGTATACCAATTTACCACTTTGTATTAAATTATGAATTTGCCTTGAAGAGGGTTTTTATAAAACTATTACCCAAGTCCTATACGGTATAATTAAATAAGTCAAACTAGCCCTTAGGGACCTCTTACTTTGAAATGAAATTTTAGAGCCAAACAGTGCCTGTAACCTTTACTGAAGTCATGTCCAAATGCTAGTCTGAATTTAACAAACTAATCAGATCTCCTTAGAAAAGGCTACTCACACTCTGATATGAATACTTGTGAATTCCCTCTCCACCAAAAGGATTAACATGGAAATTATTTTAAAATAAGATTGTGTTTTTCAAAGGGTGCTGTGAGCCTCACAGCTGGAACCTCACAAATCAAGCACTCTGGGTGAGACGCTTGCCAGGTTATCCACTGACCTTCAGGCCTCTTGAACTTTGGAAGAAAAGAAGCAAGCAGCTTTTCAAAGGTGAGCCAAGGTGATCCCAATCATCAATCATCAATTTAATAAGCATCTCAGGGCTCGTTCTATGAGCCAGGCCCCATAACAAGCCCCGAAGCACCAAGATAATCAAGTCTCGGCATGCAGGTAGCTCCAAAGTATTTAACATATGCCTCATAGATAAGTCATCTGCCTAAAAACTAGTAAATGAATACATACATTTATTTAGCAGGAAAATTATTCGGGTTAGCTCAAACTGTATATCTGAAGATTCTCTCAACTTATCTCCAAGAATAGCTGCAAGGATAGGGCATGGATCAGAATTAAAGCCCAGAATTTTGCTTCTACTTATGACGCTGACATGCCGAATGATCTTGATAAAATAACCTCAGATTTCTGAATTTCACCTCTTCATATTCAAATAGAAAAAGCAATTCTTTCTATCCTGAATGCATTCTGAAGATAGTTATCAGAAAAGTGTGTGAAGCACTGTAAGTCTAATACAGGAGAAAAGTTTATCACTCTTACTGACATCAAAGCTGCCAAACAGAGAGGAAGATTTACTGTATACAGTAAAACCAAAAGATCTCATCATTAATGAAGGAGTTAATGAAGTCACCTCTTAAAGCGTATGCTTTAAAATCATAAAAAAGTCTTATGGTGCCAGCATTCAGACTGCTCTCAGCACACAGGTGCGTGATGATGATGGTCCAAATCCTGGGCCCCACTGGTCCGAGCTCCACCTTCTCATCTTCCGTCCAACTTGCAGACTGCTGCTGGACTAATCTTTAAGAAACCCACTTCCTTATACTACTCTTACGCAAAACGAAGTGGCTTCCCATTAAAAAAAAATCATACCTAAATTCCATTGTATGACCCTCCAAACTTTCTACAATTTGTACATGTCATTAACTATCCCTAACCTAGTCAATGTAGCCTCTTTGCTGCCACACACATGAACCATGTCCAATCCTACACCGTATTTGTTTGTGCTGATCAAGTTCTTCCCACCTTCTACAACCCCTCAATGCTTAGAGTATGAAAATTCAATATATCTTAAGGGGCACACCCAGAAACTTCCTACTCTATAAAGCCTTCCTTATTTGCCATCTTCGCTGAATTTACTTTCCTTTAAAATCCCCCAAAACCAATAGCAGATTTATCACAAGTCCTCAACTAGTTTTTACCAATTCATGTGTCAAGACTCCATCCCTTATTTCCTGCGTGCTTCCTACTATGGGTAACACAATGGTCACCACGTAGAAGGGATGTGAGAACAAACAGGCTCTGTGGTACACACAGCAGCACCCCGGACCCTTGAGCACCTCTGACTATGTTACTTTATGAGGCAACAGGGACTCTGCAAACGGAAAAGGAAGATCACCCTGGATTATCTGGGTGGCCCCATCTAATCACAGGCGCTCTGACAGCAGAGGGGGCCACAGGAAGGAAGCAGGATGTCACCTTGAAGAAGAATCAAGCTCATGGAAAACAGGAGAAGGAATGTGGGTGGCCTCTGAGGGGAGAGCTCAGCCGCTGGAGGAGAGCCAGCAAAGAAATGGGGGTTTCAGTCCTACAGCTGCAAGGAATTAATTTCAGACAACACTCGAATGAGACTGGAGGCCAGTTCACCCTCAGAGCATCCGGAAGAGACAGGACTCCACTGTCAGCTTGATTCTGACCTCGTGAGACTCCAGCAGAAAAGCAAGTCAAACCACGATGTACTCAGACTTCTGATCTACAGAGCTGTAATGTAATAAATGAGCATTGTTTCAACTTGCTAGAAGTGTAGTAATCTACTATGGTAGCAATAAGAAATTAATCTGCTCACAAATACGACAGTGCAAGGTCAAACAAGGTGGTACACAGGCCGAAAGGAAAATTCAGACAAGCTTTGCAAACAGAAGCTAAATACCGGTAAGTTGGTTAAATAAATGTGCCCACTTGCACAGAGATAATAAAGAGCAGACCACGTTTCAGTTTTGATTAAGGATAACTTGGAAATTCCCAAACAAACTGGATTTTAACATAATTGGGTTAAATATACTAGAATTATATGACAAGGCTATTTGCTTCAATTGCTTTTGAAATAAACTGAGATGTTTATATAAAAATTCCCAAACATTCAGGCAAAACATCTTATGATCCAAGGAGTTTTCTTTGACGAGATTATGAGAACAGACTGTAACACAAAACACAGTAAAGTTAAATAGCCTACAGAGAGACTGTTCACACAGCTTCATTATTATAAATGCTGTACTAAGGAGATAACCATCCAAAGGTTCAACAGAGCAAGCAGATAACTGCACCTAGTGTTCTTAACACACAAACTAGAGACAGATGTAGAGAAACCAGCGGAACCACACAGCTTCATCCAGAAGCCCTAGGGGAAAAGACAGTGAAACTGTGAACTTGTTGGTCAAATCTGGACAACATGTTATTTACAAGATCGCTGTGCCAAATACAGGGAGGGTGTGAGTGTAACCACCACAGGAAGGGCTCTGGAGAAGATTCTGATAACAGGACACTCAGCATTTTTATTTACTTAACTGGTACATGGCTAAAATATACTTAAAGGTAGTAACTTTTATTTTTTATTTATTTTATTTATTTATTTATTTTTAATTTTTACTTTACAATTCTGTATTGGTTTTGGCATAGATTGACATGAATCCACCACAGGTGTAACTTTTAATCTAATTATTGAAAAAATCTTTTTTTAGTTTTGTGGCTCAATAGTTCAGTTGTGTCCAACTCTTTGCGACGCCATGGACCGCAGCCCACCAGGCTCCTCTGTCCACGGATTCTCCAGGCAAGAATACTGGAGTGGGCTGCCATTCCCTTCTCCAGGGGACCTTCCTGACTCAGGGACTGAAGACGTGCAAGACATGTCTCTTACATCTCCTGCATTGCAGGCAGACTTTTCAACACTCGCATCAAGAATAACCTCTTTTTCCAAACGTACAATAACGTCCTCAATGGAAAAAAATTTAGGAAACAGAAAAAAATACATGCACAAATAAAATCAGCCATAATCCCAACATCCAGGGGTAGTCAATACTGTTAATATTCTGTTAGATGATTTCCTAGTTTATTTATGTAATATCGCTATTCAAATTTATGTCTATTACTTTTTCTACTTTTTATAAAAATAGTTTCATACTTTTTTTTAAGGTTTAGCATAATGGAAGGCATTTTCTACAACTTGAATTTTTTTAATCTCATAGAATTCTATTGTATGATTTTCTTCTTATTCAATAATAACCTCTATTTGTGGAAATATAAGTGTATTCAAAAATATTCATCTATTACACATATTTTACTGCATATCTCTGAGACTAATAGAGGCAAAATAAAATCCTGGCTTCACCATTCACTAGATAAGTGATACTGGACAAGTTATTTAGCATTTGGTTCCTCAATTTTTTAGTCTAAAAAAATGGATACAACAGTATCTATCTCATAGGGTTATGATGAGTTAGTTAATACATGTAAAATGCCTTAAAACAGCATCTAAAACACAGCAAGTGGTATAGAGATGTTAACCATTATTGTTATTATTTCCTACAATAAATTCTGAGAAGTATAATTATTGGATAGAAAGGCTCACACTTTAAGAATTCTTCATATGTATTACTATTCTCTTTTCCAAAAAGGATAGTACAAAATAAGTTATTCACCTAAAAATTATATATTCTCTTGCCTTATATCAACATTGGGTAAACTTACAAACTTACAAACATCTTCTAGGCAAAAACAATACTATAAACATAAATACCTCACTAAAACACTTTGAAAGATTAATTATGTCTTGACAAGAAAGAGCCTAAAAGTGTAACTTTAATTTGACTCTTTAAATACCCAGGTAGGCTTCTGCACCAAAAAGAGTGAGGGCACTAAACAGACTAATGAAATGCAAGATGAGCTCACCACTAAGGAAAATAGTCATTGGTAAAGGCCACCCAGTAGCAAGAAACTTGTTTTCCGGAAAAAGCAATTTCAACTGCAGTGCCAGCCACTAGAAAAATGGTCTTATTTGATGATGACCTAGGAGAAGAGATGCACAAGAAATGCTCTGGATGAGCTAGCAAGAGAAAGCACTGGGCACTAATAAAGTTACAGGCTAATAGATCATGCAACATGAAAAAGCTACGCGCTTTATCAGGAGAGCGGTGGATATCAACATGGACAACCCGCAGGAAACACGCTCCAGATAATAACTCAGCCTGCTCCACAGACGACAGGCTCTGAGCTATGAATCATGCATGGGGACATACCCGTGGCTCCCTAAGTTGTCCTGGGGCATTTCCTAATGAAACAGGCTCAATAACCTCCTGCAGAAAGCATGTAAAAGTGACAAGTATCATCAGGAAGAGCATTTGAAACGGAACATGACTTGACTTCCTCTTTTGTGGAACCATGATGTGTCTCTGCCTCTGACACTGTACTGAATTCACATGGGTACAGTCCAGGAGGAGAGGCAGCAAATAAAAGAAAAATAAGCTAAAGTAATAAAGTGGACATAAGAAACCCACATAAAGATAGACTGAAAACATTAGCACACTACAAAAAAGAAGAGTAAATTGGGGATAACTGAAGTTTTCATGTAAAGATGGACATGCTTGAATTATGGGGCACACTCATAAACCTGAAAGTTGTAATTTCCTGACCATCAGAGCAATTGCTGGTATTCTTTCAGAAGTAATTGCTTAGGAATAAGTTCCTTCCAGAAATGGTTCAGACTAAAAATGTAAGTAGGTTCAATGAGAGTTTTCATACATTCATGAATGGTGCACACAATACAGGTCACAGAGAAAAATCAGGGCTGTTTGCTTATAACCCTTTTCCTCTGACAGGACATAATCCAAGACAAACATAGCAAAAATCAGTCTCTGGTTGCCAGCATCAGAGAGTTCCTAGCAGGCTGATCTGATCCAACATGGCATTTCATAGCTCTGTAAGTGAGCAGTTCTTCTATGTCCCCAAATTATAGGTAACGAAGTCTATTACAGTTAATGGGTTCTTAAGAAAATGATGCTTTTCTTTGTATGATTTTGTATCAATTTCTTTAAAAGTAAAAATGTATAATACTGGATATATTTCAAATTGTTAACTATTAGAAGATAATCAGAGTTTTTCACAAAAGTCTTCCATGAACTTTCCAAAATTATCCTTTATACAAAACCACCATAATTCACTGCAAAGGCTCTTACTCCCTGATTAATGTATCTTCAGAGCATTTTGCAAAAGTATTGTGAGTAGTTCACTACTTCTTTAAGAGGTCATGGAGGCTCTCAAAATACTTCATTTAGAACTCAGGCACATGTTTTCATAAAAGGTTTAATGACTACGTCTTTATTTCTTAAAATATAAAACAGCCCTTTAAAATACTTTAAAATGTCTTATTACACTTTCAATTATTAGCCTGTGGCAAATAAATTCAATGTATAAAAGTCAGCTTTGACTAAAAGAATATAGAATCATCCAGAAGGATGGTTTGACATAGGTAGTATGTGTGTCTGTCTTTGAGCAGGAGAGTAATTATACATAGGTATGTGTATGTACACACATTATATATAAATATGTGAGTTACAATATGTATAAGATGTACATATATATGTATAATTTACATAAATATAGTATATAGGTACATATATCTCATATAGGTGTTTGTACATGTATTTATATATAGGAGATGGAGTTTGTATATATACATATATTAAGCACTATACACACACATGCCTATTTTGAAAGTGGACCAAAAACAAAATATTTTTTGAGTTAAAGGGTAAGAACAAAGGAGAGTTCTAAAATTTCCTTACACTCTTCTAACTTAATGCACTGAAGACTTAATATTTTAACTAGTTCTCATCTGCAGTTATAAGCATAAAATAACAACTAGTAATGAAATAATTACATATGCAGAAAGCCCTTCTAATTATACTACAATATTTCCAAAAGTCAAAAAGCTAAGCCTCTTATACATAGTGAAGACTTTTTAACTTTTTATTTTATATTGGAGTATAGTTGATTAATAATGTGATAGTTTCAGGTGTATAGCAAGTTGTTCAGTTATACAAGTACATGTATCTATTCTTTTCCAAATTCTTTTCCCATTTCAGTTCAGTTCAGTCGCTCAGTCGTGTCCAACTCCTTGCGACCCCATGAACCGCAGCACGCCAGGCCTCCCTGTCCATCACCACCTCCCAGAGTCCACCCAAACCCATGTCCATTGAGTCGGTGATGCCATCCAACCATCTCATCCTCTGTCGTCCCCTTCTCCTCCTGCCTTCGATCTTTCCCAGTAGGTCCTTTTGGTAAGACTTTTCATTCGTTTCGTTTCAGTCTTCAAAAATTGATCAAAATACAATGATTTATAGCTTTGAGACTATGCTATTGGGATTTCTTAACAATACATTTGCAACTTAAAGTAATTGGTAATGTGGGTCTTATGCAGATGAACCTGTGGTGAACAACTCATAAGGATGCAATTTTTGCCCTCCAGAATTTTGCTGATTAGGCTACCTCTTCTTCTTAGACACACAAAATAATAACAGATTTTCTTCTTTTTCTAAAATGCAGAAGCCTTTCCTCTTAAGGGAGTATTTCTCAGAATGGTCCCAAGAGTTAAGAGTCAGCTCTCAGTCCAAGACATGCTGAACTTCCCAAGATTAGTCAACAACACAGCAGAGTAAGAAGTTGCTACACCTTCAGGTCCAGTCTTTTCCTGGCCACTCCAGTCTCTCTATTCTCTCATCTGCCTCCTGAGCCCACAGATATACAGAGAGATGTCAAAGGAACAACAGCGCTCAAGGTACCTTCCAAGCCGGACAACATCTCATTCTGAAGCTTTACATTCAGTGGTGAAAATGGCCGAAGGGATTCTTTTTCTAATTAGTATCAGAAATGTTCCCTTTGCTCTTATTACACATAAAATAAATGCTTTGTTTGTATGTAAAGAGAGAACATTCAGTAAAGCGGAGCAGAGACGGCTACTTATCTATCCCAGTGTCTATTCTCCAGTTCCTCTTCAGTAATAAGAACTCCTGATTTCTAGCTGGGCGCAAAATACTGCATCTTGCTCACAGCCCTAGTGTTCAGCCAGTGAGAAAGAGTGCAAGTAGACGCCTCCCCAGTGGAAAGCGGGGCGTATACCGTTTGCTCTGTGCTCCTGGCTCTCCTCCTTCCTACGAGCTAAAATGCGTGACAGTTGGACGGGAACACCCATCCAGCTTGATGACATGCTCTCCACGGCAGGGTGATGGGTCACGTGCAGCCTGAGTCCTAACCACTGTGGACCTACCACACCAGCTCTGGACTGCCTACCTCTCCTAATGTAAGAGAAAATCACTCTCTCTCTTATTCAAGCCATGTGGATTTCCTGTTGAAAGCAGCCAAAGCTAATCTATCTGATAAGTAAATGTTCTATAAATATATTTGTGAGTTGTAACTACATATTTTTCCTTGTTTCATTAACAGAAAATACACACTGACACATAAAAACATGCCCAGAAAGCAACAGGTGCTCATGTAGCATATTCAACTTATAAAAGGAAGGGAAAAATCACGCCTGGAAAACCATACAAACTCCAGACAGTGAGTCTGTACACATTTGCTCTGAAACCTATCTTGTCCTTCTGCTCTTTCCTTGTTTCTAAAATACCACTATTTATATTGTAGACCATATTTGCATGTTTCCACCACATGAGTCTTCAGTCTTCATTAAGAGACACTAAACATGAGAAAGATTTGAATAAAGAGAGTCGCTATCTATAGGAAGACCACTTTTTAAATGTCAGTCTCAAATTGATTTATAAGGTGAACACAATTCCAAACAAAATCCCATAATTAGGAAAATAAATGTATATGTAAATATTTATCAACTTTCTGGATGGTGTTTCTACAGTTCAAAGAAACAGAAGAAACCATGAAGGAAACAAATTTATTTCCTCAGACCATACTTTTCTCAGAACTGAAAACCTACACTCAGAGAAAGAAAGAGAAGTCACTCAGGTGTGTCCAAGTCTTTGCGACCCCATGGACTGTAGCCTATCAGGCTCCTCTGTCCACAGCATTTTCCAGGCAAGAGTACTGGACTGCGTTGCCATTTCCTTCTCCAGGGGATCTTCCCAACCCAGGGACTGAACCCGGGGCTCCCGCGTTGCAGGGTAAAGCAGATGCTTCACCGTCTGAGCCACCAGGAAAGCCAACTGAAAACTGAAATGCAAATCACAAACGTAGACAAAATGCTTGTGACAAATGGGACACAGCTTAGATGGGCTGCTTCATAGCAAGTAAATTACAATTTAAGGTCATGAAAAAACAAGAACAAAAGAAGAAACACAAATGGATAATACACGTGGGAATAATTTTTCATTAATTTTCCAAGTAAAACCAAAACATGAAACCATGTCTCTGCTATAAAATTATGGAGATTTTTAAAAAAGAAACTTTAAAATAGTAGTTATCTGGGACTGAAAACCAATGCAGTGTTTTCCTGCAAAGCAGCACAGCAAACAGGTGCAAAAGCAAGGGCTGTGGAGAAGACAGGCCACCTGGGTTTGAATCCTGACTCTGTTTCCACCATCTCCCTGGGCTTCCTTTGCTCCAGGGATAAAACAGGGTCACCACAGGTACCCCACACAGGAATTTTAAGAGGATCTAATAAGCTCAGCATCACTACGAACAAAGCTAGTGGAGGTGATGGAATTCCAGTTGAGCTATTTCAAATTCTGGAAGATGATGCTGTCAAAGTGCTGCACTCAATATGCCAGCACATTTGGAAAACTCAGCAGTGGCCACAGGACGGGAAAAGGTCAGTTTTCATTCCAATCCCAAAGAAAGGCAATGCCAAAGAATGCTCAAACTACTGCACAATTGCACTCATCTCACATGCTAGTAAAGTAATGCTCAAAATTCTTCAAGCCAGGCTTCAACAATACATGAACCATGAACTTCCAGATATTCAAGCTGGTTTTAGAAAAGGCAGAGGAACCAGAGATCAAATTGCCAACATCCACTGGATCATGGAAAAAGCAAGAGAGTTCCAGAAAACATCTATTTCTGCTTTATTGACTATGCCAAAGTCTTTGACTGTGTGGATCACAATAAACTGTAGAAAAATCTGAAAGAGATGGGAATACCAGACCACCTGACCTGTCTCCTGAGAAACCTATATGTAGGTCAGGAAGCAACAGTTAGAACTGGACGTGGAACAACAGACTGGTTCCAAATAGGAAAAGTAGTAAGTCAAGGCTGTATATTGTCACCCTGCTTATTTAACTTATATGCAGAGTACATCATGAGAAATGCTGGGCTGGAAGAAGCACAAGCTGGAATCAGGATTGCTGGGAGAAATATCAATAACCTCAGATATGCAGATGACACCACTTTTATGGCAGAAAGTGAAGAGGAACTAAAAAAGCCTCCTGATGAAAGTAAAAGAGGAGAGTGAAAACGTTGGCCTAAAGCTCAACATTCAGAAAACGAAGATCATGGCATCTGGTCCCATCACTTCTTGGGAAATAGATGGGGAAACAGTGGAAACAGTGTCAGACTTCATTTGGGGGGGGCTCCAAAATCACTGCAGATGGTGACTGCAGCCATGAAATTAAAAGACGCTTACTCCTTGGAAGGAAAGTTATGACCAACCTAGATAGCATATTCAAAAGCAGAGACATTACTTTGCCAACAAAGGTCCGTCTAGTCAAGGCTAGTTTTTCCCGTGGTCATGTATGGGTGCAAGAGTTGGACTGTGAAGAAAGCTGAGCACCAAAGAATTGATGCTTTTGAACTGTGGTGTTGGAGAAGACCTTTGAGAGTCCCCTGGACTGCAAGGAGATCCAACCACTCCATCCTAAAGGAGATCAGCCCTGGGATTTCATTGGAAGGACTGATGCTGGAGCTGAAACTCCAATACTTTGGCCACCTCATGCAAAGAGTTGACTCATTGGAAAAGACTCTGATGCTGGGAGGGATTGGGGGCGGGAGGAGAAGGGGACAACAGAGGATGAGATGGCTGGATGGCATCACTGACTCTATGGACATGAGTTTGGGTAAACTCCAGGAGATGGTGATGGACAGGGAGGCCTGGTGTGCTGTGATTCATGGGGTTGCAAAGAGTTGGACGCGACTGAGCGACTGAACTGAACTGAATGAGCTCAGATGGTAAAGAATCTGTCTGCAATCCAGGAAGAAGAAGTGAAGTCGCTCAGTTGTGTCCGACTCTTTGCAACCCCATGGACACCAGGCTCCTCTGTCCGTGGGATTTTCTAGGCAAGAGTACTGAAGTGGGTTGCCATTTCCTTCTCCAGGGAATCTTCCCAACCCAGGGATCGAACCTAGGTCTCCTGCATTGTAGACAGATGCTTTACCATCTGAGCCCAACCCAGGCTCAATTCCTGGGTCAGGAAGATTCCCTGGAGAAGACAGTGACTACCCACTCCAGTATTCTTGCCTGGAGAAATCCATGGACAGAGGAGCCTGGTGGGCTACAGTCCATGAGGTCACAAAGAGTCAGACATGACTGAGGGACTAACACATACACAATGAGATAAAACATCAGAAGAATTAGGAATAAAACAGCTCAATACTGACCACATCATATTTATTAGTATGTTTGGAAAGCTTCCTCACAATGTGCATAACGACCCTCAGAAATGTTTCTATTCTCCAAATCAGTCACTTAATTTCTGAGGATACTGTAAGAAAATAATCTAAAATACAGGAAAGGTTTTTATGCACAGTTATTTTAGTTGTGCATACATATAAGTGCTATTTATAACTTTTAAAAAGGCAAAGATAATCAAAATTTCTAAGAATAGGTGAATGTTAAATCTCATTACAATCACACAGTCCTTTTACAATGACATGATGCTTTTTTAACAAAACAGGAAAAGAAGCTTTTATTGTGATGTTGTGTGAAAAAAGTCACAAAATTACATTTACCCCAAATCTCAACTATTCATACAAGCAAGCATAGTAATAAAAAAGATGGGAAAAATAAAAACATTAGGAATGGTTGACTCAGAATGGTAAAATTATGGTTGATTTTCTATTTTTATTTTTTTCTTCCTTAAATTATGTATGCTTTATAATTTTCTACCTTATTATTAGGCATTTAAAAAATAATTGTGAAATGCTGCCACTTTTCACAATTACCAGGAAAAACCTGGATTAGAAGGAATTCCACAATAGTAAGGAGACAGGAATAACTGCTAAATAAACATTTCAACAAGGTATTTAACAGAGTCTGACAATTCGATTAGCAAATTTTACTCATTAATTACATATTCATTAAACAGGAAAATTTTAATGTAAAGCACTAATGTAAGTAAAATGACCCAAATAATCCAGTTATTGAACTTTAAATAATTTAAACATCAAAGAATTGAAGATTTTTTTCAACTACAGTTTTATTTAAAAACTTTAGCCCTGAAATCAAACACAAAATCTCAGACCAGATAAATAAGTAAAGATATTACCACTTGGAGAATAATAATGAGAATAAAGTAAGGTTCCATGTAAATATATAGAAGATTACATATAATCCAAATATAGCTTTCAGAATGTAGCAAATTATGTTAAAAATGCCCAGACATGGAAGAAATAAAACTCAGTATCACCTTATTAAATTACCAGATGCAGCCTGTGGTGAACGCCAGGAAAAAACCACCAGGGCGGGGGTCATCCTTGACCCCTCATTTCAGACGACCCGTCCACTGTGGAATCCCACTGGCTCTACCTCCCAGCACCCGTGACACCCCAGTCCAACCCCCCTCTGCTTGCCTTCCTGCAACAGCCCCAGGCCCGGCTCCCCGCCTGCACTCTCCTCCCCACGCTCTTCCTCACTGCAAGTCTGTTTTTGCTGGATCTGGTCACTTCTGGTGCTGACGGCTTCCCATCTGACGCCAAGTCAAAACCAAAATCCTTGCAGAGACACGGCTGCCCATGCCCTGTGACCTCCAGCTTCCTTTTCTTCTGCTGGCCTCTGTCACCTGCAGCCCACGGCCTTCTAGTTGCTCAGAAGTCTGCGGACGGGACCTCTACTCTGCACCCCATGCGGTGTTTGCACTCGCTAGCACATTCCTTCCTAACACAACTGCACTGTTCATCCCCTCACTTCTCTCCAGCCTGCTCGAATGTCACCCTCTCCAGGAAGCCCTCCCTCAACCACTCTACTTACAACTGCAGGCCACTCAACTCCATCGCTCATATCTGCTCTTTTTATTCCTCATAGTACCTAGCATGTGTCTATTACTTACTCTTTGTCCCCAGTGAATACTGTCACTAAATAGAAGCTCAGTGAGAGAAGGATCTCTGCCCATTTTGTTCACTGATGAGTTTAACTGGCACACGCATGTGTGTGCGCTAAGTTGCTTCAGTTGTGTCTGGCTCCTCTGTCTGTGGAATTCTCCAGGCAAGAATACTGGAGTGGGCTGCCATGCCCTTCTCCAGGGCATCTTCTCGACCCAGGGATGAGACTCGCGTCTCTTATGTCTTCTGCAATGCCAGGCGGGTCCTAAACAACTAGCACCGCCTGGGAAGCCCACATTCCCAGGTGTATGTGAGGTGATGACACAGTACACCTCGGCACACAGTACATAGCAAATAAATGTGTGCTAAGTGACAAGAGTGGTACCAATGATAACCCACCTAAAAATAAGTTCTAAATGTTCACTTCTCTCTTGTAAGACCAGTGATACTTGATGTCCGTACTGCAAAAGGTCATTATTATCAGACATCAAGAAACTGTACTCATTGTGGAGAAAAGCATGCCCTGGAATATCCAAAAAGAGTAGTAAGAAAGATAAAGACATTCCTTCTCCAAAGCTGCCACTGATTATCCTTCAATCCTTCACTTCATTGTCCATCTACCATCTTAATTCTTTTTTAAGCAAAACATCAGAATATCAGCACACAGTTGAAATACAGTCATAGGACATAAACAACCAAATGCTGCATGGCCAGCTATCACAGGTGAAGTGAAAACTTCAAGCAGCCTAGGGTGAGACCTAGGGTGGAACAGAATCTTCTGTGCAAATCCATGCCACGTTGAGCACCCAGCCTGCTTCCTGTGAAACTTTACACTCCTTGATACACAAGCTTCCTCCCCACCTCACACGCCTGCCTTGCGCTCCTAGTGCACAAAGTAAAACTCAAGTTGCAATGAAAAAAAAAAAAAAATAGTCCCCAGGGCCAAGCACAGCCAAAGCACAGTGAGATCTCCTGCTGAGAGACCGGCTCCTGAACCGCCTGGAGGCACAAGCCATAACTGAGCCCCCCGAGTCTACATCGGCGATCTGCCCAACCACAGCTGCGCCTCAGGGCCACTGGGGCAGCTGACAGCACGGAGGCCCTGATCCTCACGTGCAGCCTGAGCTGAGAGCCACTGGTCTCATCCTACTCATTCACTCTCCTCTAAGGTGTAGACCCCACATGCTCACTCCCCACGTGTCCGGGGGCTCCTCCCTCTGCCTGTCTTGCTCCTTTTCTTCCAGAAATCCTGCCCAGGGCCAATGGTGGAGAACGCCTGCGCTGAGGGACAGCTGCTGCGGGAGCCTGACCATGCTGTGAAACGGAGGGTCACGTGGTGCGTGAAGACGCAGGCATGATGTAGGGAAAAGGACCTGGAGGAAGGCCAGTTCTGTTCCCTGAGGAGCCCGGGGACACTCAGCTGCCTGGCCCACAGTTTTGGATCTGTAAAACAGAGATGACCGAACAACCCCTAAGACTGTGGTTTTAAGCATTTACTTAACAAACTCTTAAACAGCAATGATTACGTGCCAGGCACCCTTAAGTGCCTTACAAATCATTCCCATTTTCACAGGTGAGAAAACTGCAACACGAAAAGGCGAATAAATGTCTTAGGTCACATCTTGGCAGGGCTGGGATTCAGGCCCGAGTACCTCTGGCTTCAGGGTCAGCCTGAGAGGCCCCCGTCACTACTACTGGGAACACACTGCAATAGGAAAGCCTGAGAACCACCCCCCGCCGAGTATGCGTGTCAGTGCTGGCACCGTGGGGGTCAAGCCACCAGGCACAATTCCATTCTCTAAGGCAGCTTAATCTTACTTCAGATTCCTTTAGGATGGATTGTGTACATATGTGCACACATTATCCCACAAGCATGCAAAAACACACGTGCGCACACACACACAGGCCTCATTCCTCAGGCTATCATAAAATGTTAAGTTCATCACTGCCTGCCTGCTATGACTGCCATCACTGCAACAGCTATTACTAGAACATTGGTTTGCTACATTTTAACTGTGTTTATTCTTTAAGCAGGGGTGGTTTAGTTGCTACGTCTTGTCCGACTCTTGCAACCCCATGGACTGTAGCTCACCAGGCCCCTCTGTCCATGGGATTTCCCAGGCAAGAATACGGGGTGGGTTGCCATTTCCTTCTCCAGGGGGTCTTCCCCACCCAGGAATCAAACCCAGGTCTCTTGCATTGCAGGCAGATTCTTTACTGACTGACCTATGAGGGAAGTAACTTTAGGAGCAAAAGAAAAAACTACATGCCAGATTCAGTAAAAGAAATAATCATTTTCTATAAATCATTTGTTCATTTGTTCACGAACATAAACTTACTAAATACCTACTTATAGATTTTAGTTCCTCCCATCAAAGAACTTACCTACAACCTAATTTGGGAAACAAACAACTCTGGGGCAAGGCCAATGCAATACAGGGCCATTTCCATACAAAGGTTCTACGTGCTGAGACAAAAAAAGTACAAAAATCATTGGAGAATTAGGAAAGGATTCTTGGAATTAGATGTCTGAGTTGCAGTCTGAAGAATGATAATGTCAGAGAGCCAAGAGTAATGATCAGTTTGATCAATTTGAAGTATACTGAGTTTGACAGTCTGATGGACAGGGAAGACAAAAGTCAGCTCTCTACATGAATCTAAAGCTCAGAAAAAAGTATGGCCAGAAAAAAATATATGGAAAACACCAGTTTGTGGATGCTACTTCAACAGAAGTATTCGAGACTGCCAAGGAGGCGTGTACACAATCAGAAAAGACAAAGAGCACAGACAATACTCCAATAATGGACAGTATCTTATGCCTGGTGAGAGAGAAGGAAACCAGGAAAGAAAAGGAGAGCCCAAAAGGGGAGAAGAAAAGTAGGAAATTGTGATTATTAAAAAGAAAAGAAAAGAAAAGAAAAAGGTGGGCCCGGCATGGAGAATTTCAGGAAGTGTCAACTGCCACCAGAAACTAAATAAGTAGAGAGACAGTCTGTTCACTTAAATAGCAGGGGAGCCAGGAGTAACCCTGACAAGTGCTACTGCTGGAGAAATACTAGGTGAAAGCAAGAATGAAATAGGTTGAGAATTATGACAGCAGGTCCAGAAATGTTTTCTTAAGACAAGGGGAGATAGAAGCACCTATAACGCTAACTGGAGGACGTCAGCCTAGTAGGGGATATAGAACATATAGGAGAAAGGGAGAGACCATCTATTCAATGAAACATTCAGCAAATATTTACTAACCACTTAATATGTCTTAGGCTTTGTTCCAGACTCGATGATACAAGACAGACAGGAGAAAGTCTCTGCAGTAATCAAGTTGACAAAATATTAGCAAGACAAATAATAAAGGGACTGCTAGATACTGTGAGATACCTAGCATTAGACCAGGATTCCTGGAGTAAAAAACTAGAAGACAAAATATGAGAAATATGAACACAATATGAGAAATAACTGCTTTCTGTCACTAGACTATGATGCCCAAGAGAAAGGAAACAAATGAGGTGAGCCCTACAGTCACCTTGGGTTTCTGCCTGGAGACATTTACTGGACCATGTTATGGGGGGTGGAGCCTAAGCAGCTGGACTTGTCAGCTGGGGAGACAGAGATGACAGGACTTTGTGGAGAACACTAACAAAGGAGGAGTTTTACAAATAAGCCCAAAAATCAGCATACAATCCCCTTGATTCTTTGCCTGAAAAAAATTGTACACGTGTAGGGTGAGATTAGAAGAGACAAGGCAAAAAAAAAAAAAAAAAATCAACTGGAGAGGAATAAGCTGGATAGTTACTGGAGTGCACACAAGGGTGGATGACATCAGAGTCCCACTTGAACTTCCTTAAACACCACAGTTATTGAATTGAGTTGAAGACCATGAATGATTAGAATTAGTAAGGACCACTTTTCACTCACCAATCAAAACTCAAAAGACAGACTTGAAGAGATCAAGTTGACACACATGTAATTTAGCTGGCCACCAGAAAAAAGAAAACAATAAATGCTTTTAAAGGAAAATGTAACTTAACCAGAAGAAAAATCAAGCAATATAAGCAGATACAGCAATGACAAAGATGATAGACTTCATAGGCAAAAACTTCAAGTGGAAATTTAAAAGAAAATAAACAATGAATTTAGATGAAAATACAGGGGAAAAAATCTAGAGGTGAAAAACACAATGCCCAAAATGAAAAAGTGACTGAATGTGCTTAAAAATCACGTAAACTTAGGAGAAGAACTGAACAGTAGATTTGAATATAGGGTATTAGAAACTGTACATACTGAAGCATGGGAGAAAAAGAGCCAATGATATAGGCAGTCACAGTAATCAGGAAAATCATTGAGCAATATGCTTCAGAGGTCACTGGAGTCTTGGAAGGCAGTGAAGTGTTTAAATTTGGGAAATCAGTTAACAACATGAATCCACATATCCAAAAGAGATAAACAGAATCTCTATAAACCTCAAACAGAATAAAACCAAGAAAACATACCAAGGCACATAATAATTACGCATCTGAAAACCAGTGACAAATTTACAAAGTAGTCTGAGGAAAAGAGAAAACAGATTAAGAGCTATTCCTGACTTTCCATACAGACAATGCAAGTCAGAAGACAATGGAAGAAAATTCTCCTCTTTAAGGAAATAAATAAAACTGCCGCCTTGCAATTCTTAATCCAGTGAAAATGCCATTCAAAACTAGAACCAAAAAATGTTGAGATAATCTGATTTCAAAAGACCTGAACTTTAAAAAGAGCTAAAGGAAGTTTTTCAGGTAAAAGACAAGCATAATAAAAGCTTGAAACTACAAAAAGGAATAGAAAGCACTGTAAATGAAATATAGGTAAGTTTAACTTTAATTTTTCTTATTCTTTTAATTTCTTTAAACAGTAACTGGCAGTTAAAAGTAAAAATAAAAAATAATTGTAGAGTTTATACATATGTAAAAAACATGTGATAGCAATAGCACAAAGGGCAGGAAGGGGAAAACAAATCATATTGCTTTCTTTGGTTTATTATCTTTTACATGAGGAGGTTAATATTTAAAAACAGAATATAAATCAAATACACATGAAAACCCTAGAGCAACCAGTAAAAATTAAAGGGCTTTAGTTAATAAGGCAAAAGATAACAGGTTGTACTTTACAATTCTGAATCCAAAGGAAGAAAAAAGGAAACTTTCTACTTCACTTTTTTCAACTACATACAATCTATACTTTCTAAAGAAAATTACTCTAATACTCAAGTATCTAGAGTAATTTAGAAAAAAGAAAAAAGAGCCAAAATACACATCTAGAGCTGTATCACGGCCTGAAATGTTATATGTTTTACTTATTTATTTCCTTATATTATTATCCAAAGCACACAGAGGTGCTCAATGCTCAATAAATAGATGTATGAATAAATCAAATTATTATAAATGGTGGGTGATACCCTAAACATATACTTCACATTATTTTTTAAAGCAGTAAAGGACATTTTCCAAATAAAATCATATGTGGAACTACAATCTATATAATGAATAAAAGAGGAGGGACTTTGGTAGAAGTCAAAAGGCAGCCTGAGGGCACCCAAGGTCCCTGTCACTTGACTTCCCTATCACCCATGGCAGTTCCAAATACATCTCCATGAAACAAAATGGTCTATGAAGCACAGTCCGTAAACTTCTGTTTTACATCATCGTACATCTATGAAATAGCTGGGTTTTAAGAAAGTTCTATTGAGAAATGTCATTTGTCATAATTTTCGCTGTTTAAAGGGTATAATTTAATGGATTTTAGTAAATTCTACGAATTGTATCACTATGACAATCCTATTTTAGAATATTTCATCATCCCAAAAGAAACCTCATTTCTATTAGCAATTAATTTCCATTCCCCATCTCCTAGGCAATTATTATCTTTCTCTGTATACAGATTTGCCTGTTCCGCACCTTTTATATAGATAGAATCAAACAAAATGTGTTCTTTTGTGTCTGTCTTCTTCACTTAGTATAATGTTTTCAAGATTCTTTCATGTCACAGAATGCAGCAGTATTTCCTTCCTTATTGCTGAGTAATATTCAAGAGTATGGATATAGGACATTTTATTTCCTAATCAGCTGATGGACATTTGGATTGATTCCACTTTGGGGCTATTATGAGTAACACTGCTAGGAACACCTGTGCACACATTTTTGAATGGATGTCTATTTTCACTTTTCTTGGATACATATCTAGGAGTACAACTGCTGGCTTGCATGATAATTGTATCTTTGACATTTTGAAGAACTGCCAAACTATTTTCCAAAGTGACATTACCATGAGCAATCCACAAGAGAGTATTTTTCTTTTTTGTTTCTTATGCTTTCAGTATAATATCTAAGAAACTAATGCCTAAATGTCTGAAGATTTACTCCTGTTTTCTTCTAAGAGTTTTATCGTGTTAGCTATAGAAGAGAAAAACAGAGTTATTTTGGTACAGGTGTGAGGTAGGGATCCAAAACATTCTTTGCACGTGGATATATCGTGTTAGCTATAGAAGAGAAAAACAGAGTTATTTTGGTACAGGTGTGAGGTAGGGATCCAAAACATTCTTTGCACGTGGATATACAGCTGTCTCAGCACAATTTCCTGAAACTATTTTTTTCTCCACTTAGTTGCCTTAGAACTTTGGTTAAAAATCAATTGACTTTAAGTGTAAAGGTTTATTTCTGCAGTTTCAATTTTACTCCATTGATCAACATGTCTTTCTTTATGCCAATACCACACTGTCTTGATCACTGTAGCTTTGGAGTGTCTGAAATTGGGAAGTGCAAATCCTCCCATTTTACTCTCTTTTTCAATATTATTTGGTTATTTTGGATCCTTTGTATTTCTATCTGACTTTAGGATCAGCCTATGAATTCTGCAACAGACAGAAAGATTCAGCTGGATTTTTATATGAATTGTGTTAAATCTGTAGATCAATTTGGGGAATAATGTCACTTTAATAAAATTAAGTTTTCTGTTCTATAAACATGTCATGCCTTTCCATTTACTTAGATGTTACTTTCTTTTAACAATATTAAAAAAAAACCACAATGTTTTATAGTTTTCGGTATACTAGTCTTGCACATCTCTTTATTCTTAAGTATTTCACCCTTTTTAATGCTATCATAAAATGTAGTTGTTTTCTTTAATCCATTTGTGGATTATTCACTGCTGTATACTGTGTTTGTCAATCATTGCAGGCTAAAAAAATGAATATACTAAAATATTATGAATACCATAAGCCAAATAATCCAACTGTTCCAAATACAATTGCTGGAATTTCTGAATTTTAATTAATATTTTCTTACTCCCTATTTTTCCCTAGAGCTGATAAATTCTTCAGAACCTTGTAATTATGTATAATTTAAATATTTCGTGTTAATATTCACTTGCCATTTGCAGAGGAGGACAAGATTGCAGCAAGCATGCCACTATCTCCCTGTAATTTTAATTAAAAGAAATCCAAAACATTGGCTGATACAATGGCATCATTATCTAGTCCACTGTACTGAACATAATACATAATATTAATGATAATATCATCTATTTAGGTAACTCCAATTCTAAAAAGAAGAAAATATTTCACAAACATTAGTTCATTAATCCTTACAATATTGCAATGATTTGGTAGAATCAGGATTAACATCTTCATCTCAGTTTTATAGCAAAGAAAAGTGTGTTACAGAACAAATAAACAATTTGTCTAGTCTCTCAGAAAATCAGAAGCTGGAGATGATTTCTACCAAAAAGTCCTTTCATTTGTTAAAAAATATAGGTATATATAAGCTCATGCAAAATATACAGTCCTGAAAATGTATGTGAATCCAAATTTTGCATATATAATCAGACTTTAAATGCATTAGATACTATTAAAATAAATAATCTTGTGAAACATTGTTAAAAATTTTTATGAAAACAAGGAATGTTAAAATTCTGAAGCAGCAACCCCCAATTAACGATCCTTGTGTACACCTGAGTTTTCATTTCATAGCTTTGTTTTAATGGCATGACTTAATAAAACCATGATTTTAACATTAATAGGTTAATTCATTGTAAGCAAATGACAATGAGCTTACATATAAATGGAATTTTTATTAAAGGTTTTTCTATCACTAGAAACCCAACTGTATAAAAACATATAAAATCATAAAAAAATACATCTGTGGTCTCGGAGGGCAAAACAACCAAGAATTAGTTAAAATGGTTACTGAATACTTGAAATTTCCAAACGTTTGTAAATCAAAAGGAAATCAAAATATGAACCTTGGAGAACATCAAAAGTAAGAAATATTTCTCAAACATAATCTCCTATTACTTTTGAAAACTTGTACATAGTCTATAATTACAAAAAGTTCAAAGGACTGTTCTACTTCAACAAAAATAAAAGAAAGATTACGATAATTATGGACCAGTAGTATTTAATTCAGTAGGAAGATTAGAGAACAAAGTAATAAATCATTTTATCATCAACACGAGAAGTACACATACTGGATCAATTGAAATGGTCAAGAAAAAACTAATTATTCCAGAACAATTTGCGATAACACTTTGTCTATTTAGAATTCTGTTACATGAACACATCATGTTTCCAGAGTATATCTAAGAACACAAAATAAACAAAAATATGTTTCTAGGTCACCAAAATAGATGCCAAAAAGTCCACACATTAAAAGCATTTTATGCACAGGCCAGTCCCTTAGGCTGTCACTCAGGATTTAATTGTTATAATTTCAAACAATCCTAATCAGGTTTTCCCCCATCTGCTAGATATAGAAAATTGGAAATAGCAAAATAGAGAGAGGAAGAAAAAGTGACCAAAGCTAACATCCAAGTAAAAAGTGATTGAAGTAATCTCCTCTAGGGAATCTAATTAGTCCAACAGGAATTCTCTAAAGATATTAACGTCAAAGTGACCAAAAAAGAGCTCGAGCAGATCATCCTGCAATGAAACTCCAAGTTAAAATGTCCCACCCACATGCTTAGCACTTTCCATCAACTTTCTAGCCTGCTATTCGGCATTATAATCACATATATGGGACTAATAGTCATCGAAGGAAAGACTTCAGAGAAGTTGGAAATCAAAACAATTACAAAGAAAAGCAACCATTAGAATGTAAAGACTATGCACAAAGAAGAAAACGCAAAAAAATCTATCATTAAAATTCTCACAGATATGGAAAAAATATCGCATCTAACCAATAAGAACAGGACGCTATAAAAAGAACACACACACACTTAAAACTTAATAGCATAACAGGAATAAAGGAAGAAATGGAGAACGAATTTAAAGAAATCTCTTGGAAAGTAGAGCAAAAAGTCAAAGAAATGTAAAATTAAAGAAAAGATAAGAAATAGAGGGCCAGTCCAGGAGGTGCATCCGAATAACAGGAATCCCAGAAAGAAAGAACAACAACAAAAAGAATGGAGAGAAAATCATTAACGAAATTATTCAAGGAAACTTCTCAGAACTGAAGGAAACCAGTATTTGGGTTTAAAGGACCCACTGAGCACTCAGATAGACGGAAGAAAACTGGTTCCACCTGGGCATATCGTGGTGAAATTTCAAAACACTGGGGAAATGAGGAGTTCTTACGAGGCATTACTGGGGGCTCAGTAGTAAAGAACTTGCCTGCCAGGTTGTGGGTTCGATCCCTGGTCCCAGAAGACTTCACATGCCGCAGAGCAACTAAGCCAGTGCGCCTCAACTAGTAAGCCTGTGCTCTAGAGCCCGAGAAACACCACTACTCTGTCCATGAACTGCAGCTACTGACGCCCACACGCCCTAGAGCCCGTGCTCCCCAAGGGAAGCCACTACAGTGAGAAGTTCACGCGCAGAAATGCGAGAAAGGGCTGCAGAGCAGTGAAGGTCCGGCACAGCCAGAGGGAGAGAATGCTGTTCTAAAAGGAGCTCTTACAAATAGCCTAAGAACAACTGCAAGAACACACCAAAACAGTTAGGAAACCAAATGGCTTGTAACTTCTCAACAGCAGCACTGGACGTGAGAAGGCAATGGAGCAGCACTTTCATGTGACCGACAAACATTTCCAGTCAAGAGTCCTCAGTCCCTCAATCTAAGAATGATTTTTTAGATACATAAAGATCTCAAAAAAGGCATCTCCCACGCGGCTTTATCTCAAAAAGTACCGGAGGCTGTGTTCCACCAAAACAAGAAAGTAATCTAAAATGAGGAAAATGTGCGATTCAGGAAGCAGGTGGTCCAGAGCAGAGGCAAATGGAATCATGAAAACAATGAAGAATGATCCCAGAATCAGGACTATGAGACAGAGGATTAAACCAATTTCAACAATGTGACTAATGAGATACACAGGCTGAGCGCTATCACCACCAACCCCATTCCCTCCCTTGCCTTTTTTTAACCACCTTTTCAACCTGCATATAAAACGCCCAGGTGAGCCTGACCCAGACTCTTCTGTGCTTTGGCTTGTTCTAACCATGTGTCAATCAAGTCCCACTCAATTCCCCACCAAAGCCCAATCCCGCCTTGAAGCCTTCACCAACTGAAGACTCTCTTCTCAGCCTATGATGACTACTCCCCTCTATGCTGGAGAGCTGTGGCGGCCAGAACCGCAGAATTCAGAAACAGAAGGACAGCGATGCACGCGCCCCGTCAGCGTTTCTCTGCCAGGCATCTGACACGTGACTCATGGAACAGCCCTGCCAGGTGTTCTGATGATGGTAAACCTTTTGTTTCCCAGAACTCATTCATGACCTTGAGCACTAACTTCCCCAGAAGAAGCTTTGTAAACCTCCAGGATAAATGAAGCCCAGCTATGACCCAGAGACTCAGTTAGGTTTCTCTAACTATGGAGACCACAGCAGCAACATTGCCCTTCCCTTACACACCCAGATGTATGTACAAAAGTAACTCAGTAACTTTTTCAAAACAAACATCTCCTGGGGGTTGAGGAAAAGGGAAACACAGGGAATGACTCCATAGGGAGCTTCTGGACACGGATAATGTTATTTGCTTAGCCTGGAAGTTGATTACTTTAGTGTTCATTTTACCATCACTCTTTAAACCATAATGCACATCATATACACTCTTCCCCATATAGTAAATGGCTCATAAGTTTAAAAAACTAAGACATTAAGAATAACTGGTTAATAAGTTAGTGCTTTATTAAAATGACAAAAAAGTTACAATGACTGAAAACTATAGCTGCTGCTGCTGCTGCTAAGTCGCTTCAGTCGTGTCCGACTCTTAGCGACCCCATGGACTGCAGCCTACCAGGCTCCTCCGTCCATGGGATTTTCCAGGCAAGAGTCCTGGAGTGGGGTGCCATTGCCTTCTCTGAAAACTACAGCACTTTCATAAAAAAGGTGCAATGATGCTGTAGCAGAGAATTACAAAGAGTGATAAATAACCTATCAAAAAATAAACTAAATTGTAAAAAAGAGTAGGTAGCCTTGACATGGCATTTATCCAAGTTAATGCTGTATATACGACTATTAACTGTTGAATTAAATTAAGGCACATGATAAATTTGAAAAGATGTCCATCTTAAACAACTTAGTGCTGCACTGGTGCAATTTCAGCAATTCAGAAAACCAGGTTTTCCAAAACAAATTGTAGAGGCATCATCACAACCAGGAACTGTAGAACCTGAACACCTGACTGAAATCTACTTGTTTTATGGCGTGACATGCAACGTCAGACTTTAAAAAACAAAGTATAAAACCCCTACATTTTAATTAAACTTGGCATTTCCACCTGTTCTTAATTAACCAATAAGAGCTGGCTCAGATCAATGGTATTCATTCCCAAATTGATCTCTACCTGCCCTTATGGCCACATAAAGCCTGATCTGCCCTGTAAGCAGGATAAGAAATGCCTTTCAGAGGATCCCAAAAGAGAGACCAGGGCTGGAGATCAACACGTGGAAGCCACTCAGCATACAAACAAGCCACAGCTGAAGTCCTGGCTGTGATCAGATTATCTACGGAGAGTGTGAAGGAAACAAAAGATAACGTGTACAAGAGAAATTCCAATATTTATAGGCAGATAGGTAAAGAAACAGGTGAAAGGCTGAGGCACTGTGTCAGTGATCCTGAGGAAGAAAGGAGAGAGGAGGGTTCTAGAAGCCCACAGAGGAAACAGGTTCAAGAACGGGAAAGTGATGGCTACTAAGAGCAGCTGGTAATTAGTATCTAATCAGGAAGGAAGGCAATCTTTCTTCTTACACAGTAGGTTAATCTCAATTCTTCCAACAATGAGATGAAATGGCTACCATCGTCACCCCATTTTACAGACTCAAGAGACTCAGGGGGGTTAAGTATGAGTTCAAATCGAGAAAGCTGGTAAATAAATCCACCTACACTTGCAGCTCTTGCAAGATCTAAAAAGAGACATAAATTCAAACTATGAGCACATACTCATAGTCTGTAGAGTACAAACCATTCTGCATAAAACCTGACGTTTTCCAAGGTAGACCAGGAGTTTTTTTCACCCCTAAAGCTCACACAGACAAGAAACGAGGCCTTAATTTTTTACGTATCAGTCCAAACCAAGTTTCAAGAATAATGGCTTAAAACTTCAAATTAACATGTAGGCCAATTTAGCCTTGGGGTTTTAAATGACCAGCATTCAGAGAGCTGGTTTCTTTAAATCAATTATGATCAATATAAACCAGATGGCTGGACTGTCAAACTGGATAGAGCTGTCTGTGTGACAAGGTCACTGCATCTGTCGCTGGGAGACTTTGGGGAAAGGGTCACACGCAGAACTCCCTAACCTCACAGCCCGTGTAGCTGAGAAAAGCCCACCGGGGATTAAAATGTGCAGGGAGGGGACTAGAAGGGGTTACAGCGTTTGGCAGCGCTTGCTGTCAAATTACTGTTGGCATTTTTATGTGGGGAGTACAGAAAGGAAACAAAATCAAAAGCTCTCCACAGCCTAAACAGCATCTACGGGGTTTATCAAGGTATGTGATTTTATTCCTTCATCTTTAAATGACTTTTTACTCCATCTTATACAAACAATATAATCTTAACAGGCGCCATACTGTGTCTGATATCAGGAAGGATATTACCATAATTAAATGTTATTTCTGTGAGGATACGTGTGTTACAGGTTGAGACAAGATCATATATAGTATTATATTACAATTTGCAAAATCATCTCACTCCTGCTGCTTCAGAAACTCACTCTGGAATAGCAATGGCTGGAAAGCTACAGCACTCGCATATACAGGTGCAATGATGTCTGTGGCAGAAAGCGACGAACAGAGTGATAAACATCATCTATCAAAAAATAAAAAATAAAATGTAAAAGAGACTAGGTAGCTTGACATTCCCCACAAATACTATATTTATTCACACAAATCTGCAGCCCCGCTCCCTCTATGTACATTTCTATTTCACAATTTCTGCCCGAGGATGCCTATCTTCAGGGCAAAACAATCTAAAAACTAAGAGAGTAGCCACTGGGCTCACGTGGAGGTAACGTGCTTGTAGGGACATTTCTCAGGATCTCTCTTTTAAGTCATAGGTTGAAATAAACCCTTGGGAGTAAGTAAGCACTGTCTTGTCCGTCAAAAAACCTTCTTAATCTAGAATGATTTCAACTCTCGCATGTTTGTTGTGGACTTTTTCACTGGGAAAAATGGCATGACCAGCAACAGTAATTATTTAATTACTCTGAGCTAGAAACATTAAGGGACAGAAATACGAATATGGGGACACATTGTATGGCTGCTTCACAACCACAGTTAAATCAGGTGACCTCAGAAGAGGAGTCTGGTCACACACTACTAACCTAACTGTGGGAGGTAAAAAAGATTTTTATCTTCCAGCCTGTAGAAGAAATTAGCCAGATTTAGCTTGAATTTGTATACCTTCACTACACTAAATAAATTAACCAATGGCCCATTCTTTACACCTTCAGAATATAACCAATGAAACCAAACTGAAGGGCTAAACATTGAGAGCACAGGCGTTCTTTCATAAAACAGAGAAATTCAACATGTAAAAATTCACTGAAATTTATTGAGCATAAACCAGTGTATTATACCTGACCTGAATCCTCACCATTTAAATTTTCACCCTCACCAAGCAACTTGTTCCAAACAACTCACCTGTTAATAGAAAACAGTATTATTTTCTCTATATATTGTAATTATGAAGTAAAACAAGATAAGGAAGGTACGACAACTTTTCCTCTTATATTTAGAATGCTGAAGACATGTTAAAAATAGGGCTTGATACCCTGACAAGTTACAGGAACTTTAAAAAAGTATATATGTATATGTGTCCATGTTTGCAAAAAGAACAGTTTAATTCAGAATCCCATAAACAGACTGTAGGAATTACACAGCTGCAACCGAGATAATATGAATGACCACAGCTAAAATGCACAGCACACGACTCCGTGCGAGGCATTACCCTTGAAGTTTCAGATATGCTGAACTGGTTGTTCCTGCAGCAACCCTGAGACAAGTACTGTATCACCCCCACTTTAGGGATGAAGAAGCAAGGCTGACAGGGAGGTTACAGCCACACAGCTACTTACTCTGGGCTAGAGCAGGGGTTCAAGACCAAGCCATGTGCCTCCAGAGTTCAAGCTCTTAATCACTGTTATACTGTCGCTATGCCTTGGAAAATGTTCATCAATAACTTTACAGTTAAGATCTTATTTGATCTTCACAGTAACAGTCCACTGTGAAAATATAAATATGTCCTATGTAGAAAATTGTCCTGGAATAGAAGAATTGAGATTCTGAGCTTACTATATCTACACTAGAATAAGCTGTTAACTCGAGAGACAGTGGTCTCTCCTTCCCTGGGCTTCAGTACTCTAAGAGCAGCCAGGCAATGAGAGCAGAACCTGCAAATTCACGGATGTGTTGGGGGACACAGCCCACCGCGGAGACCAAGGTGCAGCAGGTGTGGAGAAAGCAGAGGGAGCTGAGGCTGCGGAGGGATGCAGACCCTGGACGACCGAGGAGTCAGTGGAGGTCCCGGTGGGAGGCATGACACCATCGCTGCCGTTTTTAAGGGAACAGTTACGTCAGTGCTGTAGGAAGCCTCCATAAACCAAGGGAAGCATTTGGAACTGTTACATATTCCAGCTGCTGGCCTGAGCTAAGGGCACAGAGGAGTCTCACAGGGAAGATGGTTCTGGGGAAACATAATGTTGTGATCAACAGGCTGCAGAGAGCTAGCAGGCACCAGGCACTGAGATTCCCTTTAAAGCTCCAGGCTTGAGAGGCAGACACCAAGCCAAGGAGTGACTCTGAGTAAGAGAGACAAAGAGAAGCCTTTTTTAAATGCCTTTATTACAGATTTTAAATCTGGGGAAGTCCTTTTTCCCATCCAAAGAGTTCATAAATAGAGATAGCAGAGCAAGTTCTTTATTTTAACACAGCCTTTCTGAATAGGTAAAAGATGGCATTCACAGGCCCCAGTGCAACTTCTAACAGGCAGGGCACAGTACCAAGGCTAGGAAGCCTGCCTCCCCATCCAGAACTGATGGCTTAATTCTTACACTTAATAAGGAAGGATAAAATTTATGCAGCTAAACAAGAGAGGAAAAAAACTATCCCCTGAAGTCACTCCTGGATCAGTCCCCAAGTTCTCCACCTGAGATGACACTGAGCTTTTCTGTCCCACTGGCCCATAGGCATTGTCTCCATATGTACTACTATTATTCTCTATCTCTTTTTGCACAAATGTGTTCAAGTGACATTAGGTTTCAAGTTTTCACAAGAGAGAAGGACATTGCTAAACATTACCGTGTAAGAAACAATGGTTGGAACTCAAGCAAGAGGTTGGGTTGCAGACGGATAGAGAAAGACACACATGAAGCCGAGGCCAAAGATGTGGGCACCTGGTGAGAGGAAAAACCCCCACCCCACCTCCTGCGCACGACAGTGAAGGGAAGCCCAGCCGTGTCCGCCTCTTCCTCCTGCGCACGATAGCGAAGGGAAGCCCAGCCGTGTCCGCTTCTTTGGGACCCCATGGACTGTACAGTCCCTGGAATTCTCCAGGCCAGAACACTGGAGTGGGTAGCCTTTTCCCTTCTCCAGGGGATCTTCCCAATCCAGAGACTGAACCCAGGTCTCCCACACTGCAGGCGGGCTCTTTACCCTCTGAGCCACAAGGGAAGCCCGAGAATACTGGAGTGGGGAGCCTATCCCTTCTCCAGCAGATCTTTCTGACCCAGGAATCGAAGCGGGGTCTCCGGCACTGCAGGCAGGATTCTTTACCAACCGAGCTACGAGGGAAGCCCATAATAAGAGTATATGACAAATGCTTCCCAAATGAAGTATATGGGCTGATCTCTGAATTATGCAGCATAATCAGTGAACGAAGTGCTCCAAATAGGTGAACGTTACATACATTTGCTCTTAGTGGAGAAGGCAAAAGCACCCACTCCAGTACTCTTGCCTGGAAAATCCCCTGGATGGAGGAGCACGGTAAGCTACAGTCCATGGGGTCGCAAAGCGTCAGACACGACTGAGCGACTTCACTTTCACATACATTTTGCTCTTATCTTTTTAAATATTAGGTTAAACTTGTAATAGTTTTAGTGGTTTTCCCAATATATCGTCTTCTTTAATGGAGTCTATAAAACATAACCCTCTTTCATAAACTTATAATTTCCAACACTAATTTTCTTACTACAGCATAATGCTACGATATCCTTAGAAGTTATTATTGGCTCAGAGTTATTTAGCACACCCCTAAAGATCCCCAGACTATTATAATTCCCTCCCTCTCTTCCAAAAATGATGACCCCATCATTTTTCATTGCTCCATCTAGTATTACTCATCACCTCCCCCCCGCCCCCGCCGAATTCCTATTTTTAATCTGGACTATAACAGAATAGCATAACAAAGCTTGTTAAAATTGTATATGAGCTAAGTATACTGATTAAAGGTTAAAAAAAAGCATAAAAGTCTTATGCAGTAAGAAAAAAAAGATTTCGTAATAACTATTTTGAACATTGAAGGGAAGAGGTGTTTGTTTGCTTTCTCTGGTCCTTGAAATATATCCAAATTCTATTAAATGGGATAAAAGTTTACTGAAAAACCTAACTTTTCAAAACCCACCTAAGGATGATACAGAAATGGACTGTTTCAATAAACAATCTATACAGAAACTTATACTTCTGTATGCTCTGGCTGTATCAAGCCACTGAAACATTTGATGACTCATGTGCTTCCTGAATTGATATTTCCCATTCAAACCTGAAGGCTGGATGAAGGATTTGTAATGGAACTTTGGTGCCAATTCAGTCTAGTCACTCCATGTAGAGAGAGAGTCAGACCGAGCTACTATCCAGCAGATCCACAAGTCAGAGGCTGTTAGTGAGAAAGGACGACCAGAGGCAGTAGTTGTGAGCTAACATGAAAACAGTTCTTTTAACCTTGCAAGAGAGAAACGGACCCTGAAAAGCCCTGACAATACAAAAGCCCTGACTCAGAGGTGGGATTCATAAAATCCTTCCTATAATTCCCCTTTTCTTCAGTTAAATAAAAGCATTATCCCAGGAAAATCAAATTTCTTGATTATGACTATTTTATCTGTGTGGGTATTTCCTTGTAAAAAATGTATAAATTAGAAATAAAGGAAACAATGTTCTGTAGTGAGAACAGCACACTACACCAGAAGAAATATTTTTAATTTTCTTTTTTGAGAGCAAAATCCATAAGCATCATTAAAATGATTATTACAATAACCGAATGACCAGAACTCTAGACTAGAGATTAAAAACTCAGGTAGAGTTTTAGCTCTTAAGCAATGTCAAGGATGGAGAAGTACGTGTCAAGCAGGCAGACAGACAGACATATGTTTAAATCTCTTGGAACACAGTGCATGCATAAACTAATTATCTGAATCTCAAATTCCCACTGTTTTCTTGACTCATCTAAAATATAAAAATTTTAGTCATTAGGCAATGAAAGGCTGAATTAACTTCTATGTTCAATCAAGAAGAGCAAGCTAAACAGCTGTATCTCTCTGTCTGCCACTACTGTCAGTGAGTTGGGGCTTTGTTTTATAATTACATTCTTAATAGGATGTCAGGATGTTATGTAACACCCAAAGCATCCGTCAACCAGAAAGCAACAGGACACTTGTCAAATGAAGCCACCGTGTTGAGGAGGAGGAACTCTGATGTAGAACCGCTCAGTGCGTGCCAGCTGTCCACCCATTCCTCTGGCAAGATCACCAGTTCCACAGACATCTGTCAGACACCAGCTTTCTACCTACAGACGCCCCTCTCTCACTCACAGATCTGCCCTCACACATAATAAAGTTTAGCAGGGAAGAGAGTCTGAGATGAACAGAAAAGACTTTCGGAACTGCTCTGGATTTAAACAAGTAGTTATTACGGCTTTCTCGTGCTTTAAGTTCCTAAAAAGCATCTGTTTTAGGAAATTTAAGGGTTATCCTGCCCAACGTCCAAATCACGTTTGGCTTTGAAAATGAAACCAACACCTTGAGTCGTATCCAGAAACCAACAGGGAGTCAAAGTAAAATGGAATAAAAGGTAATGGATAGAAGACTTTACATGCCTATAATATATTTCCTAGGAGGACCTGAACTCACTGCATCAAATAAGTGGTGGTCAATAAGACAATTTTATCTGTGCTAACTATGATTTCTAATTCTTAAATTTAAATTCTGTTCAAGAGTAAGAAATCTTTAAATAGCTACTTTATAGTTTGATTACATAATTGTTGGCACATGAGAAAAAGCAGTTGGCTTGCAAACAATATTGGATTTATTGCTCTGATTCATTTAAAAAGCCATAATGCTCAGGTAACTTTCAATGGAACAATGAGACAATATCTAAAGTTTCACCTCAGGTAAGAATGCCTAATTATTACTAATTATTGCCTTAATTAATTGCTGCAAAAAGACTTCAGGAGAGACACAGCTATAAGTTTATTTCTTTTTCTAAGTAAATCTCATCAGGCAAAATTAGGTAATTCTATAGAAGACTACTATCACAATGGTTTCTGAATGAGGGAAAAGAGAATTTTTAATCTTTAATTCATTTTATAGATACTTCCACCTTTTTCAGTAACATCTACCATTAAAATTGCAACAAATGTGTTATTCAAAGCTTTAAACCAGTGGTTCTCATATTTGACTGTGTACTGAAATCACGAGGACACTTTCAAAATACTGATGGTCCAGGCTCTACGCCTGGAGACTTCGGCAGGGTCTCATAGAGCACTCCACACTGCGGTATTACGATGGGAAGAGAGCGGACCTGCCTGAGCCGAAGCCAATGTGGGCCCCTTAGCGACCAGGAGACATCCTGCTCCCTTAAGGCTACATACGCCTGTAAAACGGAGTTCCACGAGCACGTGCTTGAACTTCTACGAGGCAGTCCAAACGAGACCCTAGTCCTTTCTCTCCTGCCATCTACAAAGTGCTGGAAAGTGGGGCTGACAACGAGAGTATGTAGAGCACGAGGCATGAAGAAGGGCATCGACCGGGTGGTGCTGTTTATTTTCACATCTGCAATCTCCAAATTTCACTTCGCCACATTTCACAGGACGAACGCTACACAGGAGTGAACGCCAAAGAGAAGAGCATCTGCCTGGGGGCGCGAGGGACAGGGCGATTCCACCACTCTCCTAGTCTTCCCCTGAAGTCCGGTCCAAGAATGCCCCTAGAAATGAGGGAGAGCGCACTTCATCAAAGCGTAAACGAAGCTCCTTGCCTTGCGAAAATCTGGAAGACCATCCCCAGAGTCGCAGGGAGCAAGGCTCTCCGGCACGTCCGAGAGCTGATGGAAGAGGCGGTGCTCACGGACCACCCGCGCCAGGGCTGCGGGCCCAGGCAGCGCTCTCCCCTCTCCAGCCACTCCCAGCGAGGGAGGGTCTGAGCAGGCAGGACTTCACTCACGTGTCCACTGAACTGTATTCCTGACTGAGTTACACGGAGGTGACAGGAAGTCAGAGCTTTCTATGTGGTAAATTCTTAACACAAAATAATATTTCTAAAGAAATATAAAGTAATAGCAACCTTTAAAGTGACATACAGAACACATGAATTATTGGCAACCACAGACACTCAGTAAATACTGTTTAATTAGTAAATATATTTATTCTATGCCAGATGTGATATCTAGACCAAACTTCATACACCTTCCACAAGAGTAACCAAACAATCCTGAAAGAGCTGTTAAATCTGGGAATTCATTTCTCTTTTGCTAACTGGTATCAGTGATGAGGACGGGATGGCAAAGGATGAGATGGTTGGATGGCAGCACCCACTCGGTCAATGGACATGAGTCTGAGCAAACTCCGGGAGACAGTGAGGGACAGGGGAGCCTGGGGTGCTGCAGTCCATGGGGCTGCAAAGAGGTGGACATGACTTAGCAACTGAACAATATCAGGGATAAGGACTATTAATTTAAAATATGCCTATTTTCCTATTAAAATAAAGCAATAATCCATCATTCATATAAAATTACCCGGATGCAAAGCAAAGGACCTAGCAGTTACCAGACTAAACAGTCACAAGATACACATACTAATCTCACTTAAGATGGATTTCCCTTCACTAAATCGGTTTCAGTTGAACACCAAGCTTGAAGGCGAGTGACAGTCCATCATTTTTGGGTGTTCTCTCAACAAGAGAGAAGGTAAGTGAAAGACCAGTAAGCACAAGGCAGATAGAAGCGTTCATCCTGACAATGAGTTACTCAAGCATATTGACCTTTGACTGCCTGGTGTATGACGGCAGCATCATTTCCTTCTGACAGGACTCGTTTGGTGACCCCACAGCTTCACAGTAACTCGGCGCTTCACCACAGACTTGAACTAGCAATTCGTCTGGATCTTATCTATACTTTGTGACCAGATTTTAATAGGACTATCTCATTTGTATTCACACAATGCTGTTAAACCAATTATTTTTTTATATGCTGTCTTAAAATAAATCTTTTTCATATTAGACACTTTCCCTGGATTACAAATATGCAGGAAAAAAATAACATTTTTAATAAAAACAAACTAGGTAGCTAATCACATCTTGAGTTACATTTCAATCTATCTCCAGATATGTACCTTTTATTATTACTAATAATTAGTTTCTGGAAATACTGTGCTCACTGCTGGATGAACAATAAAGAAGACACAATGTCTGCTCAAAATCCTAAGATTCTGAGTTATAAACAAAATAGTAAAATATGTATATCTGACATACTCATAGTAACAGAGAATTTAATAGTGATCATTTTTTCAGGGGGCAGCAATTACTATTAAAGACAAAAATCACATCAAACTTCCCATGATAAACTGAATTATTTACAGCCAAAACGATGCTTAAGTTACACCTGAAGAAATAAATATTCCAACTGAACTGTCTGGATTGCTTGCGCAGCCTCACAGCTGATAAAGGGCTCCACCGTGTAGACAGGAATGCCGGTTCCCCAGCCAGTCCCTGCCGCTGCACCCCCTGCTCCCCGAGGCTTTAGACTCACTCTCGGAACCCTGACTCTTCTTCACTCTGGCTCAGGGTCGATGTTCTCTGGGAAAGGCAATTGTCGCTTTTGTGCCTCCAACTCTGACTCACTCTCAAGCGGCAAATTACTATTGCACTTCCTACCCATGATGGTCTTATTCCCAATGACTGCTTTAGGAACGAGTCTATTACTCAATTCTGGTCTTTCAGAGCTTGTTGGATCTACAGCAGCCTCTGGGGAAGCTCTTACACACACAAACACACACTCACTAAAATGAGGGCGTTTATTCTGTATCTGGTCATTATCTGTGAGAGTCATCTTGAAACCAGGGGGAGAACCAGCCTAAGAGCATAAGCCCAGGCTGAAAAGGGAGAATGGAAAAATGAAAGGGCTCCGGTTTTGATGACACTACTGAAGCCCCCACTTAACAAGCTGCCTGAATTACCCGACTTCAGGGCTTCTTCTTACGCAAATGATCAATCTCCTTCTTGCTTAAGCCATTTTCAACTGTTTTTCCATTACCTATAGCTGAAAGCAACCTAAACTGATGATCATTGTGATAGACTTCAAAAATCACTTTATGATCACAAAACATTTATAAAACTTGATTACAGATTATGCCACAAACTAAGCCTCAACTCAAAAGAACATAAATTACAGAGATCACATTCTGTGAAGATAATGTAATAAAACTGAAATTCATGACAAAAATATAAAACAAAAATAGATAAATAAGGAGAATACACTCTCCTCAAATACTAAATCATTTCTCAAATAAGACGTTAAATAAGCAATTATAAAAACTTCAGAAAATAATTTAAGCAAGAACCCTGCATACCAAAAAAAAAAAAAAAAGGAAAGAAAGATACGGGAAAAAAAAGAAATATAATCAGGTTTATATCAGAAGAAAAGATACCACATAAAACTGGGGAGAGGAAAAGTAGAAATCTAATCATTCAATGGGGGATAGCAGGCTTCCTTCCCTCCTGGCTCAGCTGGTCAAGAGTCCACCTGCCAGTGCAGGAGATGTGGGTTGGACCCCTGGGTCGGGAAGATCCCCTGGAGAAGGCAATGGCAACCCACTCCAGTACTCTTGCCTGGAGAATCCCATGGACAGAGGAGGCTGGCGGGCTGCAGTCCAGGGGGTTGCAAAGAACTGGACCCAACTGGGCATGCACACACTACAGAACTATCAGAGAAAAGACAAAAACAGAGGAGTCTGGGAAAGCCCTGAATGAGACTAATCCAAGAGGGTTTCTCTGAAGGGGCGAGACAGACTAGCTTCCAGCTAGTGTAACAGAGAGAGACAGAACACGTCACATACAACAGCAAGAGGAAGAAAACCATGGGGCCTCAGAAACAGACACTGTAATAACCCTAAAGAATAGTCCCAGGGAAGCCCCATTACATTCAGGAAACAGTACTAAATCTGAACGCCTTACCATTTTCTCATTATCGTGCCCCTAAGGAGGCTTTCCTAATCGATGACCTGCCCTAGAAGTTAAATGCAAAGGAGTAAGATTCTGTCGGGTAGGACTCCGCTTTGAATGGCCACAAACTACTGCAGTTTCTAAGATTTATTTTTGCCCTCCCCTGCCAACCCAAACCAATTTTCATAATAATGTTCTTTCTGAGAAAGAATGCATTTAAGTAATATGTTTTAGCAAAATAAGGATTTTCAATACTGATTCAAGAGGAAGGATACCAGAAATGCCAAACATGGGTACAGCTGTACGAATTGAACACATTGTTCAGTTCTGTCGCTCAGTCGTGTCCGACTCTTTGCAACCCCATGAATCGCAGCACGCCAGGCCTACCTGTCCATCACCAACTCCCAGAGTTCATTCAAACTCACGTCCATGGAGTCAGTGATGCCATCCAGCCATCTCATCCTCGGTCGTCCCCTTCTCCTTCTGCCCTCAATCCCTCCCAGCATCAGAGTCTTTTCCAATGAGTCAACTCGTCACATGAGGTGGCCAAAGTACTGGAGTTTCAGCTTTAGCATCATTCCTTCCAAAGAACACCCAGGACTGATCTCCTTTAGGATGGACTGGTTGGATCTCCTTGTAGTCCAAGGGACCCTCAAGAGTCTTCTCCAACACCACAGTTCAAAAGCATCAATTCTTTGGCGCTCAGCTTTCTTCACAGTCCAACTCTCACATCCATACACAACTACTGGAAAAACCACAGCCTTGACTAGATGGACCTTTGTTGGTAAAGTAATGTCTCTGATTTTTAACACGCTCTCTAGGTTGGTCATAACTTTCCTTCCAAGGAGGAAGCATCTTTTAATTTCATGGCTGCAGTCACCATCTGCAGTGATTTTGGAGCCCAGAAAAATAAAGTCTGACACTGTTTCCACTGTTTCCCCATCTATTTCCCATGAAGTGATGGGACCGGATGCCATGATCTTAGTTTTCTGAATGCTGAGCTTTAAGCCAACATTTTCACTCTCCTCTTTCACTTTCATCAAGAGGCTTTTTAGTTCCTCTTCACTTTCTGCCATAAGGGTGGTGTCATCTGCATATCTGAGGTTATTGATATTTCTCCTGGCAATCTTGATTCCAGCTTGTGCTTCTTCCAGCCCAGCATTTCTCGTGATGTCCTCTGCATAAAAGTTAAATAAGCAGGGAAACAATATACAGCCTTGACGTACTCCTTTTCCTATTTGGAACCAGTCTGTTTGTCAACACTACCAAAAAGGTTAACACAGATGACACTGCAGAAAAAGAATAACTACATTTCAGAGTTTCATAATCCTTATGCTGGGCCAGGAGTTGGCAAACTGAGACCAGTGGGACAATTGCTTTTACAAATAAAGTTTTACTGAAACACAGCTGTTCTCCCCAGTAGTCTGGCACCTAATGTGAAGAGCCGACTCACCTGGAAAAGACTGCTAGGAAAGATTCAGAGCAGGAGGAGAGAGGGATGACAGAGGGCCAGATGGTCAGACGGCATCACTGACTTAACGGACATGAGTCTGAGCAAACTCTGGGAGCCTGTGAAGGAAAGGGACGCCTGATGTGCTGCAGTCCATGGGGTTGCAAAGAGTCAGACAAGAACAACAACAAAGCCACCCTCTCATTTATATATTATCTAAGACTATTTTCATACTACAGGGGCAGAGCTGGCCACAAAACCTAAATACTTATCACCTGACCCTTCACAAGACAAAACTTCCAAATCGATTCTAGACCGTAAGAAGATAGCTGATAAAATAGTTGGGCCTCCCTGCCAGCTCAGTCGGTGAGCAGTGCACCTCCAACGGAGGAGACCCTGGCTCGATCCCTGGGTCAGGAAGGCCCCCTGGAGAAGGGGTCGGCC
>NW_024070186.1:196759856-196763644 GCF_014754425.2 Oryx dammah
AGTGCTCTTGGGCACCTCTGGTGGCTCTGCTGGTAAAGAAGCCGCCCACAAGGTGGGAGACCTGGGCTCGATCCCTGGGTCGGGAAGGTCCCCTGGAGAAGGAGAAGGCTACCCCCTCCTGTATTCTGGCCTGGAGAATTCCATGGACTGTATAGTACATGGGGTGGCAAAGAGTCAGACACGACTGAGCGACTTTCACTTTCAATAAAGTGTGTGCAAATCAAATAAAGCTTTTATGTGCTTAATATAATAGTTTTAATATATAAGATAAAAACAAGGAGAAATTGATAGTTATAAGAGACAGATAAATGTACACTCAACAAATTTGGAATGTTCACAAAAATTACCAAATATTAACACAAAAGAATACATTCACAAATTCAAAAAAACAGAAATTATATAAACCTTTTTCATGAATGTAATGAGATAAAATTAAAGCATGGCTACAAAAAATATTATCTCTATACTAATCTACTGAACTTTAAAACCTTATTTATAAATATGTTTTGGGTAAAGAAAAAAAAGGAAAAATTTTTGTTTCCTTTATACAGAAATAACAATTAGAGCTTACAAAATAAAGGCTGCGAAACAGTCAAAGCAGGGTCAGAAGAAAATCAGAAGATAAAATACGTTTATTTAGAAAACACAAGAAATTTCAGTCAGTTTTTAGCTCAGAAAATGAGTCAGGGGGATGGGAGCACTCAGAGATAAATCTGAAGAGGAAAGCAGAATAAATTATTAAAGATAAAAGAAGAAATTAATTAGAAAATAAAACAAAAATACCAGGACACTTGAAACCTAGGTTCTTTGGAATGACGAACAAAACTGGCAAAGTCTGATTAAGAAGAAAGGGAGAACATTCAAATAAAACACTCTAGAATTGGAAAAGGAAAAAATTCAGTTTTGAAAATGTTTCAACTTTAATTTTAAAATGTAGGCAGAATGGATAAAATATTAGAAAAATATACTAGAAAGAGTACAGTGAGAATACGATAAGGGAGATGTGAGCAGACCAAGTGACCACAGGAAGAACTAAAATCTTAGTAACAGTTAATGGTGTGACTGCAAAAATTACAGCAGCACAAACTCAGATGGTTTTCAGGAGGGTTTCCCAAACCTTCAAGGAACAGAGAATCCCCATGTTATATACAACGTCTTGGGACAAAGACAAGTACTTTTCAAAAAGCTACTTGATGTATTTTAACAGACCAACACTAACTGAATTCATAAACATGATAAACATGAGAAGAGAAACTCAGAAATAACACTTATGAGCACACGTAACTTTTTAAAAATAAAGTATCAGGATATAAAAGTTAGGCAAGTGTTGTGATGATGTAGGGTTTATCCAAGGTATATAAGTATAATAATATTTAATATTTATTTAATAAATATTCTATTATTTAATAATAATGGAAATAGGAAAAGAACCCCAATGAATTTATTGTACTACTCTATTAGAGAAAAAAACATTGTTATCAAATAAAGGCTGCAATATCATTTGATGATACCCGACTCTAATTTCTGGGAGAAGGCAATGGCAGCCCACTCCAGTACTCTTGCCTGGTAAATCCCATAAACGGAGGAGCCTGGTAGGCTGCAGTCCATGGGGTTGCAAAGAGCTGGACACGACTGAGTGATGTCACTTTCACTTTTCACTTTCATGCATTGGAGAAGGAAATGGCAACCCACTCCAGTGTTCTTGCCTGGAGAATCCCAGGGACGGGGGAGCCTGGTGGGCTGCCGTCTATGGGGTCGCACAGAGTCGGACATGACTGAAGCGACTTAGCAGTTTAGCAGCAACTCTAATTTCTAACAAAAATGCTTAGCAAATTCATCTCAAGGATATGTACCAGAAATTTAGAGAAAATTTTATATGTAATGGTCACATATGAGGGGTATCCATTAAAGGAAGACTAAAACAAGGAGCTGGGGTTTATCTGCTTATACCTGACACTCAAATACTTGATTTGGGTATTGCAATTAGAGACGAAAATATAGAAGCGGCAAGCCACTTCAGTATTCTTTGCCTTGAGAACCCCATGAACAGTAGGAAAAGGCAAAATGATAGGATACCAAAAGAGGAACTCCGCAGGTCAGTAGGTGCCCAATATGCTACTGGAGATCAATGGAGAAATAACTCCAGAAAGAATAAAGGGATGGAGCCAAAGCAAAAACAATACCCAGTTGTGGATGTGACTGGTGATAGAAGCAAGGTCCGATGCTGTAAAGAGCAATATTGCATAGGAACCTGGAATGTCAGGTCCATGAATCAAGGCAAATTGGAAGTGGTCAAACAAGAGATGGCAAGAGTGAACATCAACATTCTAGGAATCAGCGAACTAAAATGGACTGGAATGGGTGAATTTAACTCAGATGACCATTATATCTACTACTGTGGGCAGGAATCCCTCAGAAGAAATGGAGTAGCCATCATGGTCAACAAGAGAGTCCGAAATGCAGTACTTGGATGCAATCTCAGAAATGACAGAATAATTTCTGTTCGTCTCCAAGACAAATCATTCAGTATCACGGTAATCCAAGTCTATGCCCCAACCAGTAACGCTGAAGAAGCTGAAGTTGAACGGTTCTATGAAGACCTACAAGATCTTTTAGAACGAACACCCATAAAAGATGTCCTTCTCATTATAGGGGACTGGAATGCAAAAGTAGGAAGTCAAGAAACACCTGGAGTAACAGGCAAATTTGGCCTTGGAATATGAAATGAAGCAGGGCAAAGACTAACAGAGTTTTGCCAAGAAAATGCACTGGTCATAGCAAACACCCTCTTCCAACAACACAAGAGAAGACTCTACACATGGACATCACCAGATGGTCAACACCGAAATCAGATTGATTATATTCTTTGCAGCCAAAGATGGAGAAGCTCTATACAGTCAACAAAAACAAGACCAGGAGCTGACTGTGGCTCAGATCATGAACCCCTTATTACCAAATTCAGACTTAAATTGAAGAAAGTAGGGAAAACCGCTAGACCATTCAGATATGACCTAAATCAAATCCCTTATGATTATATAGTAGAAGTGAGAAATAGATTTAAGGGCCTAGATCTGATAGATGGGAGTGCCTGATGAACTATGGAATGAGGTTTGTGACACTGTACAGGAGACAGGGATCAAGACCATCTCCATGGAAAAGAAATGCAAAAAAGCAAAATGGCTGTCTGGGGAGGCCTTACAAATAGCTGGGAAAAGAAGAGAGGCGAAAAGCAAAGGAGAAAAGGAAAGATATAAGCATCTGAATGCACAGTTCCAAAGAATAGCAAGAAGAGATAAGAAAGCCTTCTTCAGCGATCAATGCAATGAAATAGAGGAAAACAACAGAATGGGAAAGACTAGAGATCTCTTCAAGAAAATTAGAGATACCAAGGGAACATTTCATGCTCGATAAAGGGACAGAAATGGTCTGGACCTAACAGAAGCAGAAGATATTAAGAAGAGGTGGCAAGAATACACGGAAGAACTGTACAAAAAAGATCTTCACGACCCAGATAATCATGATGATGTGATCACTCACCTAGAGCCAGACATCCTGGAATGTGAAGTCAAGTGGGCCTTAGAAAGCATCACTACAAACAAAGCTAGTGGAGGTGATGGAATTCCAGTGGAGCTGTTTCAAATCCTGAAAGATGATGCTGTGAAAGTGCTGCACTCAATATGCCAGCACATTTGGAAAACTCAGCAGTGGCCACAGGACTGGAAAAGGTCAGTTTTCATTCCAATCCCAAAGAAAGGCAATGCCAAAGAATGCTCAAACTACCGCACAAT
>NW_024070186.1:196764044-196784163 GCF_014754425.2 Oryx dammah
CAAAATCACTGCAGATGGTGACTGCAGCCATGAAATTAAAAGACGCTTACTCCTTGGAAGAAAAGTTATGACCAACCTAGATAGTATATTCAAAAGCAGAGACATTACTTTGCCGACTAAGGTCCGTCTAGTCAAGGCTATTGGTTTTCCAGTGGTCATGTATGGATGTGAGAGTTGGACTGTGAAGAAGACTAAGTGGCGAAGAATTGATGCTTTTGAACTGTGGTGTTGGAGAAGACTCTTGAGAGTCCCTGGGACTGCAAGGAAATCCAACCAGTCCATTCTGAAGGAGATCAACCCTGGGATTTCTTTGGAAGGAATGATGCTAAAGCTGAAGCTCCAGTACTTTGGACACCTCATGCGAAGAGTTGACTCTTTGGAAAGACTCTGATGCTGGGAGAGATTGGGGGCAGGAGGAGAAAGGGACGACCCAGGATGAGATGGCTGGATGGCATCACGGACTCGATGGACGTGAGTCTGAGTGAACTCTGGGAGATGGTGATGGACAGGGAGGCCTGGCGTGCTGCAATTCATGGGGTCGCAGAGAGTCAGACACGACTGAGCGACTGAACTGAATAAAGATAGAGAAGAATAGATAAGGTTTCATAATTCATAAACAATAGTAAATCAGAGGCAATCAACAGAAAAAATAAGAAATTTTGGCAAGTGGACACATACATAGTTAACCCCAAAATCAATAGCTTTCTTCCACCTCCAAAATAGTCAATTTAAGAATCTAATAGAAAAAAGTAACATAAACACTAAAGTGGTATAAAACTAAAAGAAACATTTAAGATCTTTATGACAACTGTAAAACTTTACTGAAGAACATAAACAAAGCCGAATAAACGAAAAGATACACTCTGTTCAAGAATGGTAAGAGTATTGTAAAAATGTCAGTTTCTAACAAATTTATTGATAAACATAATCCCTAGCCCAGGAACTTGACCAATTAATCCTAAAACTTCCATAGAAACTTCAAACATGGAAGAAAGTTGGATGACCCAGAGGGATGGTATGGGGAGGGAGGTGAGAAGGGGGTTCAGGATGGGGAACACCCGCGGCGGATCCATGTTGATGTATGGCAAAACCAATACAATACTGTAAAGTAATTAGCCTCCAATTATAAATTCAAATTTAAAAAAACAATGAAAGAGTTTGAGCTATATGAAATAATAAGCTAAAACAGCTTTATATTAAAGAGTAAAACTAATACAGGAAGAGAAACAGCAATTGACAAGACAATTTAAAAGCTTTGAAATCATGAATATCATTGTTCCCGTCATCCTCATCATAGCTAACATTTCCTTGGCACTTATTATGCGCCAGGCATGGTTCTAAACTTATTGCACAGATTAGCTCATTTGTTTCTTACAACAATCCTCATAAGTAGGTACACTGTTTTTGTTCTCACTTTATAGCTGAGGAGACTAAGACTCAGAGAGGTTAAGTATCTTGTCTAAGATGCCACACGTAGTGCCTGGCCGATCAAGATTCAAATCAGCATATCTGACCACAGTAACCAGCACATTACCCTGGTACAGTGCCATATAGTTTATGGAGGCTCAGAATTTTAAAAGATAAAACTTTCCATCACTGGGCATGCTTGTAACATCTTCCTCTTACCACACCTCTCCAGCTGTGCCCTTCTGAACCCTGCCCTGTGCCCAGGAGGCTGACCTGTCTAGACTGCGTTAGTGGGCTTCTATGACTTCCAGTTGGTTCCCAATGGGGAGTGAGGGTCAATAACTAGGGCAAGGTATTCATTCTGGCCCTTGAGCCTCAGCTGCCTCCCTCCACACACATCGGCTCTGTTTCTACAGGGTTGCCACAGAGTTCTCAGCGCCCTCTGGCAAAATGTCCCAGCTCCTCTCAGGTGGCCCTCTCCACATCTATTTTCCACTCCCACTGACCTTCTCCCTATAGGCCTGCTGCTGCTGCCGCTAAGTCGCGTCAGTCGTGTCCGACTCTGTGCGACCCCATAGACAGCAGCCCACCAGGCTCCCCCGTCCCTGGGATCCTCCAGGCAAGAATACTGGAGTGGGTTGCCATTTCCTTCTCCAATGCATGAAAGTGAAAAGTGAAAGTGAAGTCGCTCAGTCGTGTCTGACTCTTAGCGACCCCATGGACTGCAGCCTACCAGGCTCCTCTGTCCATGGGATTCTCCAGGCAAGAGTACTGGAGTGGGGGGCCATAGACACAGTGAGGAAAAAAAACAGCTGTTACTTGCTCCAGAGCATGGCAGGATTCCTTTCAGTTTCTTTCCCTCAACTGCCACAATTTGTTAAAGTCTCTTTATTAAACTCTTCAAAAACTATCCCTGTTTACTTGCTCAATCTGTTTGCTGCCAGGACCCTGACTGATACACTGAGACAGAATCAGGTAATCAAATCAGCTGTCCTTCGGGGGAAATAAATAGTTAAAGCCTACCTCATATCAATCACAAGAAATATTACAGACATACTGAAGATCAATATATTCAAAACAAACTATATAAATATTAATAGAAGGTAAAGGGAAAATAAATATTTTATAACCCTGGATAAGAATTCCTTCTTTACAAAGACACAAAACTGAAAACACATAAGAGGAAAACAATGAATTTAATGACACCAAAATTTAAATTTTTGTGTGACCAAAAAGAAAAAGGCAACAGATTTGGCAGACAGAACTTGTAACATAAGAAAGGATTAATAACTAAGACATGTAAAAGATGTCAAAACATCCATTAAAAAGATAAACCGCACAACAGCAAAGTGAGAGAACATATTCTACCAGACATACTGTAAAACTACAGCCATGAAATGGGAAGTGCTGGTGTAGAAAGGAGACAGGCTTTATTTCATGGTATCACGACAGATCAGATACCCTAAACCTGTACCTACTGACAACAATTTAAAATGTTAGATGAAATAGTTTTTTAAAGGTATTCCAAAATGTATCTCTGATCAGGCAGAGCGTAAGAAACTGGCAGGGAAAAAAGTGAAAGATATAGTCCAGGAGGGCAGCGGGGTTTTACCATCTCTCTGAACTCTGGTGGCCCAGAGCTTCGGATTCGTTGAATGCATGGGGCATCAGAGATAAGCAGTAAAGTCCACGGTTCCTACAAGGGGGTAAGCTCAAAAGAGACTTCTGAATACAGTTGGAATCACAAAGTCCTTTGCCCGCAGTGTAAAGGTGAATGAGAAATAAACCCCTGTACAGAAGAAAAAGGCAAGGACACAGGTCTGAGTTACTCTTTTAGAAGGGAAAGCACTTCCCTGAGAATTTCTATCCACCAGGGGGCCTCGTGCAGGTCTCCGGCCCAAATTCCCACTACACTACCAGGGAAGTCCCAAACAGCAGCAACCTAACCGATTTTAAATGTGTCCTTCAGGTAGGTATGCCCCCAGGCAACTGGCAAAAGCAAGCACCATCCCCTCTGGAGGAAAGCAGCGTCAATGCGGATTCAAAGCATCACTGAAGGCAGCAAACAGAGAAACACGTAAAGGATTATTAGCAAGCAATCCACACAGGATAAAATGTCCATAAAATGTCAATAAACAGAGAACACAGAAAAAGCGGCAGTCTCACCAGGAGTAACCGGAGATACACAAATAAAAAAACAATGTGATATCACTGCACCCAGATACTGGCAAATTTTAGCAATCTCTTATTAGGTGCACACAAGGATGTGGGAAAATTGAATGCTCTCTCACATGTTGCTAACTCATTCATTGCTCAGCAAAATATTTACTGAGCTCCTACCTGTACTTGGTATTATTTTGGTGAAAACACAGAGTCTGTTTTGAAGTTTATATTATAGCAGCCAGAGTCAAATAATAAACAAATAACCATATGGTAAGGGCAGAAGGTTAAAGTCTCTAAAGAAAAATAAATCAGGGTAAATACAGAGCACAGAGGTCTGCAAACATTTCCTGGGAAAGGCCAGACAGTAAACATTTTAGGTTGTAGGAAAATGACCTCAGTCGAAACTCCTGGCATTCCTCATTTCATTGCTTTTCACTTTATAGCGCCTCACAGATACTGTATTTTTTATTACAAATCGAATCTCCATGGCAACCCAGTGTCAAGCACGTCTATCTATGCCACTTTCCAACAGCATTTGCTCACTTCGGGGCTCAGGGTCACATTTTGGTAATTCTCTTAATATCTCATTATATTCTCATAAACTTTGAAACATTTTCATCACTATTGTATTTGTTAGGGTGATCTGTGATCAGTGATGTTGCTACTGTAGTTCTTATGGGGTTGCACAAACCATGCCCACGTAAGACAGCAAACTTACTCTGCACATGTCCACTGTGTTCCGACTGCTCCAGTGAGGGGCCGTTCCCCTGTCCCTCTCCCTGTCTCTGAGCCTCCCTATTCTGAGACACAACGATATTGAGATTAGGCCAATTAACAACACTGATAATGGCCTCTGGGTGTTCATGTGAAAGAAAGAGTCACACCTCTCTCACTTTAAATCAAAAGCTAGAAGTGATTAAGCTTAGGGAGGAAGACATGTCAAACTCTGGATAAGCCAAAAGCTAGGCCTCTTGTGTCAAACAGCTAAGCGAGTTGTTAGTGTAAAGTAAAAACTCTTGAAAAAAATTAAAAGTGCTACTCTTGTGAATACATAAATGACCAAAAAAAAAAAAAGTTAAACAGTCTTATTGCTGCCATGGAGAAAGTTTTAGTGATCTGGATAAAAGATCAAATCAGCCACAATATTCCAGTAAACTAAAACCTAGTTCAGTAGGAGGCCCCAGCTCTGTTCAATTCCATAAAGTCTGAAAGAGATGAGGAAGCTTGTGGAAGAAAAGTCTGAAGCTAACAGAAGCTGGTTCACGAGGCTTAAGGAAAGAAACCGTCTCCAGGACACTGAACTGTGACTTGAAGCAGCAGGTGCTGACCCAGAAGCTGTGGCAGGTGTACACCGTAGGAAACAGAGAATAAACTAACCGAGACTCCTCAAAAGCTTTTTCTTTGCAATAAAATATACAAAGAAAGACGCATATTTGAAATTCCTTTTATGTTTATAGCTTAGCTCCCAACACTAGGAAACTCCTTTTCAAAGGATAACACAAGTAAGCATCAAGCATAAAGATGGAGCACCTAGCCAAAGCAGTTACACTGGTGGCCCAGAACCAAGAGCGTCTGCTTTTAATGATCGTACAAAACACAAGACCTGGGGCCCATACAAGGTGAGAAACTACAATAAAGCAACTAAAGATCCCTACTTCCTGTGAAAAGATAAAAAAGTCTTTTTTTCTGGTCTTAATTCTGGATAAAGGTGGGGGGGGTCTGAATTTTAATCACAAATTGACCTTAATGAATGACTGAAATCTAAGTTTACTCTATCTGTATGGTCCAAAGCATACACTATTATTGTTTAGTCCCTAAGTCATGTCCAACCCTTTGCAACCCTATGGACCTGAAGCCCACCAGGCTCCTCTGTCCACGGGATTTCCCAGGCAAGAATGCTGGAGTGGGCTGCCATTGCCTCCTCCAGGGGGTCCTCCTGACCCAGGGATCGAACCCAGGTCACCTGCATGGGCAGGCAGGGTCTCTACCACTGAGCCACCAGGGAGGCTAAAGCACTCTAAACAGAGGAATTAATCTGAAGTAGTCCCACCTTAGTAGCTGTCCCAAAGTAAGAGAAAACACAATTGCCTCCAGAGAAAGTCTCGTCATGATGTGCAATCTTCACACATCTTTTAATTTTACAATTAAAATCTCCATACACACAAACTTAAAATAAAAATAACATATGAGAAAAGAAAGCGTTGTAGTGAGTGTTTGCACTGTATTTGAAAGAGTTTTATGTGATGTAGAAATCTATGTTAACAGTTATCTTGTTTCTGTATCATAGACTGTTCTGTTGTCTTCTGACTTCCCAATGTTGCTGATGAGAACTCTTTGTCAATTGACTTGCTGTTGCTGAGATGGTCTGTTTGACTTTGGTATTTTAAAGTTTCATGGTAATGTGCTGAATTGTTTTCAATATCTTAAATTCCAAGCAAATGTGATCATGAGACTCACTAAAAAATTTAGGATACCTTAGAATTTTAAGATATTGAAAACAATCCAAGATACTCAACATGTTTTTAAAAATAATAGGCAATTAAAAGTCACAGGAAAGAACCAAGAGACAAAGTATGACTTACCACACTTTACAAAGGAAAAATACACCTTCTAAAAACAAACAGAACTAACTGAACAGCAAGTTAGATATAGCTGAAAAGAGAACTTTTGAAGCAGGAGATAGAAAAGAAGAAAAGTAACTAGAATGTGGAATAAGGCAAACAGAAAAAAAGTTGTTTAAAGTTCAGAGATACAGAATAGAGAAGTACTAAAATACATGGAAGAGGAATTGTCGAAGAACATGCAGGGAAGATACAACGACAGAAAGCCTTCCAGACTTGATGACAGACATAAATCCTCAGATTCAGGAAGCACAGCAAATCCCAGTTCAATGAAGATAGTTACAAAGAATTCACACTTCAGCACATTACAATGAAACTGTAAAATACCAAAGTCAAACAGACCATCTCAGCAACAGCAAGTCAATTGACAAAGAATTCTCATCAGCAACATTGGGAAGTCAGAAGACAACAGAACAGTCTATGAGACAGAAAGAAGATAACTGTTAACACAGATTTCTACAGCAAATAAAACTCTTTCAAATACAGTGCAAAAATAAAAATATGTTAAGGCAAACAAAACCAAACGATGTCAAAAGGAATTTCTGAATGATATATACTTGCAAACCCAGAAGGATGGTCTGAGAATGCAAGATGAAGAGCTGGGCACAGCAAATAGTAAACACACAGTTAATCCCAAACCATACAAAACAACAATAAAGATACTGCATTTGGGATTAAGAAAGAAGAAGAGATAGAACTAAATATACTGGAAAACAAGAATGTAGAAGAGAAATGAGCAGAATTAAGATCATTTAGATCTTCATTAATCATTCAGATCCTTCAGATCTTGGGAGTGGTAGAGTGAAGTCTTTGGACTTTAAATATGCACATTAAACCTTTAAGAGTAACTGCAAAGCTAACAGAAAAATAATTTGTTAAATCTAAAGGAGTGGAGGAAAATAGGAAAAGGTTTTTACAATGTCAAATGGGGACAAAATAAAATGGTGGAAATACAGTGGTGAAAATGGCTCCAAATAGATCAATAATCATAGCAGGTATAATTGTTCTGAATCCTCCAACTAAAAACAAATATTGTCAAACTAGGTAAAAAAATAGAAACCCCCATTTGTAATGCTTACAAGAGACACAAGGCACAAGCATAGTGAAATACAGAAAGGTAAAGAAAAAAGACACACCAGAGAAACACTGAGAAGTCCGATGCAGGTATAGTGCATACAACACAGACCTACACGGGTTACTTGAGCAGTAAATTTATAAAGCATCTTTTAAAGGTGCAAGCCAAATAATTACGATAAGCGTTAACCACAACTTCACTCCTTGTTTTCCACACGTTCTAAATGATTCCCTGGTTTGGGAAAGGATTGGGGATGGAACCAACTTTCTGAGAGGCAGTGGGAAAGGCTTGGAGAAGGACATCTGGGTTTGAGGTCTTTTTTCATTTGCTGCAGCAAATTATTTCACTGATTTTCAGGTGTGTTTTATCAGCTTCGGTCAGATAACCTTGACCTACCCCACAGGTTTCTGTAATGCTCAGGTAAATTGATATATATAAAAATATTTTTAAGCCATAAGGAGCCATTCAAATAGAAGGGATAATGACACTGATGATGTTGATAATGATGGAGAAAGATGAGTAGCAAGAGAAAGAAGAACAAAGGTGGAAGAAGGGAAAGGGTCGAATAAAATGACCTCTCATGTTATTACATCAATAATACTTATGAGCGTCTCTCTTAGCTTTGCCAACAACTCAGACTTGTATATTACCCCATGTTCTTATGGCACTACTATTAAGAAGCTGTTTAACTTAGGCAAGTCACTGGTCTTAACTTCTTCAAACATACACTGAGTAATTTAAGCTCAGGTTCTAAGTTCTCAGCTTCCTCAGTTCAGTTGCTCAGTTGTGTCTGACTCTGCAACCCCATAAGTTGCAGCACGCCAGGCCTCCCTGTCCATCACCAACTCCCGGGATTCACTCAAACCCATGTCCATCGAGTTGGTGATGCCATCCAGCCACCTCATCCTCTGTTGTCCCTTTCTCCTCCTGCCCCCAATCCCTCCCAGCATCAGAGTCTTTTCCAATAAATCAACTCTTCGCATGAGGTGATCAAAGTATTGGAGTTTCAGCTTTAGCATCAGTCTTTCCAAAGAACACCCAGGACTGATCTCCTTTAGGATGAACTGGTTGGATTTCCTTGCAGTCCAAGGAACTCTCAAGAGTCTTCTCCAACACCACAGTTCAAAAGCATCAATTCTTCAGTGCTCAGCTTTCTTCACAGTCCAACTGTCACATCCATACATGACCACAGGAAAAACCATAGCCTTGACTAGACGGACCTTTGCTGGCAAAGTAATATCTCTGCTTTTGAATATGCTGTCTAGGTTGGTCATAACTTTCCTTCCAAGGAGGAAGCGTCTTTTAATTTCATGGCTGCAATCACCATCTGCAGTGATTTTGGAGCCCCCCAAAATAAAGTCTGACACTGTTTCCCCATCTATTTCCCATGAAGTGATGGGACTAGATGCCATGTCTGAATGTTGACCTTTAAGCCAACGTTTTCACTCTCCTCTTTCACTTTCATTAAGAGGCTTTTTAGTTCCTCTTCACTTTCTGCCATAAGGGTGGTATCATCTGCAAATCTGAGGTGATTGATATTCCTCCTGGCAATCTGGATTCCAGCTTGTGCTTCTTCCAGCCCAGCGTTTCTCATGATGTACTCTGCATATAAGTTAAATAAGCAGGGTGACAATATACAGCCTTGATGTACTCCTTTTCCTATTTGGAACCAGTCTGTTGTTCCATGTCCAGTTCTAACTGTTGCTTCCTGACCTGCATACAGATTTCTCAAGAGGCAGGTCAGGGGGTCTGGTAGTCCCATCTCTTTCAGAATTTTCCACAGTTTATTGTGATCCACACAGTCAAAGGCTTTGACATAGTCAATAAAGCAGAAATAGATGTTTTTCTGGAACTCTCTTGCTTTTTCCATGATCCAGCAGATGTTGGCAATTTGATCTCTGGTTCCTCTGCCTTTTCTAAAACCAGCTTGAACATCTGGAAGTTCACAGTTCACATATTGCTGAAGCCATAGCTTTCTAGTGCTCCACAAACTTCACTTCAGTAAGACAGTGATTTTTTTTTTTCTTAATTCAAACAGTAGTACCCTATTTATTTCAAGGCCCTGTGATGGGGAAGTAACCATTTTTAACTAAATATAGAACTAGTCATTATCAATTACAATTACTCTGCTACGATATAAAAATAATTTTATGTATTTGTTCCTTCAAAACATACTTATATATTTAGCTTGTATTTTTTTCTAAGTTATTAGCTTCATCCTTCTAATTATGTAATAAATCTCTTCAGGCAGAAAATTGATTAACTCTTCTAATCGCCTTCCCAGTACATAGCAACACACTAGGCATATGCCGGATGCTCAACAGAATTTACACAAAATGTGTAACATGTAGAGACTCAGTTGTTCTTTATCATCCTTCCTCCTTCAGCAAAAGTGTTTTGAAATTGTGAAAACTATTATAAGAGCTAAAAATGGAATTTTGTGGCTATCTAAAAAACAAGAGATGCAAACGTTGACAAACCTTTTGCCAACAAAAAAGTAGTGGAGGGAAGTATGAATTCTCTAACTGAAAACACAGTGGAGAGGGAGACACGGATAAAGGATAGAAAGCACTCGTGTTCACTGTAACACTACTTTCACAGAAGCCGAAATACAAAAGGAGGAGATAAAGATTACCAAAGGGAAAGGCTGAATAAATGCTCAAGACTATAGCACATGCCTCAAGTAAAGGTGATTGTGGTTATAAATAATTTGAAGAGTTTGATTTTTTTTAAAACAGGAAAAGAGCCTTTTTCACAAATGAAAAATGCTTCAATGTTTTAGAGAAACTTCACCTTACAATTGAAGGTTAAAGTCCCAGAGTGTTTCATAATAGTAAAATCAGGCAAGTTTTATATTAAAAACAGAAAGCCAAATGGACTATACAAAGTAAAGCCCCATAACACTCATTTTGTTCTCGGTTAGTAAAAAGCAGTATTTTCTTTGTTTCTTTGCAATGTCACCAGTTCTTCATTTGAACACAAACTAAGTTGGTCTATGTAAATAAGTTGACATGAGTTTCTTATTCTTGACTTACTTCGAACATTTCAGACAAATGAAAACAAAGTAGAAATATGTGAAATAGAATTTCTCTGAATTAGTTGAAGAATCTAAATTGACTGCTCATATTGATGACTTTATTAATGAACCCTTACTTAGCAAGGTTTTAATTACCTGTAGTTTGAGGATTAACACGTTAAAAATAACAGTATGAAATAACCCAGTTTACAATATCTGGAGATGATAATGATTTTGTCAAGAGAAAAAAGTTCTAATAAAAATAATCCAGATTCCTAATACCACTTACTGACAATCACAGCTTTATATCATGCTAAAATTACATACTTATCTCCTCATTAGCAACTAATCTCACTGACTCTTTTTGCCAAACCAATTATGAGAAAATTTTCAGGCTCAAAGCAATTAATAGGACCCTTGGACCTCTCTCGGTCTTCTCGTGACACAGGTAATTAGCACGCACTTGTACAGGAAATCCAAATTGTTTTCCTAAACTAATGAATGAAAGGAGGTACATCAAAATGTTATCAACTGACAGCAAGAGAGGTCCTGATACACAACAGTCCTCCAACAGATGCAAGGACTGGAAGATGCTGACAGGTTCTTCTTGGTCCACTCGGACTATCTGGGACTATAAATGAGGAGGAGGAAGGAGAGGAGTCGCTTATCAAGCAGCCAACTCTTTAGGTGATAAAGCGGTATTTTATGGGCAATTCTTTGTACATTAAATAGCTTCTGGGTTCTCCCAACTCTTGAGGCGCATAATACAAGGTGAACACATTATTACAGCAGAAATTTGCATTTATATGATACTTTCTTCCAAGCAGCTCAAAACGGAAGAACATAAGGCTAAGCCATTTTCTCACAATTTCATCAAAAGCCTGGGATTTCTGAAAAGAAACTTGGAAAGCTTGATTCCCCTGTTGGTCCCTTATTTTCCGTGTCCTTTCAACCATTCATTTCAGAAATCAGGCTGTAACCCTTCGTTAGACTTTCGTAGTTCCCTCGCCTTTCACAACCCCAAGCTGAAGAAAAAGTTTCCACTGTACACAGTTACAGCTTTCTCCCCAGGGTTTTCTTACTGACAGAAAGAGAGCCCCAAAGCAGACTTTTTTTTTCACAGACATATTTTACGTTACAAATTAGCAGCTCATTAGCCACCCCCAGCTCTAACTTTTTAAAAGGCTAAAATGAAACTTAGTTTGATTACAGACTTTATATTTCTTTACTAAAACTGAGGCCCTACAAGACATCTTAGTTATATAAAGTGTTTTGAGGACAGTCCTTTGGCTCTGAAGCCCATTGCCTCTTAGATCCTATACCTGTTAGATTTGCTCCTGGTAAACAGTACAAACCAGAGAGTCTGACAAAAAATAAGCACTCTCTGTATATTTGTTTAAAATGAGGAAAGGGGGTTGGCATATACGTTTCTGAAAATTTTCAACTCAACTCAGAAAAGCCCAGTTGCAAATTCCTCCAATGACACCAGTCCCCAACAAGGCTGAAAACCATTGGAACCTTGCTAGTCTCTGTCCTCATGGACAAGAGGAGTGTTAAATACAGTAAAATTAATGAAAAGACGTTGCTTCTGGCCATCAATATTATTGCATAAATTCTGAGCCTGAGATGACATTAAAAATATTCTCTCATACCAAGTCAAGCAATTCTCTGAAATCTCTAACCAATGAGTAAGCCATTGATCAGCACAGTTACTTTCCTATGTCTTAATTCAGAGAAGCTTCACCTGATCTGAAATCTTAGGAAGCACTTTCAATTTCCTTGGGAGAAGGCCTGACAGACTTCTTTTTAATCTCCCTTTAGATAAAGCTCTCTGAAGATCAAAGGGGCCTCACTCAGGCAGATGTGTTTTGCTGTCAATGGCTAAGAGGGAAAAACAGACTTCAAGCAAACTGCTCAGAGAATCTTTAAATAATTAGGCATTAAATGGAGAATACAAAGTCTTCAGAAATGTCAGTGGATAAGGGAAAAGCATGGCATCGACAGTTACCAAAAACTCTTTGCAAAACCAACCTAGAAATATGCCCCACCTGGAAAACTAAATCACAATTAAGTAGACAAGCTCTTCACAAATATTTTAAAATACTGAAGAAGTATACGTAATCTGATGCTATTTACTGCATCTTAATTTCTAAAGAATTTCTGATGAAATCAATTGATAGAAAATTCCAAATTTAAAAATCAGCCTGTACATAATCACGTAATCAGAAAAATCTATCTTTAGGCCTAACAACATGCTGTTACTGAGTATTTCATGAAAGTGAAAGTGTTAGTCACTCAGTCATGTCCGACTCTTTGTGGCCCCATGGACAGTCTCCCACCAGGCTCCTCTATCCATGGAATTCTCCAGGCAAGAATGCTGGAGTGGGCTGCCATTCCTTTCTCCACGGGATCTTTCTGGCCCAGGGATTAAATCTGGATCTCACCTGCACTGCAGGCAGATTCTTTCCTGTCTGAGCCACCAGGCTTTATGTGATTAGAGAGAAGCTCAAATTGTGTAAACAGCCCCCCAAATTCCATAAACTGATTTGGTTTTAACCTTCTGGAAAACACATCATTAGGCATCGGAAAAATCATACTTCACTAAAAGAAAATCTTCTTCTTTGAAACAACATGAACATCACATGGAGTAAGAATAAAGAAATGTTGGACATTTATCTGAAACTGTCTCACAACTTGAACTTCCCCGGTAACTCAGAGAGTAAAGAAAATGCCTGCAATGCAGAAGACCAGGTTTGATCCCGGGGTCAGGAAGATGCCCTGCGGAAGGCAATGGCTACCCACTCCAGGATTCTTGCTGGAGAATCCCATGGACAGAGGAGCCTGGCCTGTTACAGTCCATGGGGTCACAAAGAGTTGGACACAACTAAACAACTAGCATACTTGAACAAATGATTCTCTGTGTTTTAATTTTTCCATTCAAAAATATGAAGATAATTTTTCATTTCTTGAACATTTATCAGTATAAACGAATGAGGCAAAGAACTGCTTAAAATCCACAATAAAAAAATACAGTAACAGTGATAATTACGTCACCTACGTGTAACAATTAGAAAGCCAGAAAGCCTAAAAATTATACAAAAGCAACATCTCTAATAAACCTGTGATGCATTTTCAGATTTTTCCAAGCACTGTTCCATTGCATTAACTAATAAATAAACAAAGTCTAATGCTAAGGAAAATTAAGTTTTCATTTGGAGAAAAAGTTTTAATTAAACACTGTCCATTTACAAATTTTACTGTTTTCAATTGTCAGCAATTTTTAAAACCATTTTTCTACCGTAAAAGTAATATGCAATTACATTTTTTTTTTTTTACTGATTCACTAAAAATACATGCTCTCCATGAAGCACAGAGCAAAGTATAAAGAAATAAAAAGTATCCCAAATTCTACCACTCAGGTATAACCACATTTATCAATATATGGAGCCTTTACTTAAGATCTCATTTACCAACTACATGTATGTTTTCACATATATTCTATGCATATGGAGAGAGACAGAGGGAGACAGATTTTTACCAGCATACTTATCCAAGGAACTAAAGACACTAATGAAGAAGAATTGGATGGTACATAATGTTTACCATGGATGATTTGTAAATACTCCCAACTCTAAAAAGTCAGTGCCTCCAGTCATTTCACATCAATTTAAACACATAGTAAATCATTAGTCAAAATCCTAAGCTAGGAAAATTCCCTTTGTCTTGTTCAGTTCACCTCTGCTATGGAGAAGCGGGGTGGGGGAATACTGGCTGTAATCCTCTTGACAGCTTATCACAATCATTTGGATAGTTCTGCCATTACTAGCAAATGCTACAACAGAAAGGAGCCAGTTATTATTTTACGTGATAAGCAAGAATGACAAGCAATTTCACATGAACTGTGGATATGGAACATGGCTCAAAAAACAGATATCCTCATTCTGAGATAAGAGTGGCTGAAGATGGGTAAACCTGCCAGAAACAGGGCAAGGCTGAGTCCATAGCCCAAGCTAAGGAATCCAACTGACAAGACACAACCCAGCTGGATTCTTGAGGTTAGGACACAGCTAGGTAAGGATCCTGTCTGTGAAAGAACAATGCTCACTCTGTTCTCCAGGTGAGTGTCCAGCATCAGAGAGCAGGCACGAATGGATGTTGCCGCACTCCCTATTCCTGTCTGGGGCAGCAGCAGCCGTTACGGAGCACCTCAGTGTTTCACGCCCTGCAGAACACAGCTCCCAGAGCTAGTGTAAAAGGCTAAGACTCTGCCTGAGGATCCTCAGGCCCTCTCCCGATCCCAAGGACTAAACAAAAGTTCCTTTCCCATGAGTGTTCATGTGTTAAATCATGACTGCCACTGTGCCCAACAGTCCCGTTCTACGAGGCAGAGGTCAAGGCGGAGCCAACCTCACCTAACACAGTTGCCCATTTGAGGAGAGAAAAACCACCACATCCTGAAGTAGCACTTACAGGGATCCGTGTATACGCTTTACAATCAGCCCAAGAAAACAGGAGTGATTAGAAATCACTACAACTTTTATTCAGGAAGGACGAGGGCCATGTGAATATAAAAGTCTCACCAAGCTCCTGTGGTTCGTTGCATATATATTTAGACCTATGGCTAGCTCGTTGTTCACTCCCCAGAACGCGCCATCGTAGACTGTAAAATGGTTCCGTGAACACCAATACCATGCTCTAAGCCGGCTCCCCAGGCACTCCTTCCAGTCCTTCCAAGTCCTGTGCCTGAATGGTGAGATAAGCGAATGATAAGAAAAAAAAAAAAAGAGACGACCTCCCTTCGTGGGCCTTTCCCATCCTCCATTAAATGGTTAATCAGGAAGAGTATGTTTCCAGTACATGGGGGGCTTGATCCCACCAGAAACCTAACATCATACAAACCTCAGCAATTAGAGAGGTGGAGGGCCAGTCAAAAAGAAAGTGTCCATAGGTATCACACAACAGGAAAAACCAATGGTCAGGGACACCAGAGTGTCTCTACTAGAATATCTCTTCTCAGGTTTAGTCTTCAATTGCTGAGATCTCAAACTATACTGAGAGTACTTATTATGTTTTAAGTACCTACTTCTCCTAATTTTCATTTGTTGGTTTAAATAGCTTTATTCATAGTTGAGTTTGCATGTTATAAAAATGATGGGAAAAATTATGAGTTTCTAGAGAATGCCACCCACTGACACAAGTGACAAGCAGACAGGAGGGCTCCGCTTCGTCCCAGAAGCCACGCCGGACCACCAATCGGGATGCCCACTGGAGTTCATCTGCAGAGCTCTACCGGTCACTCTGAAGTGGATGCCTAGTTCCAGCTTGCTTTGGGGATCTCCCACATTGCAGCCTCATTTATAGAGTTGCCTCCACCACTTTCAAATTTTCTGACACGGCTTCTGTAGGAGTTTGGGCCCCTCCTTTCAGAACTCTTCCTCTAAGTGCACCTTCAGTTAGTAATAATTTTAGCTTTGGCTACACAAAGAACATTTTCAAAATATTCAACTATGAATATTTTTCAAATATGATACTATTATTTCAGTGTCAAATATTATACTTACAGTTTCAAGTATGATATTATTAATATAATTCAACATCAAATCTAAAGGAAAAACATCATATAAATGTATATTTTCTCCAGGTAAGGACGAATTTAATGCACAATATAGTTAAAGTCAGGACTTGACTTGACTATAAAAATCTGCTATTAAAAACTTGAACTGAGAAATGCATTAAAATTGAAACATATTTCAGCCAAAATACTTTATATGTGTATAGATACACACATATGTACACACACCATAAACAGTAAACACATACTGTGAAACAAGCAGTGAGCAAATACTTACCATATTCTAAATGTTGCTTTTAAAAAAACAAAACTTTTCTTAAAAAAAAAACAAAACAGTAATTGATAGAAAAGACACTTCAAGTTTTAACTTTTATACCTTGCTTTAACAGAGAAAAACAAGTTTCTCTGTCCCAAAAAAGTACTTTATATACTGGAAATGTGCATTTCTATGTTTTCCCTTCAGAGAAAAATGTATAATAGTACTCAGAAATAAGTACATAAAATATTTTAAAATAATTTTCACAACTGTGTTTTTAGATCAAAGCTATCAGAAAGAAAGGAATGTTTTACACCTGCATGGCTCTCTGAGTTCAGAAGCTCCAGAGATGGGGAAACGGCCCTGAGCACAGATGCCTGGAGTAGAAAAAAGAAGAACTATGAGGCCAACATCCCTGAAATGTCAAGTTCAGGTTCCTATGTCATCATTAAATATAAAAATTACAATAGAAAGAATAACATACAAAAGTCTTGGATTAATAGATATAATACTGTAGAGACATCAGTTGTTCCCAAGTTCATCTATGGACAACATAATCCCATTCAAATCTTTGCATAGTATTTGTGTGTGTGTGTGATTTGACACATTGATTAGACAAACTTACATGAAAATACAGGAAGGTCAATACTGATCAAAATAATATCAAAGAAGAACAAATTTAGAGATTTTCATTATCAGATATAAATCCTGTTTATTAAACTACAATAATTGAGATAGTATGGTAATAGTGCACAGTAGATGAAAGAGAACGATAAAATAGAATCTCTATTTGCTTGAGCAAAAGGGCGAGTCCTACGCACAGTCATCTGATTCACGGCAAATGTGGCGCTGCGGTGCGTTGCAGACCGGACGTCACGGTGATACCGATGGTGTCTCAGATACACACACACGGGAAAAGCGAATTCTGTACTCCTTCTCATACTATGTATAACAGCAAGTTCCAGACAGACTGTATACTTTTAGATTATTCTGTTTCCTATCAGCACTCTGAACATAAATGTGATTTACAAAAAAGAAGAACAAAGGAAGGCTCTTGAAAATAATAATGGATTAGCAGACAAAAAAGCAGGAAAGTGGGACGATCAGTGAAGGAAATCTCCCTGTGAACAAAAAGAACAAAAAGAAAAAGACTTGTAAAAAGAAAAGCAAAAACAGCTAGAAGATAAATCCAGATTTAACTGCCAAATAGAATTCATTTATAAATTCATTCAATATTTATTGTACAGAGTACTTACATTATAAAGGCAGGGTACCAGGCATTGGGGTAAAGCAATGAGAAAAAGAGATAAAAAATCTCTCCAGTTTTAGAGCTTATACTCTAGCTGAATTTCATAAAGTAAGAAGAGGGACATAAGATGAAAGATATTACCAATGAGATAATATTAGACATTTTCTGAAAAAGGAGTTTCCAGATTAAAGTAGCCCACTAAGACCCAGCCCAATGCCACAACCACATCAAGTCTATTGACGCAAAATTTCAAAACATCAAAGATAGAGAGATATCCTAAAGTATTTATCTTCTTATATGTCAGATACAAGAATTAGGATGACATCTGATCTCCCAAGAGAATCACTGGAGGCTGGAAGGCAGTGGGCAACACTTTGAAAATTCTGAAGGAAAATAATTAAGAAACTCATACCTAGACTAGTATGAGAGCAAATAGGTATTTTCAAAGATCAAAAGTGTCTAAAATTGTACATCTCTCACGTGCATTTTTGGGAAACTCCTAGAGGGTATGCTTCAAGAAATAGGAAGCAAAATAAGGGGAAAAAAACATGGAATCCAGGGAGCTAAGGAGACCCCAAAGGAGATGGGTGAAGGAAGCAGATGGACAATGTGATGTGAAGCTTTAAGACGGGGCCGCACAGAAGGCCCAGGAAACAAGCAGCTCAGACTGAAGCCTGCCTCTTGGAGGAATATCTCTAAGACGAAAAAGCAAAGGATAAGCCACCTCATATGTCTGGCCATATTAAACTGAATTTTACAGAGTTCGGGGATAGACCAGTAATAGATACACAGAAAACCTGGGAAGAAAAGAAATATCTTCCACAGTACATCATGTGGGCCAGCTAGGAACAATAATTACTAATCATAAAAATGGAACACCATGCTCGGATTCAACCAAAAGTTGTGAAATTGGGAGCGTAAAAGGAAGGGATGGGACAATGCGTGTAATATACGTGGGAACGGATTGGGGAAAGGCACAGATCAGCTGAAGAGCGGAATCTTCACCCGCGGGAACCGAGAAAGATGGGAGAGAGAAACAAACTGGTCAAGGCTGCCAGCCCCGGAGGAACAACAAAACGGCAGGGTATCTTATGAACACCCACCTGGCAGATAAACCCACCAGGCCCAGTGTTTCCCGGTCTCTAAACCAGCAAAGGGTCACGTCAGCTCAGTGCAACGGCAGGACTGCACTGAGGAAGCAATGCTGGGACAAACAGAGTGCGGCATTAGAAACGACAACGGCCACACGCAGCTTTCTCGCGGCTGAAGAAGGTGGGACAGGGCAGCTGGCATCAGTAAGGGCTTCACAATGGAATATGCTCTGTGCTGGGAAAAAAACAAACACAGAAAGATCCACAAAACAAAAGGAGGGAGCGATGAAAGGGGCACCTCAGCAGGATGAGCAACAAAAATCTGACTCACCAAAAAACCTTACAAGGCTTTAGGGAAAAGTAAATGACAGGAACTTCTAACAAGCTGGTGGATGAAGGAAGGGAAACTCCAAGAAGTCACACAATGACATGTATTCCTTTGAATTTTAATATTTTTATGAAGGCACTTTGAGCTCTTAGTATTGAAGCAAATATACAGAAAATTAAGAGTTTTCTTAATGTGACATTTTAGGAGTAAAGGTTTTGACTTGTTGTTAATGCATTCTCCAGATAACTTTCTTGCTTTTTACTTTTTGATACAACAATCACATGGTTAACTTTATTCCAGGGATGTTTACTGTAAGAATTTCCCTATGATTCAGAACGAATTAATAAATTCACGTTATTGATATGTTGGTATATAACTCCCAACCTGCCAGCTTCTAGAGGGTGGCAGAAAGAAACTACCTGCTCAGCAAGAGCAACGCACAGCCAGTATCTAAGAATCTGAGATGGCACCATCGTCCTAGAATCCTTAGGAAAGTGACTATTCTGAAGAGCTGAGATGAACACTTGACCCATTCCAAAGAAAGCTGAAATGACAAAGGCCCCAAATATGTTAAACAGACAAGACTCAAAAATGTCTGTGACTTTTTAATCATGTGAGTCAGTTTCAATAACCTTTGACAAATTTATAAAATCTTTTTTAAAGATAAATTTATTTAATTTGAGGTTAATTACTTTACTTAAAAAGTTTAGCCCTCTGTTCCTGTTCTAAGATACCAGTTTATTCATGTTAATGAGCTCTGAACAAATTATTTTTTCTATACACAAAAAATATTATAGACAGAGCTCATAAGTAGAGAAACCTATCCAGTATGTTAACACTCCCACTTGGGGTCCATTTTCTTGGCAACTGCCCAAAGCAACACTTTTGTGCACTGTCCCAAGGCTCTTCCTTACTGCACTGGTTTGATTGGCCATAAACAGGTGGCTCATGGATGAAGGAAAAGTGTTGATACTGGAAAGAGAGCAAAATGGAGAGTAATCAGGAAGAGCAGGGTTCATGAAGGGTGATGCAACTATTTAATTTTACTTGTGTGTTGCTCATCAAATATTTATTTTAGCTTAGATTTCAGTAAATCAGTCCTATATTACACATAACTTCTCAGCATCAACTCTCTTATGTGGTGAAAGATAATGGAAATTAGGTTTTGTTGCTGTTGTTCAGCCGCTAAGTTGTGTCTGACCGTTTGTGTCCCCATGGACTGCAGCACACCAGGCTTCCCTGTCCTTCACCATCTCCCAGAGTTTTCTCAAACTCATGTCCACTGAGTGGATGATGCCATCCAACCATCTCATCTTCTGTCGTCCCCTTCTCCTCCTGTCC
>NW_024070186.1:196784173-196919557 GCF_014754425.2 Oryx dammah
GCTTAATTCTGATTCCATGCCAACACATCAGCAGGACCGGGAACAGTGGTCCTGTGCAGACGCACTCTGCTCGGCAGCTCCCTTCCCTGACCAGGGTCCCCAGGTCCTCTCTCTCCTCTCTCTGTGCTCAGAAGGCATCTCTCCCTTCACAGAAGGACACACACTGTCTCCCTTCTCCCCTGCATCTCTGACTTCACAGAAGGACACGCACTGTCTCCATTCTCCCCTGCATCTCTGACTTCACAGAAGGACACGCACTGTCTCCATTCTCCCCTGCTGACCCCACCTCTGACCCAATCCTGCCGCACGCTGTCATGTATCTTTCCCTCCCTCGCTGCTGACACAGTGGGAAGGGCTCCCCGTTTCTCAGTAGAGCTCCATGCTCCCCCATCTCTAGGGACCTCGTGTCAATCACCTCCCTCACCCCCTCTCACTCTATTCCTGAAACCTGGGACACTGCTCAAGTTGTGTGCATCTCACACACACACACCTCCCTTAGCCCTGCACCATCTCCTTCTGGCTGTTGTCTCGTCTACTTTCCTTACAGCCAGCCTACTGAAATCAAATACTTGTAAGCTTGCCTCTACTTCATCTCCAGTCCTCTATTCAGTCCCCACTGGCTTCCATCTTTCAGTTCCACTTCAGAAATCTGAGTCTGGCTATACCACTGACAACCTCTTTGTTGCCAAATCCAACAGGTACCTCTCAGGACTGAGCTGATGGGCGCTCTCTGCACCAACCGACCGCACTCACTCCTGCATCCCTTGGAAAGCCCCTTCTCCCTTGGCTTCCTCCTGTTTTCTTACCTTTCTATTCCATTTTAGTCCATTTTATTTGGTAAATGAAAATGAGTGAGAAGTTAGTCCCACAAGTCTTTTTACTGGTATCTTTTGAGTTTAAATGCTGGATATCCATTGTAGATGATACTTTATCATGAAACATGATACTGTGAGAATATTTATATACCATAAATATTCATTGAAGTAGAAGCTTCATTCAGTTCAGTTCAGTTGCTCAGTCGTGTCTCACTCTTTCCGACCCCATGAATCGCAGCACGCCAGGCCTCCCTGTCCATCACCAACTCCCAGAGTTCACTCAGACTCACGTCCATCGGGTCAGTGATGCCATCCAGCCATCTCATCCTCTGTCATCCCCTTCTCCTGACATACTATTCCATCCTAGGAATACAGCATTCTATTTACTTAGGTCTTACTGTCAGATATTTAAGCTGTCCATTAAAAGGGTTCTGAGGGAATTCCCAGGCGGCACCGTGGTAAAGAATCCACTCACAGTGCAGGAGATCTGGGTCTGATCCTTGGGTCAGAAAGATCCACTGGAGAAGGAAATGGCAACCCACTCCACTATTTCTGCCCGGGATAATCCCATGGACAGAAAGCCTGGCAGGCTGCAGTCCATGGGGTCGCAAAGAGTTGGACATAACTTAGTGACTAAACAACAAGAGCAAAGGGCTCTGAACAGACTTCAAGAGCCTGTTTCTAATTACGAGGATGCTCGATCTGTTACAGTGGCGGAATATATAACCAAATCTTCTCAGATCTGTCATTAATATAATTCTTGCTGCTACCTCTTGATTAGAGACACGAAAGTTACTTTTCCTCTCTTTCACTACTTGTATGATCGTGGATAAACTCAATCAGCATTCCTCAGCAAAAAGATTTTGGAAAGCACACTGTTGTAGAACCAATCCCAAAGACTTATTTCCACAATGAATGAAAGGAAGATATGCCTGGATTTGATATCTCTGTGCAGGGAATACTTAAAAGATGAACCCAAACAGTACTGGCAAGTAGAGAGTTTGCCTTCAGATACCCCTGGAGGAGCAGTTTGAGGTGCCCTCAGCCAAGAGAGCCATCCCTATGTAGTTTATGCCATGGAGGAGAGAGAAGGCCTCTGTGAACCTAAGTTCTCTGCATAGGTTTGCAAAGAAAAAAAGACTTCTTATATTTAATAAATTACTTTCTTCACAGTAGTTATATGTTACTGTTTTTGTAGAGGCACTGAATGAATATCTCATATTTTCCCCTTTTTACCCAGGGTCTTAAAATTGTTAAGTTGCATCCTGATTAAAGGATTTGTTCACAGCAATAATCCTTGTGCTTGCAATTTCAGCCAGCAACAATGAGGAGTATCGGGTAGCATCTGACATTTGAACACAGAGAAATAACCTTTCCAATTTACTAAATCCTGCTTTCAAAAAGTCATTACCTTTCTGAAAATGGGTTAAGCTGGAGAAGAAATGTAATCATTTAAATATTTTAAAAGAATACTGATGGCATTTAAATTTTGAGGGGGAAAGGATGGTTTATTTACTAAAAGCCATTAGCAAAATAAATGGTTAGCTATGAAGAAAAAGGCAAAGCTTGGCCCCTGCATCTCACCATACATAAAAGTAAATTACAGATGACTTAAAGATTTCCATACCAAAAAAAGTAAAACAATAACATTCAGACTAAGAGCATTTAGGAGGATATATGTAGAACTAGGGAAGACAGGAAACTCATGACAATATAGATAACTGTGAGAACATAATTTTGTATTTATTCTATAGCAAAAAATACCGTCACTTCAAAAATGTTACGGACTGGTTAAAAAAAAAATACTTCAAAAATAAATGATCAAACAGTTAATGCCTGATACAGAAAGAACTCCCACAAACTGAAAACAAAAAGACAATTCAATGGGAAAATAGGCAAGTAACACAAAGAGGAAATACCAAACTGAAGTGGCTAATAGAAAATGAACAGATGTACAAACATCTCCAATAGTCAGAAAATGTCACTTAAAGCAAAAATGAGAATCTCACCAGAAACTACTGAAATATCCAACAATAGGGAATGACTGCATAGACTGACTGTCCCTACTACAGACACTAACTACTGTGAAAGTGAAAGTTGCTCAGCTGTGTCCGACTCTTTGTGACCCCCTGGACTATACAGTCCATGGAATTCTCCAGGCCAGAATACTGGAGTGGGGAGCCTTTCCCTTCTCCAGGGGACCTTCCCAACCCAGGGATCGAACCCAGGTCTCCCGCATTGCTAGTGGATTCTTTTAGCTGAGCCACAAGGGAAGCCCTTAGTTAATTTTAAATAGCTTGGATATATATCTATCATCCTGAAGGAAAGAGAGGAAAAAGGCAATTTGAAGACTCATATGTATAGAGAATGGTCCCATTTATGGAGCACAGAATTACTGTTAGTGAAGTCTAATACATTTGAAATGTACATGGGTGTAAGTATGTGTGTGTTTGTACTTGAACATGGAAAAAGATGTGGAAAGATAAACTCTCTAATTTTTTAAAATATAAATTTATTTATTTTAACCTGATGTTAACATTAGTAGGCAAGAAGGAAAGAGGACGAAGAGGAGGCTGCTGGCAGAAAAATAATTAATATTACCTTCATAATGTGCTAACTGCTTCAAATGCTACAATTAGGTTATTTTACTTTTGTAAGTAAAGTATTGAACATAAAATTGTTTCCTCTAAAGTAGTTTAATGTGTAATATTTAGTATATTAAAACAGATACAAATAATGCTGAATTACAACCTGCTGAGTAGAGAACACTTTCAAGATGAGATTTACTATATCTCCATCCTCTAACATTTTAATAAGATTTCAGGTTCAGAGCTCTGTAACCTGTCACTTGCACAAAAAAGGGGCCTAAAACCCAGCACATCAGATTCATTCATATTTCACATCACTTCATTAACTTTCCCTTCATAAAATCCATCCATCTTTTTCTCAACATTTTTCTTGAAAGCTGTTCTATTGATTACATGGTCTTTAAAAAGATGAGCCACATAAAGACTTTTTGAAAGTCTGAAACAGAATTTGAAGAGAATAAATTCATGGTAAAGCAATAATCTCATAAGCAAACACACTTGACGCTAGAGTTTAACATCCAAAAATACTTGTAGCTAAAGCAATACTCTAGGATATTAACCTAATTCTATCCAGTGCCGCTGATTTAATATTATTTCTCAGGGATTGAATTCAAATACAGTTTAATCTTGTTTGAAAACAGGTATTGCTTAAAGTCATAGTTAACTTGTTCTACAAATGCTTTTACAATATGTTGTCAGGGATGTGCTAGAGAAAATTAAAAGCAGAGAATTGATAGAGTTGAATGGATCCAAAGTATTTAACTGGATAAAGTTTCTGAAAGTTGGTTGTTCTTACCCAAACTATTTTTAAAATCCTACTCTAAATGCAAGTCAAACAAAGCATTGAGAGAGTAATTTTAATTTTGTTTTCAGAAGGGCTGGTGGAAATTTTGCTAACTCTAAGATTTTATCCAATTTTCTGCAACTGTATGATAAAGGCAAAGGGCAAATATTTTAATATTAGACAAACTCTGGTTCATACCTTAATGTAACCATTTCTTCACTTGTGACTTTGGCTAAGTTAATTTACTTCCACGAGCCTCAGATGCTTCATGCAGAAAACAGGCATAACACAACCTGATGCACAGGGGTCGAGAGAAGCTTAGAGACGGCCTGCAGAGCGCCGAGTGCACAGCAGATGCCCCCTAAGTTACAGTGACCAGTACTGTGATTCTTAGCAAAATCTCAGATTCATACACAGCTATCAAAAATTCCAAAACCAAAACACTGACAAATATGCATAAAACACATATCAGTTAAACTGGCTGGACATTCCTTTACCCTGGGAAGAGAATATTCTGATTTAATGTGAAAATTATATTTAAAAGATATATAATCATTAAGGAAAGCCTCCTGACTTCCAGCTCCAAATCAAGATGAAGTACATGTACTTTTCCCTATTTCTCCTGCTAAGTGAAGATAAAAACTCTGAATCTAATCTATAAAACGATCATAAAAGCTGCTGAAAGGTGGAAAGAAGTAAGATTGGCTAGGGGGACCCCAGGACCCAAAGAATGACACAGCAGTATATTCTCCTAGCTTTCTTTTTGCCTTATCCCAGATCAGATGCTGAAGAAAATGCAACCTAGAAACACCAATGGGACCAGACAAAAAAACCTCCAAGAAAAACTTCCTCCAGTCTATGTCTGATGCAGGATACGGCACGCTTGGGGCTGGTACACGGGGATGACCCAGAGAGATGTTGTGGGGAGGGGGGTGGGAGGGGGGGTTCATGTTTGGGAACGCATGTACACCCGTGGTGGATTCATGTCAATGTATGGCAAAACCAATTCAGAATTGTAAAGTAAAATAAAAAATTAATTAATTAATTAAAAAAAAAAAGAAAGAAAAACTTCCTCCAATAACCAAAGCATAACGAAGGACACAACCTAACAAGACAGAAAATTTTTAGACAATAACCATTCTACTCCAGCAAAACACCTCTGAAAAAAACACAAACTAACACAAATTCTTACAAACAGAAGCCAAGTGGGCTGCCTAGATGGCCACTCTTGCCCTGTATCAAGGTACCATTCCTCCCATTCCTCTGGGATGGTTCTTTTAAAAGAACTTTGAAAAACTATAGTTTTCTTGTAAAATGAATGGAGTTTTCTTATTCCTGGATGGAATAAGGAAAGAGCCTTCCCTCTTCTTATTAACAGAACTACCTACTACTGAAACTATATGCTGAATTCCCCCACTCATTCAACAAGTATGTATTATCCCAAACACAGGGATACAAAAGTAAGTAAGAGAAAAGGTGAGGAGGCAGCAGAGGAAACAGTTTGGAAAAAGGGGCTCCAAGCACATGTGAGACTGGAGCTGTCTGTGAGACATGCAAGTGCAGATGTCAAACAGGCCAAACTAGCAGGCAGACGAGCATAAATACTGGAGACCACCCTACCGGAGAGAGAGAGACCACCCAAGGAAGAGAGCAAAGAGCAGGGGCCTGGGCTCAGGAGGCATCAGTCAGCTGTCTTATAAATAAGGACAGAACTAGACTAACTTGTCCTTTCCAGGGGAAAAAGGACGCAAGGGAACAGCGGTGCCGGGTGAAGGCTTCTGCAGCGGTGCGAGGGCTACGCAGGCCCCTTAGAGACAGGACAGCAATGGGAAGGCTGCTCCTCGGCACCTCCTGAGCCCTTCCACTTCCTGTCAGGCTCCACGCTTTTGGCAAAACAACTCTAAGTGCCCCTCACTGCTCTAGTCCACACTTACTTTAGCTCATTGCAATCCATTGTCCAACTGCAGTCATAGACTTTTGGTCATTTGAGGTTTTTTAATCAAACCTGAAGTTTAATCATGGTCCCTCTTTTTCTTAAGCCCTCCTGTGGGTTCCCTTTACAATACAGCATAAGACAGCCCTCCTGAAACTGGCTTCCTAGACCCTACCCGCTCAGTGGCTGTGCTCTCCCGCCACAGGCACCCTGCGTTGAGCCGGTCTGTCTCCTGCACACTCTTCCTCCCTTTCCACCTAGTCAACTTTGGGTTGGAATTTAAGCAATCCATTCTTAAGAGAGCCTTTCTTGACCTCCAGCATCAGTGACAACAAAATGCTCCTGCCTTCACAACACCACAGTTAGACTCTGGAGTGACTATCTGTCCACCCCCCTCTAGGGTACAAGCTACTCAGATTACCGAATACTTGGCTCACTACTACATCTTCAGCACCGACGGAGTGTCTGGCACATACAGTGAGCGCTCAACGGCGCTGGTTGACGAGAGAGGAGAGACAGGAGCAAGGGCTCATGGTCACGAGTAGTACGTGCTCTGAAGTCAAACACCTAATACAATCTCTTGTCTATGCTCAGACATTCACTCGCCATCTGAAGAGTGTTTCTCTTCTATATTAAAGTAAATGTCACATTTTCTGAAAATAACGAATACTGCTCTTTTGTGCCTGAACTATTTATCTCCCTATTTAATGCATTCAGGTCTTCAAGTCATACCAGCAGATCATGTTCTGCTTGCCTTTAACTGAACCTGACATTATCCGCTTGCACTTTTTAAACTTTCACTGGTGATATCACTAGCCTGACAACATTAAATTTTAATTTAAAAAAATCTAAAAATAAAAGCCATTATGCTTGCTGACTAAAAATTAACAATAGATTTACTATCTTCAAGGTCACTTAAAGCTGAAGTTAGCAAATTCAGTTTCCCGTTGGCAATCACAGGTGAAGAAAGTAGGCCCAAATCAGACTAATATCAAGGTCTGTGTGACTCCCACTGGTTCCAGCTGTATGGGAAATATTTGAACTTGGAATTCATCCAGCACCATGGAGTTGTAACCAGTCACTACCTCCTTCATTAATAAGCAGTTAGTGACAAAATCAGATCACATCATCTGTGCAGTTAATTACAAGCTGGAAAATATTCAGGGTATACAGATTTTATTAGCATGGCTGACATCTGTCAACTATTTTGGTTAATTACTCCTGAATTTGGATTCTAGCCTTCCAATATTTCAAATATATGTGACATAAAGGGTTTTCAAACTATTATCTCTGTTTAGTAGTTTTGTCTTATTCCTATTCTAAAATTGTTAGAAATAAGAAATAAGCTAAATAAAATAAATTGTTAATTGGAAGAAAATGGTTAATTTTTTTTAATCAATGCTTATTAAATACTCTCAGCACTACTAGACAAGACACAAAATATTTTGAACTCTAACTTTCAGGATAGAATGCTAAAACTTTTCTCTTTACTTTGGGATAGAAAAAAGCATTTGGCTTTTTATTTTTACAGGTTGGATATGGAGAGATTGTTTCTGGGTTGTGGAAGTAATATCCCCCATCCCACCTCTAATCTATAAGTCACTTGTGGTGTGTGAGGGTAGGCTTCTTGGAAGAAATTAGTTTTGAAGTAAAAGAGAAGGATGACTGAGGTGAAAAGAAAAGATCAAAAAAGTAAGAGGGAATGCAAGAGGTAAGACGGGGTGAGTAGAGCAAATAATTTACACAAAGTAAAGCAAAAGTCGTTCACTGAACACACAGTTCACACTCTCACAGGTAGTCAGGGGCAACAAGAACATACAAAATGAAAGATTAAAAATGCATTATGCTAAAAACACAAAATGTACCAAGCACACCAAAACCAAGTGTTCGTTTTTAATATCTCCGTGCTATGATTACAATTTTCAGTATCCTTTAAAGAAAAGAGGCATAGAGAAATGGACTCCCCACATGTGCAAAGGCAGCATGGCAATCTGAATCTATGTAGGCTAATTTCACGTCCTCAACCACAGCACGACCCTAGCTCGCAAGGTTGTGTTCTCCACGTAAGAGAACGGCATAGAGACAGCGTCAGTGACAGAGTTGCGACTTGTCTCTGGAGGCCTGGCGGTTTGTCTGCAATGGCCCTCACCATCCTATCTGTTGTCTTCACATAACTGACTACACAGGGCTGCTGGCTCCAAGCTCGGGCGGCGATAAGCAATCCTGCGGTCTGTGTCACAGCCTCGTCTCATACTGTGATCAATACTCCTTCAGAAAAATATTAAGCTGCAACATGAAAGGCTATAATTCTATAAAAGGCGTGGTTATCTAGATACCTGTGATATCTGACTTCTTTCTTTCATAACCAGAATTATGTTGCTCTTGATTGATAATGGTCTCATCTTTGTTGCATGTATTCCTTTGCCTTTCCTGCAGGAAATTCCAACCAAGAGTTAGCTGATCAAGGAAGGATCTGAATATTCTTGGATCTCTAGCTTGCTGCTGCTGCTAAGTTGCTTCAGTCGTGCCAACTCTGTGCGACCCCATAGACGGCAGCCCACCAGGCTCCCCCGTCCCTGGGATTCTCCAGGCAAGAACACTGGAGTGGGTTACCAGTTCTTTCTCCAATGCATGAAAGTGAAAAGTGAAAGTGAAGTCACTCAGTCGTATCCGACTGTTGCCGACCCCATGGACGGCAGCCCACCAGGCTTCTCTGTCCCTGGGATTCTCCAGGCGAGAGTACTGGAGCAGGTGCCATCACCTTCTCCAGATCTCTAGCTTAAACCCCACTTATTTTCATCCAGAATGTTCACCACCCAGTGTGGTATCTGCAGACATGGCGAGTCCACCTGTTCATGACTGACTGGCATCTTGGGACAAAGATGCCTGTGGAGGGCTTCAGGTTTCTACTGAGTGAGACATCTAACATTTAGACATTTCATGTTAAATGAAAATTTTGTGGGGAACTGATCAAGAACCAAACAGCCAATTAATATGCAAATCAAAACCACAATAAGGTATTACCTCACACTGTCAGAGCAGACAACAAACAACAAGCATTGGTGAGGATGCAGAAAATGGGGCCTCTCGTGCACTGTTGATGGGAGTGTAAACAGAAATGGACGTGAACGTAAATGAACTGGTGTAGCCACCGTGTGAAAGGGGATGCAGATTTCTCAAAAAAGTAAAAATAGAACCACGTGATCCAGCAATTCCATTCCTGGCAATTATCCAAAGCAAATGAAAACCCTAATTTGAAAAGATATCTGCACTCTCATGCTCACTGCATCATTTAAAATAGCTGAGATATGGGAGCAACCCGAATGCCCATCAACAGATGACTGGGTAACGAATAGACCACGACTATGACTCAGCCATGAAAAAGAACACAAGTTTGCCATGTGTGAGGACACAGAGGGCCCTAGAGGGCATTGTGCCCAGTGAAATACAGCAAAGACAGACTACTGCTATATAACTGCATGTATGTGAGAAAGCCAGAAAACAACACAAATGATCAAACATAGGACAGAAAGATTCACAGGTACAGAGAACAAACAGGGGGTTGCCAGAGGAGAGGGAGATTAGAAAGTACAAACTCAAAAAAAAAAAACAAAAAAATACAAGCTTCCAGTTATAAAGTAAATGAGCCATGGGGATGAAATGTACAGTGTGGGGAAGACAGTTTAATCAGATGTAATATCTTTCTATGGTGACAGACGGTAACTAGACTGATCAGGTGATCATTTTGAAATGTATAGGAATATCAAATCACTATGTTATGTACCAGGAATCAACACAGTGACGTAGGTCAATTATGCTTTGAAAACAAACAAACTCATAGAGAAGGAGCTCAGATCTTGTGGTTGCCAGAGGCTGGGGGAGGGGTGATGTTGCAGAAGGGAGGAATTGGATGAAGGCAGTGAAAATGAATGACCCTCCAGTCATGAGATAAATAAGCACTAGGGATATAACGTACAGCATGATGAATAGAATTAATGCTGATACGTGTTACATATAAAAGAAAATCCTGAGTTCTCATCACAAAGAAAAAGGTATTTTTCTACTTTTTAAATTTTGTGTCTATATGTGGTGATATTCACTAAGCTTATTGTGATGACCATTTTATGGTGTATGTAGGTCAAGTCATTACACTTCACCTTGAACTTGTACAAACTGTGCTCATGCTCAGTCGCTCAGCTGTGTCTGACTCTTTGCAATCCCGTGGACTGTCAGCTGCCAGGATCGTCTGTCCATGGGGTTCTCTAGGCAATAATGCTAGAATGGGTTCCCGTTTCCTCCTCCAGGGCATCTTCCCGACCCAGGGACTGAGTGTGAGCTTCTGCACTGGCAGGTAGGTTCTTCACCGCTGAGCCACCTGAGAAGCCCCAGACTATATAGCGCTACGTGTCAATCACAGCACAACAAAGCTGAGGGGATAAAAAGACCAGTGTTCAGTGCACTGTTTAATCTGTGAGGCTCCTGAGGTATTTCTTTCACTTTGTTCTTGACTCCTGAGTGGTTTACATTTTGAACCCAGATACTCAAATTTTCAGAGATCCAGAGACCCTGTCCATGGTTTGAAAGACTCAATATTAAGATTCAATGCTTCCCAAACTGGTCTATATATTTGATTGTAATCTCAGTCGAAATCCTAGTGGACCTTTTGTCAGAAAATGACAAGCTAGTTCCAAAATTTATATGGGATAGCCAAAACAACTCTGAAAAAGGAGAACAAAAGAAGAACAAAGACAGAAGACTAATGCTACCTAACTTCAAGAATTATTATAATACTGTAATCAAACCTCATTCTACTGGTATAAAGAGAGAGAAGTAGATCAATGGAACAAAACAAAAACAAACTCATACACACATGGACAAAAGATTTCCAGAAAGTACAAAGGCAATTCAGTGGAGAAAAAAAAAATGAGCCTTTTCAACAAATGGTACTAGAATAATAAGAGATCCCTTTACCAAAAAGAAAGAAGGAAATGCCTAAGATCCATCCCTCACACCATACATAAAAAATAGTTCCAAATGGATCATAAACTAAAAACTAAAAAAAATTCTAAAATAAAACATAGGAGCAAACATTTGTGATCTTGGATTAGACAAAGGTTTGTTAGATATGATACCAAAAGCACAAGAGAGACAAACTGGAAAACTTGACCACATCAAACTTAAAAACTATTCTTCAAAAGACATTATTAAGAACAAGGAAAGGTGAGTCACAGACAGGAAGAAAATTCCTGCAAAGCACATACCTAATATTCTTGCTTTCAAAATAAAGAACTTCCAAAATTCAACAAACAACCTAATTTCAACTGGATGAAGCATTTGAAGATACTTCACCAAAGAAGATATACGGAAGACAAATAAGCACATGAAAAGATGATCAAAATCACTAGTCATTAGGGAAATTCAAACTAAGACCATAATGAGATACTTCTACATGTTTATTAGAGTTGCCAAAATTAAGAAGACCACACCAAGTGTCGTCATGACTGTGAAGAAACCAGACGTGGAATAACCATTTTGGAAACAGTGTCCCTAAAAAGTATACTTACCATATGACCCCACTACCCCTTCCTATGCTCTGCCCAAGAAAAATGTAAACCTAAGTCCAGCTAAACACTTTAGCGAAAATGTTCATACCAGCTTTATTTGTGGTAGACAAAACTTCAAAATAATCCAAATATCCATCAACAGATGAACTGACACCTAATTGCGGCCCATCCACACAATATTTACACGACAGCGAAAATGAACAATTGATACACACAAGACAGATGAATCTCAAAACAGTCGGGCCAGACAAAAGAAGACATATTGCACGCTTTCATTTTAAATAGAACTCTACAAAACGCAAACTAATCTACAGTGACTAAAAGCAGATTCAGTGACTGATGATGGAGGCATGTGCAAAGAACCTGCTTGAGGAATCGCCACTCTGCTCAAGGGAACCTGAGGGGAGGAATATGTGTGTTCATACCTGGATTGTGGTGATGATTTCATGATATATACACATCAAAATTTGCTAAATTGTATAAAGATTTTCAGCTTGTTGTATGTCAGTTACACCTCAACAGAGCTGTAACTTTAAAAAATATACAGTATAGGTTTGCTAAGTCACTTCGGTTGTGTCCGACTCTTTGTGACCCCATGGACTGTAGCCCACCAGGCTCTTCTGTCCATGGGGATTCTCCAGGCAAGTATACTGGAGTGGGTTGCCATTTCCTTCTTCAGGGGATCTTTCGCACCCAGGGATCAAACTCGAGTCTCCTGCATTGCAAGCGGGTTCTTTACCATCTGAGCCACCTAGGAAGTCCATTACAGGTTTAGGAGTTATTTTCATTCATGTCCCATTCTGATTCACCTAGATGCTTCTGGCACAAGAAAAGGGCCCTTCAGTGGGGGTGAGTTCTTCGGTGTGTAGTCAGGGCTGAGCTGGCCATTCTGACAGTCTTCTCACAAAACTGATATGTTTATGACATGGTAATAAAACCAAGAAATGCAAGAATGAAATTTTTTTTTCTGTTCTATAAAGCAAAGTCTGATAGTTCATCCAAAAGTGTATTGGATTAAGAAGCAAGTTAAAAAGTAGGAGAAACTTTTTTTTTTTAAACCCACTGGAAAGTATTAGCTAAGCCAACACAGGACTTTCCTAGCAACACCGACTCCCAGTATCGTTCCTATACAGAATCAGGTCTAGTATTAACATGAGGAATTTTGGATTCCGCTTCTGTATCTTGGCACAGAGCTGACTGTTGTCCACTGAGTCAGTCCTGGGAGAGGTTGACCACACCTCCAAACAAGTTAATATTATTCATGACTATTTCGCCACAGTTTCGCAAGGAGTGCAATGATGGTCTCCAGTGACACAGCAGGACTCGGAGCTTGCATGCTCCTCATATGTAATCACGGCCTGAGAGACAGTTTATCGCTTTTAAGCCAGAAAGTGGCACGTAAACAAATGCACGGAATGTTTACTCAGGGGAAATTTAACATTATTCATCTTTGAAAAAAACGAGTTCACTCTGTTGTATCTAACCGGCTGAGGCTCAAATGAAGACTTCCGTGAACTACACATTCAAAAAACTCAACAACAACAGGATCACTGCCAATGAGGGAATTAGTGAAGAATAAACTTTTTTAGAACTGAGTATGAGGGCTGTCCAAAGTGAGTGAAGATTCTACAGCAGGAAAGGTTAAGAACTTGAAAAGGAAAACAAAGAGTCAAAGATGAGCGTTGGCAACGAGAGGAGAGGCCCCATGCCGACCGAGTGGCACAGCAGCGGGACCCAGGCGTTGGCTGCTCCCGGGCCAGAGTCTGACCAGTGCTGAGCCAGCGTTCTTGCCCGCCACCAGTGACGGCAGTGCAGGGCTAGCGGCCTTCCCAACAGACGGTTCACGAGCCTGGCGCTGCCTCTGTAGCTGAGTGCAGTGTTCAGACGGCACCGGCAGCGCAGACACATTCGGCAGCAACAGGAAACACACTGATGGGGCTGCTCTCTTCCCGGGGGCCTGAAGTAGGCTATGGCTAAAGAAGGGAGTGATTCAGAATACGGGCTCATTCTATCTTTCGGTCTGTAAGTGGAGGCATCCAATTTAGCTGGAAGACAACATAACTATAAAAGGATGATCTTTGTTACATGTTATAAGCAGAAGTTATATTGAGAATATGAAACAGCAATGTCATGTAGATCTTAGCAGCAAATTTTTGGCTTAGTGTTAAACACGATAAAGTCAAAGGAATCAAAGGACTTACAACACAGCACCAAAAAGCACTGTGGGGAAAAGGAGAGTTTCGAAAGATCTGGAGCTTAGTTACAAATGTTAACCATGTAGCCTTGGATAACAATTATTCTATTTCTTCATCTGTAAAATGTAAGATAATCCCGCCTGCTCTAACAATGTCTCAGAATTGAGAGGATCAAATGAGAGAGTGATTAAGATGCTATCAAGTCTCTCACACACATATAAGGGGTATTCTCAACTATCAGCACATTATCTCTTTCCGGGGTATCAACTATGTGGTTTCTTCACTAGTAAGTTACAGTACTACAAAAGATGAAGCTTCTATTCAGTCAAAGCTTCTACAAAGCTATGTGAATAAGGTTTTATCCTGCTTGCTGCTGCCGCTGCTAAGTCGCTTCAGTCGTGTCCAACTCTGTGTGACCCCATAGACGGCAGCCCACCAGGCTCCCCTGTCCCTGGGATTCTCCAGGCAAGAACACTGGAGTGGGTTGCCATTTCCTTCTCCAATGCATGAAAGTGAAAAGTGAAAGTGAAGTCGCCTAGTTGAGTCCGACTCCTAGCGACCCCATGGACTGCAGCCCACCGGCTCCTCTGTCCATGGGATTTGCCAGGCAAGAGTACTAGAGTGGGGTGCCATCATACCTAATTTTAACTGCTGACATCTGATAGGAGTTACAGGTTTCATAAATTTCCATATTTTTTTTAAGTTTTGCCTTTCATATAATATTAAACATTTGTGTTATCATGCTAAATCATCATTTTTTAAAAGTCAGATTTCAGCCTTGGAAATAATCATATTCATCTTTTATTGAGAGGTGGCCTCTCAATACTGAGAAATAACAATGTTAGTTCTTTTTTTTTTTAAGAATCATTTATTACTAATCATTCAGCTCAGTTTTTAGGTCTGTTTTTTGCATTGAAGCTCTCCGTTCCCCTTGAAGGGCACTGAGCAGCAAAGGTGAAGAGCTGCGATAAATGTCCTGCTGCCTCGTTTAAGGATGCATTAATTGTCTTTTAGTGTCAAGAGATCTTTGGGAAAGAAAAGTAATGTTAAACCATACTAGGCTCTCCTGGACTGATGAATAGTAACTGCTGCCCTTTGGATATCTAACCCAGGAATCTTATTTTTCATGGGACTGATCTATTACGTATTTTAAGCCCTACATTTTTATCAATAAGTAATAAAGAAGTAAAGATATACTTTCATTAGAGAACATTCTATTGTCTATGCAAGTTCCTGGGGAGGGCAGATGAGTTTTTAAAGTAGCCCAGCATTTTTCTGGTTTGTATTTGCAACTCTAGATCAAATGTTTCAGGGAAATGGGGAAGAATGTGAGCACAAGGATTCTGTTCTAATTTAAATATTCTGCTCTAATTTACATACTCTTCACAATTTAGTAGTGATTACTTCTTTTAAGGTTCAATCACCTTCTAAATGTTACAAAATAGAAAGATGAGAAAGATATTACGTGATTCATAGACAAGAACATTAATAAAAGTACTTTCTAAAGTATAATCATTATTTTCATTTATTTAAAGTTTTTCAATTTTTATTATAGTTACCAAATTTTAATCTTCATTGATTAAAAACACAGCAGAACTCCTTGCATACAAATTTATTCAGTTTGCAAACATCAAATCATCATTAGGTTAGAATGACAAGCATGACAAAATTAATACTTCAAAAGAGGCTCGGGAAAATGTAAAACCTAAAAATACTGAATTAGGTTTTAAATTTAACTCATACAAGCTTAATTTCAATGAAAACTAACACTGCACACTTTTTAATAAATTATTTTATAATCATCCCACTAAATCCTTTAACTTACCAAGAAATCCTATTTAAAATAAGTTTTCTGAAGTCAGCCATAAAATACCACTGAAATGCAAATTGATCTAAAGTCCCACTGAATCCATCAAATGTCACCTCACTTTAACTCATCAAATTGCTTTACGTGAGTGAATGTAAAGTGTCCTCATACTCATTAGTGTTACAATTAAAATCCATATTATGTAGAAAATAAAGTGATGTAATTGTTCGGAACCATTAAGGAACTAGCTCTTTAGAATAACTTTAGGGTGCAAGCCACATCAGGCTCCACTCATTTACAACCTAAAACATAATTTAGGCCTTATTTCCAAAGCTAACATTTAGTCAAGAGCCCCAGTCCTGCCTTTTTTAATATTTCTGGTGGAGAGAAAGCTGCATCAGTTTCACTATATAATCTTGTGGCTAATAAGTAAATATGGAGGAGTGAGCCTACAAATCTAAGTGTGGGAGTAATCACCATAAATCCGTGAGAAAGGATGAGGTCCCCAGACAGTGACCACAGACAGAAGGGAGGTTACGAGAGGGGAGGGAACAAACAGAGTAAGTCAGAAGACCCCCACAGAAGACAGTCAAGAGTCGGGGTAGTAAAATAGCATAGAGATCAACTACCTTTACTCCCCTCTTTGAACAGGAGCCCCCTTAAGTAAGTCACATGTCAAAACATGTGGGTCTGGAAATCACACTGGAAAAGACTTCTAACATAATTTCTTTTATGCTTAATAATACTATAGTTTGCTTTTCTGCCAGTCATTGTCTTCCATAAAATAGTGAGAAAAAGAAAATCTTTATATCAGTAATATTTTAACAAAAGTCTCTTTGTATTATTAAGAATCACAAAACTGTAAGTTAGAAATCTTTAATTCTTGTGAAGCCAAATAGATGGCAATTAACTGATCAGAATAAGAATTATGTAATTTGGAAGTTTATTCTTTGTGATACAACTTCATTTCTTATTAGTGGGATCCATTCATGTCAATCTATGCCAAAACCAATACAGAATTGTAAAGTAAAAATTAAAAATAAATAAATAAATTAAAAAAAAATAATATAAAAAAAAAAAAAGAAAGAAACTTAACAATTAGAGAAAGTCTTCAAAAATTGCTCTAGAATTTTAGCCCATCTTTCCTCCAGGAAAGTCACCTAGGAAACGAGAGAACATCAACAGTGCTATGAAGTGGGCCAATTCTGACCTGTGTCTGAGTTTACTGGGGAAGCAAAATATGCTGATTCCAATCCACTCTGCTGCCAGCACTAATGCCCACCAGGGGTCGCAACGCAGAACCCCCAGAGAGGGCAGTTAGGGTTGGTGATGGTAGCAAGCGGCACCACATGGGGAAGCAATCTAGAAGCAATTAGGACCATCGGTGTCAGGTCAGCTGACTTGAGATAGAATCTCAGCCTGGTCACTTAGCTGGAAAACTGACCTAGGATGAGCTATTCAGCATCCATGAAATGGAAGTACTTTAGTTGTCCTGAGAGTTACAATGGGGAAGCCTGATCTTCCACACCTGGCAGCTCCAGCTCCAGCACCCATGCTCTGCAGGAGAACCAGGCGGCTCTGGTGGAGAAGCAAACTTCCTCAGGGGAGTGTGAGGGGGCGCGGCTGGAGCACTCACTCTCAACAGAAGTCTCACTCAAGAGAGGGCTTGATCAACTCCACTTCACACACTAAAACCAAAGGGAACAAAGTGCAAACTCTCTTACAGATCCTCATGAAAGAAAAATCAAACTAACACACTCTTCACTAAAACAGCCTTTGGAAACATGACCTCCTAGCCTTCTCTCCATCATGCTGGCTCTCCCCAGGTTAGGTGAGCAGCACTCCAGGCATGATCTCTAACTCTAGGTCTTCAAAGAAAAGAAAACAAGTCCATCACAAAACAGGCCAAAATTATCAGCAAAAACAGGCCATCAGATGGACCCACACCTATGGTTTTTGCCTCTTCTCTGTTATTATTCCTTTCTTCAGTTGACTGCTTAAAAAGAGCACTGCTTTAAATTAACAGTTATGTGGGGTAACAATTCTCAACACTTCCTTAATACATTGTAGTATTTACATGCAAGTAAGCTATTTAACAAAAATTAAAATTATTAATAAATCACTGCTGCTGCTGCTAAGTCGCTTCAGTTGTGTCCAACTCTGTGCGACCCCATAGACGGCAACCCACCAGGCTCCCCCATCCCTGGGATTCTCCAGGAAAGAATACTGGAGTGGGTTGCCATTTCCTTCTCCAATGCATGAAAGTGAAAAGGGAAAGTAAATCACTAAATACACAGAAAACTTTGATGTAAAATTGTATTTAAAACAGATTTTTGAAGTCAACTGCAGCATGCATGGAATCTATAATGTTGTCAAGCTTGTGATACATAAGAGCCATGTTAAAGATGAGAACTTTTCAAATTTACAATTGTATCTTTTTTCTGTTAAGCAGTGACTATTGCTCTTAAATTTTTTTCTGGGTCAGTTGAGCTGGAATAGCAAAAAGATTTCTAACATGTTTGTATTTGATGTTGGTCCCTAAAGGCTTTCATACAAAGATTAATAGGTTCTTGGCCAAGCAGTCTTTAATGTTGCAATTCGCTCAGTCATTGTGCTGGAACTTTTTTCCTGTTTAATATACACCTAAAGAATAGGGAGAAGAAATAGGGAAGAAGAGAGGAAAAGAAGAGATGGAGATAAAGCTGAAGACAGAGATAGTAACAGAGACAGAGATAGTGATGGGATACCTGGGAGAGGGGAGTTTATTAATCAAATACAATAATCTGAGAACCTGCCTTATCTTTCTCAGGAGAAAAGAAATAACAGAAATCTAATCCAACTAAATCTTCCTCCCACATATCAAAATGACTAAACCAAGCATTTCAACTGCTGCACTAACTCAAGCATTGCAGCCAACTATAAACCAGTAACTGCAATGGCAAAATGCTTGTAGTGTCATGAAAGGCTACAAAATTTGTCTCTGGGTTAATATTCATTTGAGGCTAGCTGAAATCAAGAACCAAAGTTAGTTAACCAGATAATTCGGGCAAAAGCAGACACATTCTCTGGCCTCCACCTGGCTTCATCTGGACTTGCTGAACACTGTGCTGTCATACTTGGAGTCAGCTGGTCAGCATGAGTTATGTTGATTGGAATCTCTGGGGATATGTTTTGCAACCAAGATGAAACTTTGGGAGAAACTTCCTCTAAAAGAAACAGAAAACCTAGCTTTTTCTCAGCAGTGTAAAAGAATGCCAAGATTTTAGTCACTCTTTCCTGTAAATGAATATTTACAAGTTAGCAATAACACACTGTGAACCCATGCAACAGTGAGGCTCAGCCACAAAGCCCTTTCTGGAAAAGATGGCAGAACAGCGTTCATCCTCAGACTGGTTTGGGAGAGTCTCTTTCAGATGGAGGAAAACAATTTTATTGGAGAGATATAAGCAAATTTTGTTAGGCTATGGAGGGAGTGGAATATCTCCTTCAAACACAACTCAAAAGCACATATCAGTTGGTTTCAGAACCCAGTCCACCAACACCCTTCTGCAACAATTCAGAGAGCAGTCTGAACTGGGAAGTTAGGAAATCTGGGTTCTTAATAAGATCTGGATGCTGCGTCTCTAGCCACCCAGTCTCTGGACTTGAGGAGTTTCTCTATGTGAAAACCGGCAAAATGTACTTTTAAATAACTAAGACTGCTATGCAAAATTCAACGTAAATATATAACAAACTGCTGTTCATTTCTTCCTCCTACTTTAACCCTCTGAGCTTGTTTCTACGTTAGCTTTTAGGGAGCTTTGCCCTCTGGAGAATACATTCACAAGTAGCCATAAGACTGCCATAGTACAAATCAAACCTTCAACACTGCTACATCAAAATTCCCATAGCAGCAGAGAAACTGAAACTGCCTACAGGCCATTCCTGACTGGAGCAGGACGGCAAGCTGCCAGTGCGAATGCCGACTCAGCACCGGGTCATGACGCCAAGACCAATATGACGCCAAGACCAATATGACGACGCCCATGTCAACAAGTTAGCAAAAACATGGCAGAAATGGCACGGCAGTCACTCTCATACTGAAAAAGTCACCCTGAAATCTAAGGTCTCAAAATATTCTTTGTTTACTGCTGCCTGCAAAACATTTTCTTTTTAGTATTTCACATGGATTTACTGAGTTATCAAATAATTCTACCAGAATTTTTTCTCACAGTATCCAGTAAGTGTATTTTTTTAAACTCGTATATTTAGATTTAACTTTTGTCAATTAACCACAGTTTAAAAGCCTGAGAAGAGGTTGGATTTTAAATGAATGCTAGGAGGAATCTTCTTACAAACTATAGTCCTCTGATACCCACTCCCGATTCATATAAAATCTCTCTTATTATTCAGTTTGCTCAAGTCAGAATGTACCTATATTCTGATCATTCCGTCAGGTAGATCCCATTTTACATGAGGAAGTAGATGACGGTTAATGTGCTTTTATCAAGGTCACAAAGCTAGTCAGCTGCAAAATAGATTATCTCTCGGAGCTCCAAATTCCCCGTCCTCCCCTTAGTCCACTGGGCCATGCTGCTTCTCGGACAGAAGTGAAAAGAGTACAATAAGAGATCCCCATAAGAGTGTGGCTCTCCCATTCACCACTTCATGGGCTGCCTTTCTAAGCACAATGCTGAGAACCTGATTTGGCACAGCTGTGGTCTTTCTCATCGCAGGGCAGCAGCAGAGACTGTGGCTGAAAGGCACCGTCTAACTCACAGACCAAACCAACGTGTGTGTCTTCAGATTGCTCAGCTAAGCAACCACAGTCTGTTAGGGTCCCGGGGAGGAGAAGAGACGGGTTTGCTCTAGAATACCTTCTCCAGTTTTCAGAGTAAGCCTGCTCCTGGTCCTCCTTGTACCACCGTTCTCTGGGAGCATGCTTTGGAAGTGAATTTTAATTTGAAAATACAGAATGAGTGGCAATAACTGCTTCCTTAGTTTAAAAGGAATAAAATACAAGAAAGCCAGAAGCAAAAAAGCCAAACCCAATTAGTGAGTAACGCACCGCTATCAGGCACCTCCCAGTCCCCCCCTGCTCCTGCTCCAGCGGAAGACCGACCCCCAGCGGCACTCGGGGAGGGCCGGACTCGCCCCCCAGACCATGGACGTCATATGGGTACCTAACTAGTGGTGGTATCTACCACCTTAGGCTGGGTCAGTCATCAGGCCATTCTGTCTCTGGGATTCTGGAATGACGTCTCAGAGATTCTGGTTAGAATCTGCTCGTTAGAAACTGAGGAGATAAAAAATCATGAGCAGGAAGGCAGCCACATAGGACTCTGTGCTCAGAGGCCAAGGGCAAACCAGTGAACAGGGAGAGAAGGAAGTCAACAGGCAAAGAAAAGGCTGTTTCAAGTGACCTTAAAGCCAGAGGGGCAGAGGTAGAGACAGAGATGAGCTAGAGAAGAGCCAGACAAGCAGAGAAGCTCCTCACTGTCTAAGAGAGTCCAGAGCGCGATTCCCAACATGAAAACACCACTGAGGGCTTGGAACAAGTGTTTCTTTCAGTAGACTAGAGTCTGTTTTTGTTACTTGCTATGAAAAGAATTTGATTACTAATGAAGACATTTCCAATACACAGAAACATTAAGAATACTCACATGGAAAGAAAAATGGGACATAAGAATGTATCAGGGAAGTGTTGTTTATTCTCAAATTTAGAATTCCCGAGAAGTGATGCACTGGCCCTGCCGCTTCCCTCGCAAATGCAGAGATGGACAGCTGCCACCCAGCACAGAGGAACCCCAACAACTTACCCGCCGGTGCTCCTGTTCCTGCACAGCGCTGCTGCCAGGAAGGGCTGCCCTCCAGGTGAGGAGCAGAGCCCCCAGGGCCCCTAAGATATACCCCAAAATGTATTATTTTATATAATAGTTGCTGTTTAGTCACTAAGTCGTGTCTGGCTCTTCTGTGACCCCATGGAGACTGTAGCCCGCCAGGCTCCTCTGTCCATGGGGTTTGCCAGCCAAGAATACTGGAGTGGGTTGCCATTTCCTTCTCCAGGGGATCTTCTTGACCTAGGGATCAAACTCTGGTCTCCTGCATTGGCAGGGAAGCCCCTATATAATAATTATATGCATTTTATTGATCAACAGTACAGAAAGCTATAAAGAAATCGATATACATATCAAGACACAGAAAGACAGCCATAAGCACATAAAATAGGTTTCTGCAGCATGGCCCAGGTAACAAATCACAAGTTCAAACATTATTTCCAGAGAAACATGAATTCTGGGGTTCCTGCAACAAGATCAAAGATGTTCAAGATCGAAGATGAGACATGCACTCCCGAAATGTCTTACTTTTAATGTTTTACTCTGGTATCTTTCATTTAAGAGCTGTGTGATATATTAAAATGGGTCTGGGTTTAAAAAGAAAATCTCAGCTTTACCACTTACTAGCCCTAGTAATTAAGTTACTTAACTTTTTTGAGTCTCAGCTTACTTGTCTCTGCAATGCCTGCTAACAAGATTTTTATGAGAATTACATAATTAATAAGTAAAAGTCATGCACAAGGCCTGGCATCTTAGAGGCACTAAATAATGTCAGATTTTTTTCTTTAATCAAATTTTTTTTGGTCTTCATCTTTCCAGGCCTAGTATTAATCCTACAGTCCATCTCCATATCACAATTCTCCTCTACCCTGAATAATTTAAGATATTCTGAATAGGATCTCCTCCATTTTGGAAGCTGGATTGTAAATTAGAATCAGACTCACTCCGATTTAACTACTCAGTGTGGACTCCAACTACTAGCTGGCCACTGAATGGAGCACAGACTACACTGAATCCTGGTCACTCAAAACCCCTTCCCACCCTGCTCGTCTCCCAGTGTGACCAGGCATCTGCACTGCTAAGCGGTTAGTTAGCCCACTTTTCTCCACTCAATTACTGGGATGTTCTTTTCCTTCTCCGGGATTTTTCATTTGTTCCGGGGTGGTTCCTCCTTCATTCTAAGACTAAGGAGTTTTGATTCATTCCAAGAAACAATCTTGGAAGGCCAAGTGTGTCACTAGCTTCCAGAAGCTTTGTGGAATCATTGTATAATAATTCATTTTTCAGGCAAGCCCTGGCAATATTACACGGTCAGCCCAGCTAAGCAGAGTCCACTAAAGGGCTACAGACATGATTAGATAGGCGGATGAGTTTTGGAAAAGAATCCATTAGTAATTCGAGCTCCATGGGTATTCTGACAGAAGCATCAACAGACAGGTTGTGAGTTTTTAGAACACTAACGTCCGGAGACATTGAAACATTTTGTTAATGGGTTTCTGACACTTCTTACCTATGCAGCCTTAGACAATTACCTAATCTTTCCAAAATTCGGTTTCTTTGCTTGCAAAATGATTAAAATGTACAGACAGCCCTTGCTTTCTATGGTAACAGTTGCTGCGACTGGTTGAATGCCATGTGTCTAGTACTGTCCTAAGGGCTTTACTTCTAGACAATGATTCAATCAACCTCCTAACAAACACATCCTCAGCCTGCTCATCCCCGGGGCCATCCTCTTCACCAGGGCTGCATCACTTCACTTACAGCCCTCTCTTGCTGTCCCTTTAAAACAGCCAAGATCAACTATTTTCTCCATGTTGTTAACTGTTTAAGTCATACAACTGCACGTAACAAGAGGAAGACAAAGAAAGGGCCATGTGGGAATAAAAGACCATTTCCTGAAACCCCTCTACCTACAGGATGCGATCTATAGACCACAATTTTTCTGAGGAGGAGGACAGTGCTCATGAAACTCTTTTTAAGCCCACCCGTTTCTAGCTTTTCCTTCCAAGTGCGTTTGCATGTCTGCCATCTTGTTTTTAGAGACATCCTCCTGACGGAAAGTCTCTTGGGAAAGAGTGTTCAGAAGATTGTGGGCTAACACTTTTTCACTTTTCTAGGACTTGAGACAGAAGTTACTTACTCTGCAAATGTCCTAGAAATGACTGGCTTTTCCTACTTATTTTCCTCAATGAATGGCACATTTCATCATTAGTACCTTTAAAAATATATATATACTTCATTTTCCCTCTCCCACCTAAAAGGTGGACATACATAGTTGCTTCGATCAATCCCAGGCATTGGATTCCCTCCACTCTATTAATTGAGGTCATTTACTGAGTTGTGTAAGAGTTCCAGGTGAATTCCAGGAGCTCCTTAACAGAAGAAAAATAAATCTATCACTGGTATTAAGTTATATTTTAGTTATTTGCTTTATGCCAAAATATAGAAAAGTGGTTGAAAATGGTCATTTAAATGGGTTACAAAAAAAGTTACTCAGAAATCAGTCCCTGAATCATAGATTTATGCTCAAAGGGAAAAATAGTCATTCAGTTCTTGATTTATACCAGTCATTCATAAAGTCTTCACCAGATAAGGGCCATAAATTTGCTCTCTGTAAAAGTGTAAGTCAATGCCACTGGACGATAACACAGGCCTGCCTCCCCGAGATCACTCAGCGGCTGAGCAGCAGCTTATGCATAGAAAGAAAAGGTTCATTTTAGTTCAGTAGTTCCTACAGCTCTTCTACCACTTGCAAAAAAAAGCTGACAGCTTTAAGTCTGACAAGAATGGAAAATCAAAGACCTCAAGGTTTTGATATTTTTTCCATATGGAGGATGTAATATTCATTCAGTTCAGTTCAGTTGCTCAGTCGTGTCCGACTCTTTGCGACCCCATGAATCACAGCACTCCAGGCCTCCCTGTCCATCACCAACTCCCAGAATTCACTCAAACTCACGTCCATCGAGTCAGTGATGCCATCCAGCCATCTCATCCTCTGTCATCCCCTTCTCCTCCTGCCCCCAATCCCGCCCAGCATCAGAGTCTTTTCCAATGAGTCAACTCTTCACATGAGGTGGCCAAAGTACTGGAGTTTCAGCCTCAGCATCAGTCCTTCCAATGAACACCCAGGGCTGATCTCCTTTAGAATAGACTGGTTGGATCTCCTTGCAGTCCAAGGGACTCTCAAGAGTCTTCTCCAACACCACAGTTCAAAAGCATCAGTTCTTCGGCGCTCAGCTTTCTTCATAGTCCAACTCTGACATCCATACACGACCACTGGAAAAACCACAGCCTTGACTAGACGGACCTTTGTTGGCAAAGCAATGTCTCTGCTTTTTAATATGCTGTCTAGGTTGGTCATAACTTTCCTTCCCAGGAGTAAGCGTCTTTTAATTTCATGGCTGCAATCACCAACTGCAGTGATTTTGGAGCCCAAAAATATAGAGTCTGACACTGTTTCCCCATCTATTTCCCATGAAGTGATGGGACCTAATTAATATATAGTCAATTTTGCTAGAAATAGTTTTAAACAGCCATAGCCATTTCAAATAATGAAAAATATTTTGCTATTTAAACATTTTGGGTTTGATTAATTATGAAGAGAAATTCTTAGATAAACAAAATTGCTTATCAGACTATTAGCAAAAAGAAAAAATAAATTTTGATGAATAAATGAAACAGCTACCCCCAAATCTCCCACTTTTTCCCTTTCCACAATAATACTAAAGCCTCCTGTTTGCATCTGTATGAAAGAATTCCTGAAATATCCTACATGGTTCATAAATCCCTTATACTTAGGGTGATCTAACTAGGTTTAAGTGTTTAAGGAGATGATTTCAGAGAAAAGACTCTTTTAAACATAGTTATTTTATGAAAAGATACCAGATATCTACAGCAAGCTATCTTGGCTAACAGACCTTTGAGCATAAAATAATGGATCTTTTTACATCTTTGATCAAAATGAACTAAAAAATAACATCCCTAAAATTAAATTAATATGTATTTGCCAAAAATCAGTTGTTTATTATTCAGAATATGAAGGGAGAAAAACAGAGTAATGGTTTCACTTATTTTTACTCTTTGTATTATTTACAGAAAATACAACATTAGAAAAATTTCCCAAGGTTGAATTATAATTTTCATAGCAAAGAAAATGATATGATGTCTGTCCGATCATCTGGTCCCTGGTTGCCCGAAAGAATTTTCCTAATCCATTCAGAAAGCAGAAGCAAAAGTAAATTCAATCTAAGTTACTGAATTCTATAATACGATACCACCTGGAAATATATTTCTATTATATAGGATTCTTTGTACGGACGGAAAACAAAAGCAAAAAAGTATAAAAAGCAATTGACTCCATGATTAAAACACAATTCAGGGTCTTTTTCGATTCAGTTTTCACTCCTGAATTTAGTATTTTTATATTCTCATTGTCCCAAAAAACCTATCTTATGAAATCATAGAAACCTACTTATCTCCAGAAATTCTCCCTGTTGAAGATTCAATTAGCTTTGCTCTATACTCCATTTGTTCACCAACCTCTTCAAAAGTTCATTGTTCTTTTGATAGAGATCATGAAAATTAACTACATATTCTCTTTTCCTAAGGCAGGAAACTCAGGTCCTGGCTCCTCCATAAAAATTTTACTCTTCTCTATCGTCAGATATAAACCAAGCCGACTACATTGCCACAGTAAAAAAGGTAAACTATTGGCATCGTTTGTGCTTAAACTTTCTTATAGAAAGGAGGATAACTCTCACCAGCCAATGTATTACCTTCTCTTTACATCAGTATCTACAGCAGCTCCCTTCAATTCCTTATTATGATTACTCCCTAGACTTTTCAACTATGGCTGATTCAAGTTGATGTTTGGCAGAAACCAATACAATTCTGTAAACAATTATTCAATTTTTTAAAAAAATTTAATTTTTTAAAACAGCAAGGGGGAAATAGTAAAAAAAAAGAAAACCTTTAAAATTAAGGTATCTATATCTTGTACCTTATATGCATGTTTTTATACTTCTGCAGATATATAAGATTGGCCTGTCCATTAATATCCCTGAAAATATGTAGTGTATACTTAAAATAAGAGCTGCAACACTCATTACCTGCCATCGATTTTTATGGTCACTTCTGAAAATCAGGCTGCTTTTGGTGTATCCTTCCCTAGAAACGACAGCTTATCATATTCGTATCATTCCCTCACCCACTTTTAAATTTCCCAAGTTTATCACTATCTTTCCTCCCTCTGGTCCCAGGCCTTGCCAGAATAGATTTTTCAATTAATTAGAAATACACATGAACTCAAGAGCTATAGAAAGGAATAATTTGAGTTTTGCAAAAGAACTCCAGTGTTATTAAGAAAATAAAAATTGGTTATGTTCCACAGTATTTTCAGTGCAATGAATGCACTTAGCTTCACAACCTATTAACTAACAATTATTTAGATTCAAGTTCCACTGGTTGCATACAAGCCATTGTTTCTTTTCTATAATATTGTGCAGGTTTTTCACCCTAGATTTTGCCACTGCCTTCAATGTTTTCTTAATTTTTTCTGAAAGGATTCATAGTTAGACCAATAGTATGTCTGCCAACATGGACCCTTTAACCACTTAAGTAATACTATTAGCTGGGCACAGAATCCCTGGGTGTGTCTGTCTTCCACTTGAAGTTAACATGTTCTATTCTGACTAGATACTTGGATTTTCTCTTTACTTTGAAATTCAGAAATCCCAATACAGATACAGATATATATATATATATATACACATATATACACACACACATAATTATATCCCCATTACTGCTGTTAACCAGGCATTATGTCTTCTGATTTACTATTTGACTTTGAGCACCATGCAATCTGCTATTTACTTCTTCTCATCAGCAACCATGCTCCACATCGCCAAGAAGTCTCTTCCATGCTCAGACATTTTTTATATGTCTCTTCTTATTTTGTACATTTAGCATATTGAAAATTTTATTAAAAACTTAATTATCAGGTTTCAGTTTAAATGTTTTTCTTAAAGTAGCCAATGCAGATCTAAACTAAAACTTAAGCTATCTAGTTTTTATTCAGGCTCATCATAACAAACTAGGGATGCTCTGTGGAGGCAGGGAAGTAGTATTGAGACTCTACGGGACAATTCCACTTCTCTAGGGTTTTATCAACGCAATCAACTTATAAGAAGAACTTTTGCCCACTTTCCAAAATAGCCTCAAATGCCCAGAAATCGGAAATAAAAAAATGGAGCTCCTGGAGCACTCTCTTTATTTGAGGTTGAAGCAAGTTCTCACAAACTCACAGGACTCTAAACATCCCCCGTAACCTAGGGGATGGGAGCCGTCTTTTGGCTCAACACCCACTGGCACGTCCACAGTCCCAATCAAGAGCTAATGGGAAGCCGCCTCATTGCCTAGAGACGTACTTGAGTTTTGGACATCCATGTAAAGTAGGACATGTCCATTCTCTATTGATTTCATTTTGTAATATAATCAGTTTACATATGGTAGCTCAGTACTAAAAATTAAACTCTACATGTCTAAAGTCAATAATATGAAATTTTAAGTATTCATAAAATATTTAGGTCAAAAGGTTTTGTATCATAAGTAGCAAATATGAAAAGCAATTTTAAGAGCTATGTAATTGTAAACCTCACAATTATTTAGTGACAAACAGTAGATTTAACACTGAGATAACTAAAAGTGGGAGTTCAGAGAAGGAAATCCATTGTAAAAAAAGATCATTAGTAAAGGGTTTTACTCTTTTCTCCTTTGCACTACCACTTAAGCAACAATGCAATAAGGCAATCCCAAATACTTTGTTTAAAAATAATTGTTCTTGAGATGTGGTAAATTCTTCCATAAAGATTCTTTGTATATTAAAATGAATACAATGAGATAACATTCAGATTCTCTAAAATGGCAATTAATTATAATCCTGCTTATGGTACAATAGAAAGTATATCACAAAATTAAGCAAAACCTCCCCTTACTCTCCCCCAAACATCAGCAAGGCTATTAAGAGACATGATGAAGCAGACACACAGACACATAAAATGCAGAGAAGTTCATTAACACCTAACTACTTAGGCATCTCTTCTATATAAAGTAAAAAGGTCACAGCTCTGAAAGAAAAATTAACGAGCAAGGAAAAGTGGAAAAAGGGGATCAGAAGGGTGTTGAAACATCTGAGCTGCAAAGTCTTCCCTGCTGCTGGCAATCCATCAAACTGTGCAAAATAAATGCTATTTCATCTAATCTTAAAAAATCCTTTAGGTTAAACAATACTTTCAAATTTATCACGCCAAAAAAATAATGGGAAAATTTTAATGCTAATATGACAATACTGTTGATCCAGCTATGATATTATTACTGACACTTGTAAATTTAAAGAATACCAAATTGAATATTAAATAGCATTTTGTTTTGTTTTCCCTCCAGGGCATTCTTCTCTTTGCAACGAGTATGGAAGGCTCTCCCGAGCACCACTGACAGGAGGTCTGAGCGTCACGCAAACACTTCAGACGCCCAGTGCTGTGGCGGCCCGTTCACAGCCCAGGGCTGGGACAAGTTTCTCAGTTTTATCTACTTCTGAGTCACTGGCACATCTCTAATGGCTTTGCATACTTTCCAGTTTTACTTATTTATCTTTGCTTTTCCACATTGTGCCCTTTTGATTGTGGAACTTCTAGGCAGGGATTAACTCCAAACCACACTGAGCTTAGTTCTGTTCTTTAGAGAAAGCTGTTAATTCTGTTTTAATAGTGTAGTGCATTTCTTGAACACTGGGAAATTCAGTACTTAATGCATACACAAGGTAGTTATCAACTTTAAAAACAGATTAGGTTTTCCAAAAGTGTGCATGTAAAACAGTTATCAGAACTAGGAACATATTTTCTCAAATGATCAACATGGTGAAGGCTGACTAGGATTTGTGACCGGCATTCAGAAACTGACTGAACCCACAACAGAGCTCCTACTGCAAAAGAATCATATAGAGCCAATGACAGCGTCCACAGAAACCGACACACTCCAAAGCAGGAACTGCCCGGGTGGGAGAGCGTGGAAGCGTCTGCACCGAGGCTTCTCCAGACACTCACACCCCAAGTGAAGAGGGGGCAGGTGAACAGCGCAAGGGGAGGAGGAAGGAGGCAGAAAAGGGAATGGCAGTCAATCCCACGTCCTGACTGTGTAATCCGTGCCATCAGAGGCCCACCACAGTCTTTGGGAACAAGGATCCGGAAGCCAGAAGGCCTCAGTTCAAACACCGATTCTGCCCTCCTGAGGGCGGAAAATCCAGAGATATCGTAAAATGCTCCATACTTTAAAGGAGACAGAAATGACTTCTGCAGCAAAGACGTCTTTTCTCTGAGCATCAGTTTCCTGATGGATTAAAAGAAAAAAAAAGAAAAAAAGGAATAGGGCAGCTTCCTCATAGAATTTGTTGCAAAGATTAAACGAGTAAATGTATGTAAAGTGCTCAGAACAGGTGACTCACCGCAAGTGACAAGTATTTGTCACCATTATTACTTGTCACAAGCAGGACACACCAGGACTACACGCAGCATTGCCTACGGGTCTGCCCACAGCACCTTTCACAACACACCCCGGAAGATCTTCACGATTGGGATCTTCACAAGGCCACTGCCATCACATAAGGATTTTCAAATTACTTCATGCTTATGTGAAGGGCTGGTCTTCTAAAGTTCTGTTTCAAGTTCTGTTGAGCACAGAGATGAAAGAGTACATATTTTTTGAAGCCAGTGGTACTGAAAAAAAAAAAGAGATGACTGTACTTTGGGCCCAGTGATAAGCAGAGGGGAAGAGAACATCTGGGCTACTCTTTGCTCTTCCGGAGCAGAATGCTCTGAACTGCCTGCCCATGATTACTTTACTGAAGTGAATATTCCATTCTATCCATTATCCACTGAGAAAAGAAATCACAGTAGCATGTGTTGGGATTTATTTTTTATCTTGCTGTAATTTGGAGGATTCTGACAGTGTTCACTGAGTTAGTAAAACACAAGGAAAGGTATTATCGAGAAGTTATTTGCAAGTGTTCCAGTGTTTATAGAGAGTAGTCTTGCTTTCCTTTGTAACATATTCTGCAGTCTCACCTGTGTCCCCACTCTCCCACTAAAACTATGCCTTCTAAAGTATCCAGTGACTCTACTTGCCAAAGAAAATGGACACCTTCAGACTCTAACTTGCCACCCTCAGCAGTACGTGTCACAGTCGGACACTGCCACTCTATTTACTCAAGAAACCTCAGTTAGGCACAGAATACATGCCAGGCACTGAACACACAGGGGGAACAGAGCATGAACAAGACTATCTTGAAAGGCAACAAGAAAAAAGCTGCATAAACATTTCATTACAAGCGTGACAAGTGTTACTAACAAGAAATACAAGGGGCAGTTAGTACATAGACTCGGTACACATGCCTTAGCGTATTAAAGCAAGCACACCCAGCCTGGAGAGCCAGAGAAGGTAATATTTAGGGGGAGCTTGAAGAGTTAGTAGGACGTGACCAAAAGAAGGAGTAAGAAAGGGTTTAGGCCGAGAAAACAGCATATGCAAAGGACGGGGGGCCTGAGAAATTAAAAGAAGGCCAAACTAAGTGTCATGAGAAGATGCTGGAGAGGTGGGCAGAGGCCAGACTTGTTCCAAACTCTATCATCTCTATCCTTTTCAAAACAAAATTATATACATTTTCTCCTGTAGCCAAAACTAGAACCTCAGTCTCTAGACATTAAGTTTACCATTCAGTGGTTAATACACCAACCTGCTCCTACTGAGATATTCTGCAAATGAAGAGTCACTCCTTCTTAATTTATTTGTTCCAGATTTCTTTTTTCTTCATATTGTAATACCGTGGAGAGGGGTTGCATCGTCTAACCAACGGCATCTTACAATTAATCGGCAGCATCATTTTTAGTGAGCATAAAACAGTGCATCTTTTTAATCAGTGGCATCTTAGACTTAATTAAATACAACAGCTACATTTATAAAGTAAAATATTCCTGTGCTGAGTAGGTATTTATTTGAAGGAAGACAGACTGTTTTGGTACCTTCACAAATAAAAATAAAAGGCTTCACCACATATAAAAGCAACTATCATCAATGTGCTCTGACAGGATCCCTCAGGATTTTAACTGCTTTTATGGGTTCAAATAGGTCACATTGCTTCTAAATAGCTGAGTAAATTCCTACAATGCCAAGATGCTGGCTGAAGATTCTGTGAGACATAATTATGAATAAAAAAGTGTCAACATTGCAAAGGATGGAGAAAATCAAGACTATCACTGTTATGGGGTGGGAAGTGTAACACAGGAACCGTATGGCTCACTTCACCCTCATGCCTGGCTCTAATCAACTGAGCATAAGCACAGACAGACAGACAGGGATCAAAGCATTTGCTCCCTATAGTCCCTGGTAGTTCTGGTGAACTGTGTGGGAGGACATAGCTTGGGCTGAGGGTCAAGAATGAGGCTCCCTACGACCTTCCTCATGACCTGGTTCACAGAGAGCCTTAATTGGTTTACCCACCCAGGAAGGCTGAGACAGGATCAGACGCGTCCTGCCAGGGCTGACCCGCTTGCTCTGCTTACTGTGAAGCTGGGAGAGCAGAGGAGCATCTTTACTGCCACGAAACACTCGGGGAAAGAGTCAGAACAGAGATGTGGAACCAGAAACTTCACCATATTGTTGTTAAGCTCCAAACTTTAGTTTGCCCTTCTTTTTCCTGTGGGGAGAAGATAATAAAGAGAAAAGAGGGACAGACCCTAAGTGGAAACAGTTCTCTTCCTCCATATAAACACAAAGAAGTGAAACCAACATGTTCCTGAAAGGCAAAAATATTAGTAATACTCCTTCCAAATCTGATCTTAGACATCTTTCTTTCTACAACTACCTAAGCTGTGTAATTTGACACTTGATATAACAAAGCTATCAAGATTTATAGGATACATAATCATTACCCTGACAATGAAGATAAAATCTACTGAGATATCATAAAATACTCCATACTTTAAAGGAGACAGCAATGACTTCTGCAGCAAAGATGTCTTTTCTCCTGCTTATTTGCACACACCATCTGCTTGATTAGCATGTCATGTCACACAGAACTACTCTTGTAACTGCAGGCCTCATATTATGATAACACCAGGGGAATATGAAGGTATGAAGAGACAATAGGCAGAAGGGGAGAATGGCTAATTTAATCTGTCCCAGCCTACCTTCTTCCCAAAATACTTTAAGTGGCCTAAGACTCATTTGCTTAGCCATTCAAACATATGCTTTCACATTCATGTGCTAGGCACACTGTGCTAGACAACGGAAATAAAACAGTGAAGAAAATATGATCCCTGTATAAAGAAACTGACACTCTTGTGATTGTTTTAATTTGTTAAATATGTAGCAAAGAGAAATGGCAGGAACTCTAAAGCTCAGAAGCAGAGACGCAGATCAACCCCTCCATAGACTGGTGAATGTCTCCCATATCCATTTTTACACTTTTGCATGTGGGTACCATGTATACTATTTCTTTATGGTCTTCTTAGCTTACGTAAATGATGTTATACTGTATCTATCATTCTGCAACCTGTTTTTTCACCAGGCATTATGTTCTATGATTTTAAATCTATTTCTGATGAGGTATGTGTATATATACATATATTTTCTGCTATGTAGATAACTGTTCCACGCATGTATCTATCTGCAACAGACTTCCACTATGTGAATATCACACATTTTATTTACCCTTCCAGACCAATATTTAGGTTTCAGTTCTTCCCTAAATTAATCAATACATCAATGAATCTCATTTTAAATGTATATTTGTGACAGATGCAAGCTTTTCTCTAGCCCAGCTAATCTTTCAGAACTTCAGTTTCCTTTCTCAGTCACTGTGATAAATAAAGACATAAAGCACTCGGTAGATATTAAAATTCTACATAACCTTAAAAAGTTAAACACAGATTAGCATATGACCCAGCAATTCCACTCCTAGATATATAACTGAGAGAGGTGAAAACATACTTTCACACAAAAACATGTACATGAATATTCAAAGCAGCATTATTTATAATGTCCAAAAAAGTAGGAACAACCCACATGTCCATTAACTAGTGAATAAATAAAATGTGGAACGGTATATCCATACAGCGGAATATTATTCAGCAATGAAAATGAAAGTGCTGAAAGATGCTACGACATGGATGAAACTTGGAAACATTAAGTGAAAAATTTCAGTCGCAAATTACCACACACTGTGTGATTCCATTTATATGAAATATCCAGAACAGGAAAATTGATAAAGATAGAAAGTACCCTGGTAGTTCCCAGGGATGGAGGCTGGGGGAGGAGGAGGGAGAATGGAGAGTGACTTCTAATCAGTACAGGATTTCTTTCCAAGCTGATGAAAACCTTACGCAATTAGTGGTGATGCTGGCATAAACCAGTGAATATGTGAGAAATCAGTGAACTTGTACTTTAAAATGGTGGATTTTATGGTATTTGAATTATATCTCAAAATAGTTCAAAGCTATAAGCTTTCCCAGGATATATGTGCATTAAGCATCTTTTACTCTCCAAAATATTCTGTACCTAGTAGGGTCTCAAAATATATTTGCTGCATCAGTATCATAGGCTCCAGAAATATTATGGGCACTCATCAAGTTCATTGGAAACTTCACCCCTAGACTACACCAATTCTTATCTAATCTTGGCCCTTCGATAAGATAAAGTGTAGATCTTATTAAAGAGGGTGGAAGTCATTCTCTTGTTAAGTGAGATGAATGGTCACAATATGCCAAATTATAATACTTGAGGGAGGGTGTCAGAAAATCTGCCAAGAAGGAACCCCAAGAAGCTCAGTCAGGTTGGGTCACAGGTCTGGGGGTCTAAAACCCCTGCCCTAACCCTGCCCACGGTTCTGAGTGGGGCTCTATAATCCTCCCGCCCACCACCCATGCACATACACAGTGCCAACTGTATAAAAGTCTGATTTCATATGAAATGAAATTGTGCTTTTTGGTAACTTACATAGTCTGTTTTCTATTTTTGGTTAATTTTGAAACACACCAATTACGTATATTATTATATTGTATCAGATAAATTTTTTTGTAAATGTTCTATGAAACTTCACTCACTCCTTATTTAAATTACACTGATTAAGGACCTACTATGTGCTGGGCGTTAATCTAAACAATGGGCTCATATGTGGTGAACAAAGTGCCAGCCCTACCAAGCCCTCATAGACGTCAGCCAAATTAAACAGCAGAGTTCATAACCTGCTGCTCTCAAAATATGGTCTAGTCAGCTCATAATTTGTTGACTGTAGAGAAGGCATCTAAAAATGGCAAGAATTAGTATGAATAAGACTAGTCATTGCATTAAAAGGGTGCTTTTCCAGGTTACCATGAGCACGTTGTTCATCTTTTTCATGGCAGCGTGTCTCCTGCATTTCAGATTTGCAGAGATGCCTCACAGATGTACAAGACAGCAGAGTGGTCCAACAAGATCTTTAATTAAACTGATAAATGTCAGATCCTGCATGGTACTAGGATATTCTGTTGATAAAACTTATGAACTAGAAGGGGGGTTCAAAAGAATAAATCTAACTCCAAATTTTTGCTGATTCATCGACATCACTAGATCATATATTTCTGTTTCTTATTGTATTTTTAGTCAATTGATTTTAGCTCCAAAGGGAAATAAATTTAATCTGTTAACACCAAACAGTGACTCAGACTGCCTTTTCTCACGCAGTAGTTGACAATGTCAACCAACAGGTGCTTTTTGAAGCTTTCTTGTCCCTAAATGCAGAAGCTACATGACCTTGCTCTACTCTCTCATTCTCTCTGGCGTCTCTCTGCTCCACTGAGAGCTTCTCCCTTTTCCCCTTTCTCTCTTCCCCAGCAGTTCTTAAACACCAAGCGTCATCTGCCCCTTTCTGTAAGGTTTTCTCTCTTACAATGATGTGAAAGTGAAAGTTGCTCAGTCGTGTCCGACTCTTAGCGACCCCATGGATTGATTATACAGCCCACGGAATTCTCCAGGCCAGAATACTGGAGCGGGTAGCCTTTCCCTTCTCCAGGGGATCTTCCCAACCCAGGGATTCAAACCTAGGTCTCCCGCACTGCAGGCAGATTCTTTACCAGCTGATCCACAAGGGGAGCCCAGGAATACCGAAGTGAGTAGCCTTTCTGCAGGTTAGATATTTTGTCCTCTATCTTTTCTTTACACCACACAACCTCTGCAGAAGAGCTTATTTTCACAAAGGAAGGAGAGAGACAAGTGTAGTTAGGAATACAGTTTGACCTGGTTCAAACTCTTGACACTTACTAATTATGTGACCCCTGGCAGAGCAGTTAAGGTGCTCAAGTCAGGTATCCCTCTTCTCTATAATATGCACAGCTGACAAAAAACATGGGCTTGAATTGCACAGGTCCACTTACAGATTTTTTTCATAAGTACATATATGTACTATAAATGTATTTCGTCTTCCTAAAATCAACCCCGGATATTCACTGGAAGGACTGATGCTGAAGTTCCAATACTTTGGCCACCTGATGCAAAGAGCTGACTCTTTGGAAAAGACCCTGATGCTGGGAAGGATTGAAGGCAGGAGAAGGGGGTGACAGAGGATGAGATGGTGGGATGGCATCACCAACTCAAGGGACATGAGCTGGAACAAACTCGGGGAGACAGTGACGGACAGGGAAGACTGGCGTGCTGCAGTCCATGGGGTCGCAGAGAGCCCGATACAGCTGAGCATCTGAACAACCTGGTTTCCTTAAAACGTTTTCTTTCCTCTAGCTTACTTTATTGTAAAAATACAGTGTTTAATACATACACAAAACATGTCAATCGACTATTTACGTTATTGGTAAGCCTTCCAGAGAACAGTAGGTTATCATTAGTTAATTTGTGGGTAGGGGTGTCAGAAGTCATACAGATGTTTGACTGTGCAGGGGCTCAGCTTCCCTAACCCCTACACTGTTCAAGTGCCAACTCTATAATGATACCTCTTTCTAAACAACTCTTGAATTGTGATGGTGAGGATAACTAGCATTTAAATATTAGTTATTATGTGCTAGAAACTGTTAAGCACTTTACACACGTTTAACTCACTCCTCACAAAGATCCTATTCTGCCCCTTTTATAGATGAGCAAATTTAGGCCCAGAGAGCATATTCATATAGGCCTTATCACGGAGCTAATAAGTATTCAATATGTGACTCTCCAGCATACACCCCAGCAAGTACATACCTTTATTCACTTAAACTCTGCTAGTGCTGCAGAACCCCTGCCAATGCAGGAGACTTGAGAGAGGCAGGTTCAGTCCCTGGGCTGGGAAGACCCCCTAGAGGAGGGCATGGCAACCCACTCCAATACTCTTGCCTGGAGAATCCCACGGACAGAGGAGCCTGGCAAGGTACAGTCTACAAAGCTACAGGGTTGCAAAGAGCCGGACATGACTGAAGCGACTTAGCACACAGCACAGGGGGTTTCCACACAGTGTCTCGACAACATAAACGAGGAATGTCCAAACTCAGACTCCACAGTCCACTCCGCCTCTTGCCCGCCCTCCCAACACACAGAGGCTGCTTCTCTGCACGCCTCTCAGGTCGGCACTGCAGCGTTTGGCTCGCAGTCACCCCTCACTCGGCTCTCCTGCTCTCAGTCCCACCCCAGTCTGGGTTTCTTCCTACTTGTTCTCCTCCTGTTCTCTCCATTTCCACTCCACTCACCACTCCCCCGCCAAAGCGCTAGATTCTAAAGCCAGTAAAACTGTACTAAACGTATGCTGTGGAGTAATTCCATAATTTACATAAAGTTTGATGAAAATAGAAAACAGCAACACCTCAAACCCCACCCACAAAGGATGTCTGAAAGGCACTGGAGGGACGCGAGGCAGAACAAGACCACCCACCCAAATGCACAGCCAACCAGAAGGCAAACACAGGACAAACAGATTGTGCGCGGCTCTCAGCGTCTCCAGGCTTCCCAGGTAGCTCAGTAGTAAAGAACCTGCCTGCCAGCGCAGGAGATGTGGGTTTGATTCCTGGGTCAGGAAGAGACCCTGGAGAAGGAAATAACAACCCACTTCAGTATTCCTGCCTGGGAAATTCCATGGACAGAGGAGCCTGGCTGGTCACAATCCATGGGGTCTCAAAAGAGCTGGACAGGACTTGGCGACTTAAACAATACTTCGGAGTCATCACTGGTATGACTCCAGGGGCCCTGAAGGTAAACAGGTAAGAAAACCTTAAGAGCCCAGCACACTGGAAAGGCAGGACACAGGATATGAGGAGCAGGGACAGCTCCGCAAGGCAAAGGACTGGAAAACCACCGACCCACACTGAACAAAAAGGCCCGTGCTAATCACAAGCAAAAGCGTCAGTTCACATTATCTGGTTCTGTTTTTATGCCGTGAAAAAGAAAGCCCACTCATACCTCAAGGGTGGGAAGGGACGCAAGCTGACCATGGTGATGGCATTCTTAGACGTTCCCTCTCGGCAGCCTGACAAGCACGCACTGTGTGCCCTGGACTGCCAATAGGGCTGACAGAGCCACTTAAGCTAATTAACTAGCTTGGTTCTGAAAACGCGATGGGACCTGTACATCAGTACTGCTTAATTATTTCAAAACTGGAAACTACAAAATAAGTATTGCAAGCCTTGGTAAATAAATGGCCCTGCCAGTTTATAAAGCATTATTATCAAATGCTAGTAAGTCAAGTTGAGTATGCAAAAGCAAATAAATTTCTAAAAGCAGAATTTAGAAATATATATTAAAATAAAACAATTTACTCATAGAGTAATTATTATTCATACTCAATTATTACTCATAGAGTAATCCATAGTACTGTCTGTCCAGCATATTAAATGTAAACCATTAATTCAAGTACAGATCAAATCAACAAGCTTATACAAACAGGTGCTGAAAAAGAAAGATCGATTCAACATATAGGAAGCAAAAATTGGCTAAAACCTCCTTCAATAACAAGATAAATGAGATACTCATTCAAATATTATTTTTTCAGTAATTTGTCAAACGGCTTGCTGTATGGAATTTGTTCGTAACTTCTTTTAGAAATAATCAGAGGGAACTTTTTTTAAAAAATCAATAAAGCAAATGCTTATAATTAAAGACTGAGGATGGATAATTAATAATATAGAACAGAGGAAAAGTAACATTTTAGTCATAAAGGGAATTTACTTGGGTGAAAAGAGGGAGCCACAGAGTTCTCCAGGTTATCACCGTACACTGGGCTTCAGCTGATTCTCTGTAAGTTCTGTCCGAGCTTCTCACCCACGACTGCACCTTTCTCTTAATATTCATAGTGTTTTTTGGGAGCAAGACTATGCCTGCCGCTATCTCCAGAGCCTAGAACCAAATCTGGCACATTGTAGTCATTCAGTACGGACTAGTTACAAGATTTGCTACAATTCTGCCGCAAAAGTAGGATCCCCTTAAAAGGAACCACCTATTCTTACATACCCCTGGACACCCAATGCAAGGACAGGGCCTGACGTATCATCCAAGAAACATTTGCTATATGAAGAATCTTCAGTTTATAGTACCCAGCTTGAAATGTCAAAATATAGGTAAATAAAATATTATGATATACACATCATTCACATAAAGCTGGTTTCCTGAAAATAAATCTTCTTTATTAAAGGAGACTGACCAATGTTACACATGTTGGGAAAAACTTATTCCTGTATGCAAACATATTGCTGCTAAAGTTATTTTTTCCTTCATTTCTTTGTTCTTTCAGTCACATCTTTTCATCACAAATTAAGCAGGTTGCTGAGAGCAGTCAACCATGGCACTGGTCACACAAACACAAAATATCACTTCCCATGATGCAAAAATCTGTGAAGCCTGGCAGGGTGCAAGAGCGCTCAAAGAAGCTTTGTTTTCAAAGAGTCATTGAAAGAACAAATGTTTGGTAATGGCTCTCAGCAAAGATTATGCTGTTTGAAAATTCCTTCTGTGATCTACGAAATTTGTAATATGAAGTTCCAGGAAGCGCAGTGAATTCTGAGTAGGCCGTTAACTAAGGGAGAAGCAAATGCCAACTTGTAAGGACTTCCTTCACCCCAAGCATCATGAGTGCAGGCAGTATTCCCTGTCTCTGTTCACTGAGTGTTTTTGTTTTCCCTACTCGTATGGAGAGAAAGAGCAATTTCAGGTGAAAGGATAATCTGTGCCTTTTTCCTCTAGGATTCTTAATCCTGTTGGCAACAAATTGTGCCTCAACAACTGCAGTTTGCTCAATCTTGTCCACAAAGGCATAAAAATTAGAAGAGGTTATTTTCTGCTTTTCTGTTTTAGTATAAAAGGGGAATGCTTACAGTACAGATGTCCTGTGTGTTGTTATTCTACAAGATGGAAACTCCTCCATTCACAATTAGCCTTCTGACTTCACTTTGTGTTTACACCGATGTTTGTATTCGCACACACACAAATCTCCTTGTGTGCCTGTGTGTTTATGTGTGGATGCTGTGTGCGGCTTCTCCATCATTCAAGAAGCCTTTGGTGGCTTTCCCTTAAATATTCCTTCTGATGAAAACATTCAAACACTAGGAGATCGGCTTATTCTTGTTTACTACTCTCGTCTGGATGATAAAGCCATATATTTTTAGTGTGTTTCATCACATCCATAAAATCATCTATCTATCAAGGATCTAAAATGAAACCAAAACTCAGGTGGATTAATGAACTGGCCCAAAGCTGAGGAAAGAGACAAGATTTGAACAAGGTCTGACTCTGGCATATCTGATCTTGACTTGCCAACAATGTGCCCAGACCGTGCAGTAGGAGAGGAAAAGGTCATAAAGCAAGTTCCCCCAGATACAGGTGGTACACAGAGAAACATGTTTGGTACTTCAGTGCAAATCTGGGGTTATTTCTACTGTCTGGGCTATCTGAAAATCTTTCCCAGAGACATATCAATGCAGATAAGATTTATATGTTGTTGTTCAGTCGCTCAGTCGTGTCTGACTCATTGCAATTTATATAGATATATCTATACCTCATACTGGCTTCCCTGGTGGCTCAGTGGTCAAGAATCCACCTGCCAAGGCAGGACATGCAAGTTTGATCCCGGGGTCGGGAGGATCCCCTGAAGAAGGAAATGGCAACCTACTCCAGTATTCACGCCTGGGAAATCCCACGGACAGAGGAGCCTGGCAAGCTACTGTCCACAGGAACACAAGGAGTCGGACATGAGTTAGAGATGGAGCGTGCATGCATGCATATGTAAGACAGACTTTCTAAGCTAAGAGTCCACTGCAATACACACATCCAAGGTCTATGCCAAGATAAGCATAGTGAGATGGTAATTGACTGAGTTCTTATTTCAAAGCATCAGCTTTTAACTGAGAGCAAAAATCATTTGGATTAAGTTGTTCTACATTTTGTTTAAATATTTTAACATACAGAACTATTCTGAGGAAGATAGCAATGAAACAAAATGAAAAATACTGCTATTAACTTTCTTACAGGGTTAGCTACCCAGACACTACCCTTCTCTATCAACCCCATACTGTTTGGCTAAAGTAAACTTTTTTATAAGCATAACTGATGATGTCACTCTCCTCTCCAAACCTTTCTATGTCTACTTATTACCCCAACATGCGGTAAACTCAAAAAATTCCAAAGGCAAAAAGGTAGAGATGACAGGCAGTTATGAAACAAAACAAAGGTAGAGATTGTGGGGAATGGAAAGGGTACACATCTGTAAGGCTGTTCAACACACAATGTTTGGGATAAGCATTAAAACCAGGGCTCAGCCCAATGGCTGCTTGCTCCTAACTTGTGCACTAATGGTGTGAAATCTGTGCAGTCCTGTTTGGCAATAAGGTCATCTGGACGAGGCATACCCATGCTTTACCTCCAACTACTCTACTCTCTCCCTTAAACTTCAACCTCCTGTGGCAGCAGAATCCTCATACAGCCACTAAAGCCACACTCATTTCCTTCACGGTATTCCAGGACTAAGGAAGCTTTCACAAATGAGAGAGTTGGACTAGATCCTATTTAACAATGAGGATATTAAAACATCCCGAAGTTAAAAGGCCATGACAGGCCTTGATAAGGCAAAGATAGGCCATGATAAGGACCCAAGTCTTTAGCAAACTAGTTCAGTTTTTTAAATCCAACTGTTTTTGCTCAGAATCTTTCACTTGTTGGTAATCACTCTTATATAAAAGGTTTACATGAATATTTTCATTTACTTAGTATAAAAATTGAAACCTCAATATTACTCTATACATATAGAACACAAAATTAACAAGTTACCTTATTTTAAACTTCTGCCTTTGAAAATACTCCAAAATAGCTTTTCCATTCTGGTCCAATCAAAACATATTTACTTAAACACCGATTATAGCTGCATTTAAAAGGATCCTATAGTGTACCACCAGGCAGAATTAAACCATTTACCAAGGCAGCAGTTGTTCTAACTCTGAAGTAACTGACCTCGGTCATATAAAAACACTGACAAGAATCAACTGGCTTTCAGCCCAGAGAAGCTTTCAAAACCAGTTCAGAAGTACTTAATAATTTTAATCATTTCCAACTCCTTTCCCACCAACTTCTACTATATCCCTACAACAATGCCAATCCTAAGGGCAGACTAGTCATTTGTTTAGATAAACAAAGAAAAGTCAACAGACTCTGTTAATAATGCTATCAATTCTCTATTCAGTTCAGTCGCTCAGTTGTGTCCGACTCTTACCTGAGATAAATAGGTAGACATTTCCATTTAATTCAATTTGAAATACAATACTCTAGTACCCATACAGATGTGCAGTACACCTGCCCTCCCAGAAAGTACACACCAGTGAGCAATCCGCATGGAAACAAACAACCATATCAGCCTATTTTTAAGAGATAGTAACCTTTGGGCTATTGAAACTGATATGATATTGAGTTAACCTTTTTCAATGTACTTGTGTTTTTCACTTTATTCAGATTGGTATCATCTGTTATTTTGCTCATAATTATAAGGAAATTTTTGTTTGCCCAAGTCATTATGCTGCTACCTAAATAACTGATCATTATATTAGAACCAAAATGCCTTTGTTCCCAGTGGCATTTATGAGTCAGCACCACATATCAAACAGAAAACACTGTCAAATATTAAAATAATCTGTGGTAGGCAACAATAATTTTAAAATTTCCAGTATTAATTTCCAAACATTTGAAAGACATAATCATTTATTACTTTTAGAGGGGAAAAAGTAAAAATAAAATCACAAAATTCTAGATGAAGGGAATCTTAGCAATCTCCTAATGAGTAAGCGAATGACACAGGTACAGAACTGTTGGTTTACCTGATTTATAATAAACCAAAGTGTGAATAATTAAATCTCTACCAATCAGAAGCCATCACATTTATATAAGAACACAATAATATTAGTAAGTTTTCACATAGTTATAATGGAACCTACTGTTGAATTTAAAATAAAGTCTATATTAACTATAAGACTCAATAATGTTGTAACTTAAACACATTGGTTTCTATTTTTAAGCTACACAAATAGTAAAGGGAAAATTGCAGTCAAAAAGGAAACAATATAGTGATCTATTTAAATACCTCAAAATGTCATCACAAAATGGCCCATATAAAAAAAAAGAAACTACTTCAAATTATTTGCCTTTCACAATGCATATTCTTATTTCACTTGGGAAATTTAATTGTGTTTTGAGTATGACCTTTAAAACATCATTGCCACAGCTTGATGATAACATCCAAATAATTCCAATAAAACATCTACCACAGATGGGATGTAATAAAATCATAATAGAAATACTCAAACTTTATAATAGTATCTAGAAGAAATTTTCTTTTCTAAAACTTAGTCTTCCTCTTTAGAAATGAATATTGTGCTTCCAAGTAAATTTCTTAGGAAGACAATAAAAACTCTCTGAATAGCCAGACTTCACCATCTTTTATGTCTGAAGTTCAGTTCTTCAGTCTTCATTAAATCCTTTCCTAAGAATCTCAATTAGACCTCACACATATCCCCTGTATATCCTACTGAGTGCAAGACACTAAGCCACACGGAGCCTTCTCTTCTTTAAGACCTTTTTACATTTATTCTCTGCATATTATTTTCTGTAAATGACGCCACTTTATCATTTATATTTTGCAAAAAAGCAACACGTGATAAGCCAAATCGAGGTCCACGAGTAGGACCGGTTTTCTGCCTCTTGTCTCTCCTACAGTAGCCTGCGCAGGGCACACACAGCAGCGGGTGTTCACACTTTCCTCGTGAGGAAACCAGTACAGACAGCCACAAATGCATGTGAGCCTCAGTATCAACTGCTAGCAAATGCCGGGCATCGGCTTGCAAATCCAGAGAGTTAAATGACAATAAAACAGAATGGCTACGCATTTGTACAAATGCATTTCCTCTGATTTGGCCAGTATTCAAATGTTAAGTTACATTTTCAGTATTTGAGAAACTAAGGTTTTGTATTCTAAAACTAGTAGATACAAAATCATCACAAGTTGGCAGAACTATTCCCATAGTTTAGACTGGTAAACAAGAAGCAAATTCAGAAAGGTTGAATTTTCACAACCAGTGAACCATGGTTGGTTCCAGGTGTTGTAGTCATGAGCAGCCTTGCTATTTTCCTCAACAAGCCATAAAATAAACATTTCCTATGGATTCCATACGTGAAAAGGTTTCGGAGCACCGTCTGACTCTACCAATACTGTCTCTCAAAAAGATTTTCAGTGATATAAATTACCCGTGGCAGTACTCCCATTATCAATGCTCTGTGCTGACACTTCTATTTTAAAAAGTCATTCTTTAAAATAGAAAACTGCAACTGTTTAAATTTTCATTTTTCTTAGTTTCCTTTCCATTCTAATCCTGCCTGCATGATACTATGCACAAGTCATCTTGATGACAGTTTGGGATATCTCTCCCAGATCTCCACTTGGTTATTCTAAAAAAATCTCTTGAATGCTTGAGCAACCAGAAAACATCATGCTTTAAACACAGATTCATTAAGGGCAGGACTGTCGGTGTCCTTACTGGGGCCTTGCTGACCGTTGCTCTGTATTTATTAAACCCCTCGGAGCACACTGTGGAGCTGAGGGCTCCGATACTGGAGGTGGCGGCAGGGCCCTAGGAAAGGGCAGTGTGAGACAATCTCTCATCCCAAAGCTGCACGCCTTTCTTCGGTATCCCTGTCTTGTCCTGATATGGAGGTAGGGCAAGCTAAGGCAGTCCCATGGGGGACTGGGCAGAGATATGCTCCCTAAGTAATTCTTCTGGCCATAAAAATGGATTTGAAAGCCAAGGTCAAAGCTCTTTTATAAAACTCCATTACATAATAGATTCCCTATATCGTGTGTTAATGTGAAAGTAACCACAACCATAAAATCTTTTGTGTACGTTTTATAATAATGTAATAAAATCCCATGAACCCAGAAGTCCAAAATAAAACTGGCCCTTAATTACAACACACATACTCCTATCTACCTCATCCCATCCCACCTCCAGGTCTGCCTCCACCTGAGGAGACCACTATTTGGAACTGTTCATGTATTTTCGGTGATGCAAAAATTATATATATTTTATGGATTTACATACACGCATTTGTGTTTTTAGTTCTAAGTGCATGAAATGGGTAAATGATGTATGTAACATTCATGGTCTTATTGCTTCACTTGCTATTAAAATTGATCCATATGGAGGGGGTAGGAGTCAGGGAATGGCAGATGCCAGAATAGTGGAGTGAGGACCTGTGTAAATGCTCTCATCCAAAAGAACAATGAAAATGCCAGTGTAACTGTGAAAAATCAACTTTTTCAAAATTTTGGAAACTAACTAAAAGCTAACAAAAATCCAAGGAGTACATCTCAGGAAGACAGATAAACCCTGCTTAGAGCACATTACAATGCCATACACCACTCCTCTCCTAAACTCTCGTAAAAACTAGCGACCTTGCCAACCAGCAGCCCCACAACCACAGGAACTGCAAACACCTGCAGCCCTGCAGCCACTGGACCTGCTCGGAAAGCACCATTTCCAGAACACTGTCTCCACTTCCTGGAAAGGCCCCATTCAAAAAGCACTTTCACTGCTGTCAGTCAGAACTCACTAAGCAGGGAAGGCCATGTCCCCAGAGTGGTCTGACAAAAACAATTCGATTAATAGCTTACTTCTCATTAAAAACCAAGCAGGCCAGAATTCAGTGAGTGACATAGTCCAAGCACTGAAAGGAAAAGGTTATCAACCAAGAATTACGTATCCAGCAAAACTATCCTTCCAAAAATAAAGTTAATTTCACAGATAAAGAAAAGCTGAAAGAATCTGTCACTAGCAGACTTGCTCTACCAGAAATTTAAAAAAGGGATTTCTTCAATATGAAATGAAACTAAATGACAATTCAAATCCAAGAGAATACCAGTAAAGGAAACTACATAGATAAATCTAAAAGACAATAATTATGTTTGGGGAGGACAGAAGGTGTCATGAGTTTCTTCTATTTGATTTGACAGGCAGTTATATAAAGGAGCAATTATAAAAATGTGAATCGGCTTATGATGTATAAAGATGCAATCTGTAAAACAAAAATAGCACAAAGGTGGGGAAAAGGGTTACAGCTAATATAGCTCTAGAGCAAAACTGTGTGTACTATTGAAATCATGTTAGGATTAATATGAACTGGATTGTTTTAAATTAAGATGTTAATTATAATCCCCAACATAACAACTAAGAAAATAACATATATATGGTGAAAAAAATCTACCTAACATAAAAGAAGGCAGTGACAGAGCAATGAATGAACCAAAAAGATATAAGCCATGTAGAAAATAATAAAATGGTAGATGTTTATCTTAATTTATCAGTAGTAACAATAAATGAAAATGGATTAAACATTTAAATTAAAAAACAGATTAACAGCATGGATGTTTTTTAAATGACTCAACTATATGCTATCTAAAAGAGACACTCAGATTCAAAGACACAAGTAAGTCAAAAACAAAAGGATAAAGATGAATCATGCAAACAGCAAGCAAAGTAGAGCTTACTAAAGTCAGACAAAATAGACTAGGACAAAAATATTACTTGGAAAATAAGAGGGAAATTCTGTGAAATAAGGGTCAGTTCAGATGAAAAGGTAGCAATTATATTTATGAACCTAAGAACAGAGCCCTAAAGTACACAAAAGTAAAAATGACAAAACTAAAGAGAGAAACAGACAATCCAACAGTAATCCTGAATATGTCAACACTTCACATTCAGTAACAGATAAAAAGCAAGCAGAAAGATCAGTAAGGAAATGGAAGACTTGAAAACTACTAGCAACCAAGTTACCTTAGTGTTAGTCGCTCAGTCATATCTGACTCTTTGCAACACCACAAACTGTAACCCTCCAGGCTCCTCTGTCCATGGGATTTTCGAGGCAAGAATACTGGAATGGGCTGCCATTTCTTTCTCCAAATTACCTTAACCAACATCTACAGCACAGTCTACTCAACAACAACAACAAAAAAAGAAACATTCTTCTCAAGTACAGAACATTCTCCAAGATAAGCCACATACAAAGCCAAAAAAAAAAAAATCATTAATAAATATAAAAAGATCAAAACTATACAAAGCATATTCACCAAACATGATAGGGTCAAATTAGATATTAAAAAATGGAAGAAAATTTAGAAAAATCCACTAGCATTTGGAAATTAAACACATTTCTAAATAACAATGGATCAAAGAAAAATACAAGGGTAATTAGAGTAAGGATCTTGATATCAGCAAAAATAAATACACATCAGGTCAAAATGTATGGGATACAGCCAATGCAAGACTTAAGGGAAAGTTTATAGAGAATCAGATCCCTATATTAGTAAAGAAGATAGACCGCAAGTCAAAAATCTAAGCATTTGCCTTTAAAATATAGAAATAAAAGGAAAACACATTGAAGGCAATCACAAAGAAGGAAATAACAAAGATGAGACTAGAAATTAAAGAGATATAAAACAAAAATAATAGAAAAACATATGTTTTCTAAGATAAATTTGAAGAACCAAAAATAAGTTATTTAAAAATCCACAAAATTGACAAACCCTTAAGTATATAAACCCTTAGCAAGAAAAAGAAGAAAAAATACAGATCACAAAAATCAGGAATGAAACATTACCTCTGGCCCTTGAGAAATTGAAAGATCTATGGGGAAATATTATAGACTTTATACTAACAAATGCAACAACTTAGATGACAAAGTAAAAACACAAACAGGAAGAGAACAGGGGCTGATTTCTTTGCGTATATCTTCTTTTACAATGTTGACAATGAAACCATGTAATCCTATTATGTAATTTAAAAACAAAATTAAGCAAAAACAAACAAAAGGCAGTTACTGAGATAGAAAATGAACTAAATTGCACAAGTTGGTGGCATAACCACACAGAGAAAATAATTACTTCAAGTTACTTTAAAATGCTGAATTTGCGGAGTTCCCTGCTGGTCTAGTGGCTGGGATTCAGCGTTTTCACTGCCGTGACCCAGGTTTAATCCTTGGTCTGGGATCTGAGATCCCAAAGCCACTCAGTGAAGCCAAAAAAAAAAAGTTGAATTTTCACTAACATCTCTCCAGAGGGATACAGCTTAAGGTAGGGGATGGGGAATGGGGATGGAGGGGAGAAAGGCATGTGAGGAGGAAGAGAACTGCAAAGAATAACTGCATTCTGTAGTCTTTCTGTAAATAGAAATACTGTGGTATCATTGTTTCTAACTATCATGGTTATATCAGAGTAATTCAAATGAGTAGTATCATACTTTGCAAAATAAAATCAAAGATGACCTAGTACACTTTCACTTCATTTAGAAGCGTAAGTTTTTCACTTTAAAATTACTATTTATCATATTACTAAAAATATGTATGTGTGTACATGACCTCAGAGATAGATATGTGTGTATTGGTGTGTATTTTCTAGCTCTGACCACTGTAACACCAAAAAGTAATAACCCAAACTATGGTTTCTAAATAGTGTCTCCACTAAATGGAACAAGGGCTATTTTCCAAAGTGCTCGATTCCACAATGAAGTGATGAAATGTGCAAGACGAGACTAAGACCCTTGCTATTCTAGCAACCAATAAAACTACCAAAAACTAATGAGGGTCTCAAAACAAATACCAGCAAACCAAACACAGCAGCATCTCAAGAGCTATACACCATGACAGATGCATGGACACGGGCGTGGGGGAGGGTGAGGGAGGAAGGAGGGAGTAGGGCGAGTGGAGAGGTGGCGTTCGTGGACACGTATACACTATCACTATCGTATGTGAAACAGACAGCCAGAAGGAGCCTGCCGCATGACTCAGGGGGCTCAAATGGAGCTCTGTAACAACCCAGAGGGATGGGAAGAGGTGGGAGAAGGGAGGGAAATTCAGGATGCAGGGGATATGTGTGCATCTATGACTGATTCATGCTGATATATGGCAGAAACCAACACAATATTGTAAAGCAATTATCCTTTTATTAAAAATAAACAAATTTTTAAAAAAGAATTATACACCATGACCCAATTGATTTACCCAGGAATGCAACAGTGCTTCAACGTAAGACAATTGGTATAACACCCATTAATAGAACAAAGAACATTAAGAGAACCATATGATCATAATTGACAAGCAAAAGCATTTGACAAAATTCAATATTCTTTCAAGATTAAAAGAAAACACTTTAAAAGGCAGGACTAGAAGGAAACTTTCTCAAATTAATGAAGGTTATTTACAAAATAAGCCACAACTAACATCATTCTCAATGGTGAAACACTGACAAGATTTCCATGTAAGATCAGAAACAAGAAAAGGATGCCCACTCTCACCACAGTGATTCAACACTGTACTGGAAGTTCTAGCCAGGGCACTTAGACAAGAAAAAGGTTAAAAAGCCATCTGAATTGGAAAGAAAGAAGTAAACTCTCTCTATTCAAAGATGATATGATCCTATGTGTAGAAAACCCCAAAGCATCCATAAGAAAGTTACTGGGGCTTACTAAATGAATTCAGCAAAGTTGCAGAGTACAAAATCAACATGCAGAAATCAGTTACATTCCTATACATCAGCAATACACTATCTAAAAGGACATTAAGAAACCAATTCCATTTATAATAGGATCTAGAAGAATAAATAACTAGGAATAAGTTTCATCAAGAAAGTACAAGAATTGTACACTAAGAACTATATAACATTGCTGAAATAAATTAAAGACAAATAACAGTAAAGACACCTCGTGTTCATGGATCAAAAAATGTAATATTGTTAAGATATCAGTACTACCTGTAGTGATCTGCAGAGTCAGTGCAATCTCCTGCAATAAAATGCCAGGAGTCTTTTTTACAGAAATGCAAAAGCCAATCCTCAAATCCAAAAGGAATTTAAAGGGGTCCCAAACAACAAAACAATCTTGAAAAAGAAGAAGTAAGTTGGAGGATTCATACTCCTAATTTTAAAACCTACTACAAAGCAACAACAGTTTAAACAGTGTGGTACTGGCATGAAGACAGAGATATAGACCAATAGGATTGAATTGAGAGTCCAGAAATAAATCCATAAATCCTCCACAGCCAACTTAGTTTTGACACATGTTCTACATCCCATTCAATGGGAAAAGAACTGTTTATGCAACAAACGATGTTGAAACAACTGCATGTCCACATGCAAAAGAATGAGTGAAGTGGTCTTGGACCCTTCAGATCAGCCCACACACCTTCTTCCACATTTAACAGTACTGTCAGCCAAGCCCTCCAAAATTCCTTACCTATCAAATATTGATGTTTAATAAAACAGTTGTTGTTTTACACCCCTTGAATCTTGAGGTAATTTGTTACGCAGCAGAAGATAATCAAGCATTCGCTTACTACTCTGAAAACTGATAAAGGAAAAAAAAATTAAGATTTATCTTGCCTTTCTAATATAACTATTTCAGGGTAACTATATAGCTGATGAGGGATAAATTATATAAAGAATTCCAGCTAATAAAAGCAGAAAGAATGTTATCATTAAAAACACACTGTGTTTCAACCCCTGAGAAAATCATGGTTCTGGGCAATATTCATCAATGAACACTAAAACCTCAAATGCAAGGTTTTTCAAGAGAAGGCTCAAGCACATACCACTGGAACACCCACCCCACCCCTAAACACTTGTCCACAATCTCACACACGAAAACACACACAACAAATAAACTGCAGGAAATAAAAAGAGGGAAAGCCATTATACAACCAAAGAGGTTTAAAGGGCATACTCAAATACAATGGAAGGACTTTTGTTTACATCCTAATCCAAATAAGCCAAGTGGAAAAAGCCATCTCTGGACCCAACCTGAGAAGTCTGCCTGTGGATGGAAAATGAGATGGCATTAAGGAATCACTCTTCGCTTCTTTCGGTATGACAATGGAACAGTAGTTATGTTCAAAAAATCAAGTACTTAGTGATGTAATTACTGAACTAATTACAGGCAAAAATGACATGACTTCTGGTCCTCTTTTAAAATTCTCCAGGAAAATAAAACAACACATTCTTCTTCTCAAATTCCTTCAATTATAACAAGATCATCAAAATGCTGATAACTGTCAAAGCTAGATGATGGGGACATGGTTCACGATACTATTCTCTTCTGTGAAGTTTGAGAGTGCCTGCTATGAAAAACGCTGCCAGTGCTCAGTTACTGATTAGAGCTGAATTTATGGGTTAATGTGGGGACGACCATCATCCTTATAAAACTGATACCTTCCACGGTGAATACGGTACATCAGTGCACTTACTGAAATCTCTCTGCCAAAGACTGCATTTTTTTTTTTTCTAATTTAATCTTAGGCTATATAGATCATGCTATCTTGAATAGAGAATATTTTTTAATATTCCTATTTTTTTTGTTTATTGGATACATATATTTTCTTTGAAATAGTTTTTAAAATTACATATTGGGTAAAATTACTTCCTTGTGGGAAGAAATCTTTTATTCTAAGGTAGAAAAACTAAAAGGAAAAACACAGCTTCACTTCATAGAATGTACTTTAAAGCAGAATTTCAAGGGACAACTCTATTCCACATAGAGAGGCATGTGTTGAGTCCCAGCACTGCTAAAACCAACTACTTACATTCAAAGTGCATTTCTAAGTCCTGCACAAAGACCAAAGGTCATGTGGGTGTTGATGGGACAGAGGAAAAGAATGATGGGAAGGTCAATTTAAGAGCTGACTCCTGTAGAGTCTGCCTATTACTTCTCTGGCCAGCTCAGGGCAAAGGTTACAAGCAAAGGAACAAATTGCAGAAGACATGGGGCCACTTTATGCAACCTTCCTTCTAGTTCTTTCTTGTCCCTTCTTAGTTTGATACTGCTTGATTTTGTTAAAATGTCTTTTCACTTCATTCCAAATCTCACCTGGTACAAAAGGTTTGAGAATTATCCAAGGAGCTATCATCACTAACTTTCACCTCCATAATTTCAAATTTGGAAGACAGCCATCATAGTCATTGGCTCTGTGGGAGAGTGACATTTGCTATCAGGTTTTTAATTAATTTGCTAGAGCCCTTTACCTAATTTGTACTTGTTAGAAGATGGATTGGTTTCCTAGAGTTGTCAAAACAAAATACCACAAACTAGATGGCTTAAAACAACAGAAATTTATTCTCTCAATGTTCTGGAGACCGGAAGCCCAAAATCAAGACTGCCAGCAAGGTCAGTTCCTTCTCGGGGGCTCAGAAGGAGCATCTCCTCCATGCCTCTCTCCTGGCTCTTGGTGGCTGCCAGCAACCCTTGGTTTTCTAGGCTTCAGTTCAGTTCAGTTCAGTTCAGTTGCTCAGTCGTGTCCGACTCTTTGTGACCCCATGAATCGCAGCACGCCAGGCCTCCCTGTCTATCACCAACTCCCGGAGTTCACTCAAACTCATGTCCATCAAGTCGGTGATGCCATCCAGCCATCTGATCATCTGTCGTCCCCTTCTCCTCCTGCCCCCAATCCCTCCCAGCATCAAAGTCTCATAAGGCAGCACAATTTCCATCTCTGCTTCTGTCTTCGTGTGGTATTCTCCCTACGTGTCCCTGGGTCTTAAGTCTCCTAACTGCATAAGGGAATGTCACTAGATTGGGGTTCACCTAATCCTGCATGACCTCATCTCAACTTCAACACATCTGCAAAGGCCCTATTTCCAAATAAGGTCACAATCCCAGGGTGCAAAGTAAATATGAATTGGGGGGAGGGGCAGAGGGGAGAGAAATGCTCTTCAACCTATAAGGAGAGAAACACCAAAAAACTTTTCAGAATAAGAGAAGGTGTGGTTCTTATATACTGGCTTGGATTACTGTAATTAGATCAGTTTAAGTTACTGTCAGTTGTAACATGTTGAAGACTGATGAGCAAATTCAAACTCCTGTACATATGACATATGTTTGACACTCTAAACAAACAAACATGGTTCTCCACAACCTTGCTATTCAAAGTGTACCCACTGGGGCAGGCTGTCAGAAACAGCATGCTGGAACTCTAGGCTATGCACTGAAGCTGCAGTCCACAGAATTTCTTCTCGAATTTTACCATAGGCAGCAAGAAGGAATCAAGATGCACCTTCAGCACATTGTACGGAAATATCCTCAGCTACATATTCAAGTTGATCATTTACAAGTTCTGCTTTTCATAAAACTTCAGGGCATAATTCAGCTAAGCTTTCTGCCATGATACTGTAAAACCAGAATCTGCTTCCCCCAGTTCCAATAACAAGATTCTCATTTTCTTTTGTGCACTCAGCAGAGCCTTGAACATCCATATTTCTACCAACAGTCTGCTCAAGGCAACCTAGGTTTTTGCTATCATGCACATCAAAATCAATCCTCCAGCCATTAACCATTTCCAAAGTTACTTCTACATTTTAAAGCATTTGTTACAGCAGCACTCTTCTTCCAGGTACCCAAATCTGTATTTGTTTTCCATTGCTGCTATAGCAAATTATCACAAACTGATGGCAAAAAATAACAGTGATTTATTCTAACAGTCCTGAAGGCCAGAAGTCCAAAATATGAATATAAAAGGGCAAAAGTCAGCCAGAGCCTCACTCCCTCTGAAACCTCATAGGCAGGGTCCATTTCCTTGCCTTTTCTAGCTTCCACTGATATATAGCTGGAAAAAACTGTAATTGGGAAAGATACATGCACACCAACATTCACTGCAGATCTACTTACAACAGCCAAGACATGGAAGCAGTCTAAGCGCCCATCAAGAGATGAATGGGTAAAGATGTGATGTACATATATACGTGCCTGTGTGCGTGTATACACACACAACGGACTATTACTCAGCCATAAAGAATGAAATGATGCCATTTGCAGCAACACAGATGGACTCAGAGGCTATCATTTGCTGTTCAGTCACTCAGGCTCAGTCGTGTCCAACTCTTTTACCACATGGACAGCGGCACACCAGGCTTCCCTCTCCTTCAGCATCTCCTGGAGCTTGCTCAGACTCACGTCCATTGCGTTGGTGATGCCATCCAACCATCTTCTCCTCTGTCGCCCCCTTCTCCTCCTGCCTTCGATCTTCCCCAGCATCAGGGTCTTTTCCAATGAGTCAGCTCTTTGCATGAGGTGGCCAGAGTACTGGAGTTCAACTTCAGCATCAGTCCTTCCAATGACTATTCAGGCCTGATTTCCTTTAGCATTGACTGGTTTGATCTCCTTACATCCCAAGGGACTCTCAAGAGTCTTCTGCAATACCACAGTTCAAAAGCATCAATTTTTTGGCATTCAGCTTTCTTTAGAGTCAAACTCTCACATCCATACATGACCACAGGAAAAACCATAGCCTTGACTATATGGACCTTTGCTGGCAAAGTAACGTCTCTGCTTTTTAATATGCTGTCTTCAGTTCAGTTCAGTCGCGTCTGACTCTTTGCGACCCCATGAACCACAGCACGCCAGGCCTCCCTGTCCATCACCATCTCCCAGAGTTCACTCAGACTCACGTCCATCGAGTCCGTGATGCCATCCAGCCATCTCATCCTCGGTTGTCCCCTTCTCTTCCTGCCCCCAATCCCTCCCAGCATCAGAGTCTTTTCCAATGAGACAACTCTTCGCATGAGGTGGCCAAAGGACTGGAGTTTCATCTTTAACATCATTCCTTCCAAAGAAATCCCAGGGTTGATCTCCTTCAGAATGGACTGGGTGGATCTCCGTGCAGTCCAAGGGACTGCTGTCTAGGTTGGTCATAACTTTTCTTCCAAGAAGCAAGTGTCTTTTAATCTCATGGCTGCAGTCACTGTCTGCAGTGATTTTGGAGCCCAAGAAAATAAAGCCTGACACTGTTTCCTTTATTTCCCCATCTATTTGCCATGAAGTGATGGAACCAGATGCTACGATCTTGGGATCTCAGTTTTCTGAATGTTGAGTTTTAAGCCAACTTTTTCACTCTCCTCTTTCACTTTCATCAAGAGGCTCTTTAGTTCTTCTTCGCTTTCTGCCATAAGGATGGTGTCATCTGCATATCTGATGTTATTGATATTTCTGCCGGCAACCTTGATTCCAGCCTGTGCTTCATCCAGCCCAGCGTTTTGCATAATGTACTCTGCCTCCAAGTTAAATAACCAGGGTGACAGTATACACCTTTGATGTACTCCTTTCCCATTTTGGAACCAGTCTGGTTCTAACTATTGCTTCTTGACCTGAGTACAGGTTTCTCTGGAGGCATGTAAGGTGGTCTGGTACTCCCACCTACTAAGTGTAGTAAGACAGAGAAAGACAAATATCGCATGGTATCACTTATATGTGGAAACTAAAAAAATGATACAAATGAACTTTACAAAACAGAATTAGACCCACACTTGTTTTTTAACAGAAAACAAACTAATAAGGAGAAAGAATCTGAAGAACAGATGTATGTGTGGAAAACTGAACCACTTTACTGGACATCTGAAGCTAGCACTGCAAATCAACGACACATTGTATTAGGCTTCCCAGGTTGCTCGGCAGTGTGACATCTGCCTGCTGACACAGGAGACTCAAGAGACTGGGTTCAATCCCTGGGTCAGGAATATCCCTGAAGTAGAAAACAGCAACCCACTCCAGTAGTCTTGCCTAGGAAATCCCAAGGACAGAGTGTGGAGGGCTATAGTCTATGGAGTCACAAAGAGTCGGTCAATAAAAAGAGTAGAAATTTCTGTCATCAAGTAAGATTAGGAAACACTGAATTAGACAATGCTAACCTTATTTATTTCCTCGAGGTTTCTCAGATCCTTCCGTCTGTTAATGTACCTTAACCTTGTAAAGGGAGGATGCAGTATGCGGTCTTTGCCAAATTTACTGAGCCATGCAATCATTTTTGGAAAAGTGTCTCTTAAAGGAACTTCTGTTCCTCAGACTGTCCTTCAGGATATATCACTACTGAAAAGAAAAGTACATTCCAGCTGATTTCTTTGGAACTAGCTAACTACTGACAGTCACTAAAAGGTATCCATTAAACAGAAAGATTAAAAGGCAAAGATTAAGAAACACATAACAAAGGTTGGCATTTTAAAATAAAATTAAAATATTAACCATATAATAATATGGTTATTTGCCCTTTTATAGGGTTCCAATGAGTCAACTCTTCACATGAGGTGGCCAAAGTACTGGAGCTTCAGCTTTAGCATCATTTCTTCCAAAGAAATCCCAGGGCTGACCTCCTTCAGAATGGACAGGTTGGATCTCCTTGCAGTCCAAGGGACTCTCAAGAGTCTTCTCCAACACCACAGTTCAAAAGCATCAATTCTTCGGTGCTCAGCTTTCTTCACAGTCCAACTCTCACATCCATACACGACCACAGGAAAAACCATAGCCTTGACTAGACGGACCTTTGCTGGCAAAGTAATGTCTCTGCTTTTGAATATACTATCTAGGTTGGTCATAACTTTTCTTCCAAGGAGTAATCGTCTTTTAATTTCATGGGTGCAATCACCATCTGCAGTGATTTTGGAGCCCAGAAAAATCAAGTCTGACACTGTTTCCACTGTTTCCCCATCTATTTCCCATGAAGTGATGGGACCAGATGCCATGATCTTTGTTTTCTGAATGTTGAGCTTTAAGCCAACTTTTTCACTCTCCACTTTCACTTTCATTAAGAGGCTCTTTAGTTCCTCTTCACTTTCTGCCATAAGGGTGGTGTCATCTGCATATCTGAGGTGATTGATATTTCTCCCGGCAATCTTGATTCCAGCTGGTGTTTCTTCCAGCCCAGCGTTTCTCATGATGTACTCTGCATATAAGTTAAACAATTAGGGTGACAATATACAGCCTTGACGTACTCCTTTTCCTATTTGGAACCAGTCTGTTGTTCCATGTCCAGTTCTAACTGTTGCTTCCTGACTTGCATACAGATTTCTCAAGAGGCAGGTCAGGTGGTCTGGTATTCCCATCTCTTTAAGAATTTTCCACAGTTTATTGTGATCTACAGAGTCAAAGGCTTTGGCATAGTCAATAAAGCAGAAATAGATGTTTTCCTGGAACTCTCTTGCTTTTTCCATGATCCAGCAGATGTTGGCAATTGGATCTCTAGTTCCTCTGCCTTTCTAAAACCAGCTTGAACATCAGGGAGTTCACGGTTCACGTACTGCTGAAGCCTGGCGTGGAGAATTTTGAGCATTACTTTACTAGCATGTGAGATGAGTGCAATTGTGCGGTAGTTTGAGCATTCTTTGGCATTGCCTTTCTTTGAGACTGGAATGAAAACTGACCTTTTTCAGTCCTGTGGCCACTGCTGAGTTTTCCAAACTTGCTGGCATATTGAGTGCAGCACTTTCACAGCATCATCTTTCAGGATTTGAAACAGCTCCACTGGAATTCCATCACCTCCACTAGCTTTGTTCGTAGTGATGCTTTCTAAGGCCCACTTGACTTCACTTTCCAAGATGTCTGGCTCTAGATTAGTGATTACATCATCATGATTATCTGGGTCGTGAAGATCTTTTTTGTACAGTTCTTCCATGTATTCTTGCCACCTCTTAATATCTTCTGCTTCTGTTAGGTCCAGACCATTTCTGTCCTCTATCGAGCCCATCCTTGCATGAAATGTTCCCTTGGTATCTCTAATTTTCTTGAAGAGATCTCTAGTCTTTCCCATTCTGTTCTTTTCCTCTATTTCTTTGCATTGATCACTGAAGGCGGCTTTCTTATCTCTCCTTGCTATTCTTTGGAACTCTGCATTCATATGCTTATATCTTTCCTTTTCTCCTTTGCTTTTTGCTTCTCTTCTTTTCACAGCTATTTGTAAGGCCTCCCCAGACAGCCATTTTGTTTTGCATTTCTTTTCCATGGGGATGGTCTTGATCCCTGTCTCCTGTACAATGTCACAAACCTCATTCCATAGTTCATCAGGCACTCTATCTATCAGATCTAGGCCGTTAAATCTATTTCTCACTTCCACTGTATAATCATAAGGGATTTGATTTAGGTCATACCTGAATGGTCTAGCGGTTTTCCCTACTTTCTTCAATTTAAGTCTGAATTTGGTAATCAGAGTGTGGTCCACTGGAGAAGGGAATGGCAAGCCACTTCAGTATTCATGCCTTGAGAACCCCATGAACAGTACGTAAAGGCAAAATGATAGGATACCAAAAGAGGAACCCCCCAGGTCATTAGGTGCCCAATACGCTACTGGAGATCAGTGGAGAAATAACTCCAGAAAGAATAAAGGGATGGAGCCAAAGCAAAAACAATACCCAGCTGTGGATGTGACTGGTGATAGAAGCAAGGTCCGATGCTGTAAAGAGCAATATTGCATAGGAACCTGGAATGTCAGGTCCATGAATCAAGGCAAATTGGAAGCGGTCAAACAAGAGATGGCAAGGGTGAACGTCGACATTCTAGGAATCAGCGAACTAAAATGGACTAGAATGGATGAATTTAACTCAGATGACCATTATATCTACTACTGTGGGCAGGAATCCCTCAGAAGAAATGGAGTAGCCATCATGGTCAACAAAAGAGTCCAAAATGCAGTAGTTGGATGCAATCACAAAAACAACAGAATGATCTCTGTTCATCTCCAAGGCAAACCATTCACTATCATAGTTATCCAAGTCTATGCCCCAACCAGTAACGCTGAAGAAGCTGAAGTTGAATGGTTTTATGAAGACCTACAAGACCTTTTAGAACTAACACCCAAAAAAGATGTCCTTCTCATTATAGGGGACTGGAATGCAAAAGTAGGAAGTCAAGAAACACCTGGAGTAACAGGCAAATTTGGCCTTGGAATGCGGAATGAAACAGGGCAAAGACTAATAGAGTTTTCCCAAGAAAATGCACTGGTCATAGCAAACACCCTCTTCCAACAACACAAGAGAAGACTCTACACATGGACATCACCAGATGGTCAATACCGAAATCAGACTGATTATATTCTATGCAGCCAAAGATGGAAATGCTCTATACAGTCAACAAAAACAAGACCGGGAGCTGACTGTGGCTCAGATCATGAACTCCTTATTACCACGGTTGTACATGAGTTCCCAATCCTGTACCCCCCTCCCACCTCCCTCCCCATACCATCTCTCTGGGTCATCCCAGTGCACCAGCCCCAAGCATCCTGTATCCTGCATCAAACCTAGACTGGCGATTCATTTCTTACATGATATTATACATGTTTCCATGCCATTCTCCCAAATCATCCTACCCTCTCCCTCTCCCAGAGTCCAAAAGTCTGTTCTATATATCTGTGTCTCTTTTGCTGTCTTGCATACAGGGTTATCGTTACCATCTTTCTAAACTCCATATATATATGTTAGTATACTGATATTGGTGTTTTTCTTTCTGGCTTACTTCACTCTGTATAATAGGCTCCAGTTTCATCCACCTAGTTAGAACTGATTCAAATGTATTCTTTTTAATGGCTGAGTAATACTCCATTGTGTATATGCACCACGGCTTTCTTATCCATTCATCTGCTGATGGACATCTAGGTTGCTTCCATGTCCTGGCTATTATAAACAGTGCTGCGATGAACATTGGGGTACACGTGTCTCTTTCAATTCTGGTTTCCTCGGTGTGTATGCCCAGCAGTGGGATTGCTGGGTCATAAGGCAGTTCTATTTCCAGTTTTTTAAGGAATCTCCACACTGTTCTCCATAGTGACTGTACTAGTTTGTATTCCCACCAACAGTGTAAGAGGGTTCCTTTTTCTCCACACCCTCTCCAGCATTTATTGCTTGTAGACTTTTGGATTGCAGTCATTCTGACTGGTGTGAAGTGGTACCTCATTGTGGTCTTGATCTGCATTTCTCTGATAATGTGTGATGTTGAGCATCTTTTCATGTGTTTGTTAGCCATCTGTATGTTTTCTTTGGAGAAATGTCTATTTAGTTCTTTGGCCCATTTTTTGATTGGGTCATTTATTTTTCTGGAATTGAGCTGCATGAGTTGCTTATATATTTTTGAGATTAGTTATTTGTCAGTTGCTTCATTTGCTATTATTTTCTCCCATTCCAAAGGCTGTCTTTTCACCTTGCTTATAGTTTCCTTTGTTGTGCAGAAGCTTTTAATTTTAATTAGATCCCATTTGTTTATTTTTGCTTTTATTTCCTAATTTATTTTTTAATTGAAGGATAATTGCTTTACTTTTGTAGTTTTCTGTCAACTGTTTTAATTTGAAATATAAAGATCTACTGTGACTAAGATTGACTTAAGTCCTCTAGCTGCAGAGTTTAAAAAGTGTTCCTGTAAAACAGGAAAAAGGGCACTATGTACTGTTGTCCTTTGGCTGAGACTATTTGTTCAAGAAGGTCTAGTTGAGCTACTAATTCAAATGATACTGGCATTTAATAGGTTCCATGCATCAAAGATGTTTGACAATCGTTAACCTTTTAGGGCTACAGTAATTTGTGCAATTAACTTGGGGGAAAATTATTTTTCACAGTCACATAATTAATTTCCATGCCATCTTTTAAAAAATTCTTGTACCTGAACTAAAATTTATATGCAAATACTAAGACTACACAGTTTAAGATCAGGCCCCCAACACAGAGCACAATTAGTAGACACTTTAAGGGCTTCGATATGCATGCAACCTAACTGATTATATGAAGGCAGATAAGAGGCCAAATACCCTCCACTAACTTGGTAAACCAAACACTGTCACAGAGATAACTTTTATCCTTTTAATTAAGACCTTAATTTGAAAAAAGTAATCACCCAATTTCTAAATTCATGATTTTAAATGGAAATTTTTAACTGAAGTATAAGAATACTATTTATGAATATTTTATTAGTATGGGAGAGTGGCTGATTTACTTTTAATATCATTGGTACCTGGGGGTGTTCACAAGTTGGAGGTGAAGTGAGATGTTAGAAAGAATTCCTTCTCTTTACTCAAAACTTTTATTCATAAATAAAAGGGAGTCAGGATGATCAGCAGTCAACAATACATAGTAAGTCAGAAATCTCCTGAATTAAAAATGAATCCATATTTCTTGACTGACTACCACTCACTGAATCAGATGTTGTGGAGAATACAAATTCATAATTATTTGACTTTTATATAATACTTGATTATATGTAATTTATGTGTATTTGATTATATATGATTTTATATATTTGATTTTCAACATTTCTATAAGTATGGATTGCTTTATAACCAGAAGAAATGTCTTAAAAGAAAGTGATATTTATCCTGTGGTTTGGCTTATAATGATTTTATATATATTCATAGACAATAGATAAATTATGGATATAGATAATAGATAAATAATGGAAATGAATACTAAATAAGCAGGCTTACAGCTACTGCAATTCAGTCTATTTTTATGTTGTGAAAAATAAAGTTGTAATGTTTGTTTTCTTCAGTATTTTTGCCAATATTCCCAGCACATTCCCACCAGCACAAAATATAATTTGTCAGTATAATCAAGAAAAGGTAACATCACTATAAAAATGTACTCATTTAAAGGAAAACAGGACTTCCTTGGTACAGTGGATTAGAACCCGCCTGCCAATGCAGGGGACCTGGGTCCAATCCCTGATCTGGGAAGACCCCATATGCTGCGGAGCGAGTGAGCCCACGCACCCCAGCTCCTGAGCCCACAGGCACCACGCACCTGCGCTCCACAACAAGAAGCCACCAGAGAAACTGGAGAAGCCGCAGCTAGAGAAAGCCCACGCGAGGCAACAGAGACCTCGGTAAACTTTTTAAAAAAGGCAAAACAAAACTGGGAGTTGCCTGGTGGTCTAATGGTTACAATTCAGTGTTTTCGCTGCCAAGGCCAAGGTTCAATGCCTGGTCTGGGAACTGACATCCCACAAGCCGCAAATCCAGGCCAAAAATAAGCAAAAAAATAAAACAAACTAAAGATAGTATTTAAAAATGAGAACAAATGTGATTTCAAAAATCAGAATAACTAAGGTTGTACTGAATAAATAGTTCAAAATGTCACAGAATATGGCAACTAAAATACTTAGGGCAATACCTAGAACAAAGCAGTCTATCACCTTGGCAATTATTTGGGTAAGTACTGTGTATGGGGTTGAGCCATAAAATTGCTGATCTTCTGTCATTTTTTACCTACAAAACAGGAAATTTTATGTGATTCAATCCACCCAACAGTAGTTAATAACACAACTCTGGAGTCACTGAGATGCAGGTCAAGTCCTGTTGTTACTACTAACTAGCCTTGTGATCCAGAACATGTTATTAATTATCTGAGCCTAGGTTTAGTCATCTTTTAAATGGCAACAGTAATACACCTGCCTGCTAGATTTCTCTTGTGAAGTTTGTATAAATCATGCAAGTAACGTGCTTACCTTTTCACCTGGGACAGAGTGGAGCCCTCAATAAATGTTATTATTATTAAAAATTACTTGCTTCAGAGACAAAGAAACCTATTAAGCATGTTTTAACAGCTTTTTTCTACAAATCTATGATTATGTACCTCTAAAGTGCTTATAGGTATCAGTCAGAGATGTCAGCTAAATTTTTTAAAATATATTCCTCCATAAGACAACGATGCAGGGCATGTTGGTACTGCGGAACTTAATTTAACTCAGGTTCCCTAAGCATGACTGGGCTGCAACCCACCTACCCATCTCTCACTCTCCCCCAAATTCCCTATGAAACTTATCAATCATCCTGTCCACTCTCTTCAGCCTCCACATCCACCATCTCTCTCATAACTCTGAGGAAGATGTCTTTTCTCATCTCCCAGAAAAGACAGAAGCCATCAGAAGTTACCTCTCATATCTCTGCCACCAAATTATGGAAAGTCCTTCTGTGTCCCTGTCTTTCCTTACTGCAAAGCTTACCTTCCCCCCTGGGCTCTAGATCGCAACAATTTCCACATCCCTTGGGAAATACAATTCTCCGATAGAAAGCCTTTCTCAGACATTTAGCCGCAGTCCTATCACTGTCCAAACACACAGCTCCCGCAATCACTCCTCTCCCTTTCCCACCCTCTGTTTGGCTCAGAACCCTTTGAGAGTCCTTTACTCTCACTGCCACTACTTTATCCCTCTTCACTAAATAGCCCACAGCCACCACTGAAAACACTTTCTCCAGGGTCACCAATGGATGAATCACAAGCTGGAATCAAGATTGCTGGAAGAAATAGCAATAACCTCAGATATGCAGATGATACCATTCTAATGGCAGAGACCAAAGAGGAACTAAAGAACCTCTTGATGAAAGTGAAAGAAGAGAGTGAAAAAGTTGGCTTAAAATTCAACATTCAAAAAACTGAGATCGTGGCATCCAGTCCCATCACTTCATGGCAAATCAGTCATGTTCAGGCACTCAGTCATGTCCAACTCTTTGCGACCCCATGGACTGCAGCACGTCAGGCTTCTCTGTCCATCACCAACTCCCAGAGTCTACTCAAACTCATGTCCATCATGTCGGAGATGCCATCCAACCATCTCAACCTCTGTCGTCCCTCTCCTCCTGCCTTCAGTCTTTCCCAGCATCAGGGTCTGTTCCAATGAGTCAGCTCTTCACATCAGGTGGCCAAAGTATTGGAGTTTCAGCTTCAGCATCAGTCCTTCCAATGAATATTCAGGACTGATTTCCTTTAGGATGGACTGGTTGGATCTCATTGCAGTCCTAGGGACTCTCAAGAGTCTTCTCCAACACCACAGTACAAAAGCATCAATCCTTCAGCGCTCAGCTTTCTTTATAGTCCAACTCTCACATCCATACATGACTACTGGGAAAACCATTGCATAGCTTTGACTAGACAGACCTTTGTTGGCAAAGTAATGTCTCTGCTTTTTAATATGCTGTCTAGATTCATCATAGCTTTTCTTCCAAGGAGCAAGTGCCTTTTAATTTCATGGCTGCAGTCACTGTCTTCAGTGACTTTGGAGCCCCCCCAAAATAAAATCTCTCACTGTTTCAATTGTTTCCCCATCCATTTGCCATGAAGTGATGGCACCGGATGCCATGATCTTCGTTTTCTGAATGTTGAGCTTGAAGCCAACTTTTTCACTCTCCTCTTTCACTTTCATCAAGAGGCTCTTTAGCTCTTCTTCGCTTTCTGCCTTAAGGGTGGTGTCATCTGCATATCTGAGGTTATTGATATTTCTCCCAGCAATCTTGATTCCAGCTTGTGCTTCATCTAGCCTGGCATTTTGCATGATGTCTTCCATGGCAAACAGATGGGGAGAAAGTGAAAGCTGTGATAAATTTTCTCTTCTTGGGCTCCAAAATCACTGCAGACAGTGACCACAGCCATGAAATTAAACTTCCTTCTTAGAAGGAAAGTTATGACAAACCTAGACAACATATTAAAAAGTAGAAATATCACTTTGCCAACAAAATCAGCATAGTACCTTTACTGACGAAGGTCAGTATAGTCAAAGCTATGTTTTTTTTCAGCAGTCATGTACATATGTGAGAACTGGACCATAAATAAGGCTAAGTGCTGAAGAACTGATGCTCTTGAACTGTCGTGCTGGAGAAGACTCTTGAGAAACCCTTGGACATCAAGATCAAACCAGTTGATCCTTAAAGGAAATCAACCCTGAATATTCACTGGAAGGACTGATGCTGAAGCTACAATACTTTGGCTACCTGATGTGAAGGGCCAACTCATTAGAAAAGTTCCCAACGTTAGTAAAGATTGAAGGCAGGAGGAGAAGGGGGTGACAGAGGATGAGATGGTTGGATGGCATCACCAACTCAATGGACATGAGTCTTAGGAAACTCCAGGAGATAGTTAAGGACAGGGAAGCCTGACGTGCTGCAGTCCATGGGGTCGCAAAGAGTCAGACATGACTTTAGAGACTCAACAACAAGTTCACACCTCAGCTCTTGGTGTACTTGACTCATCAGCACACAGGACAAGATAAACTGTCTTCCTCTCTCTCCGGAGGCTTAGAAAATGCAACGCCCATCACGTGATCACCTTCCTGCCACTCTCACAGCCCCGCTTTCTTAGTGCCCTCCCTGGAGAACACACATTCCTCTGATCCTAAAGTTCCTCAGGCTCTTTGACTGATTCTCATTTCTTACTCTGAATACTCCCTCTGAGTAGTCTTAATCATGCTCCTGACTTTTATTACCATCTATAAGCAACCATTTCTGTAGCTGACACAGCAAGTTGCCTAACCAATATCCATTCCTCCTTTTATTAATAGAACCCTATTTCGTTTTGAAGAGCAATGTGCTCTGGCTTAAAAACAAAGAACAAAAACTTGCTATCTCAGGCTTCCTTAGAGTCAACTACCAACAGCTCTGTGACACAGTTCTAACCAGTGACAGGCAAACGGGAGTCCAACAGGCAAGATTTCCGTGACAGCTACTCATTTTCTGATAAAAAGGGTCACACCCAGCTGAAACGCCCTGCCTCCTTTTCCCTGCCTGGACACAGATGCACTTTCTCAAGGTGCAGCAGCCATCCAGCCACTGTGAAGCCAGCAGCCACGCTGAAAGAACAGAAGTCAGGAAGAGGCAGCCCGGCTCCCTTGTGGCACAGTTTAAGAACTGTCATACATGTCCTAACTTTAAGAAGTTAAACTTAAAGCTTGCTGTCTCGAAATTACTTAGCAATTGTTTGTTTGGGCTTAAAAGTCAAACCATAAATTAGACATTAAAATGTTTTTCTGACTACAAAAGCAATCCACACTCATAGGAAAGCTGAAAATCAAACAGAAGTATAAAAAGGTCATAAAAATCACATCATCCCACCTCCTAAGGATAATATTTTTGGTATTGGTATGGTGGTGCTGGTGGTTTAGTCACTAAGTTGTGTCTGACTCTTGTGACCCCAGGATCCTCTGTCCATGGGATTTTCCAGGCAAGAATACTGAAGTGGCTTGCCATTTCCTTCCCCAGGGGATCTTTCCTGCCCAGGAATCGAACCTGGGTCTCCTGCATTGCAGGCAGATTGTTTACCTACTGAGCTATGAGAGAAGCCCTGGTATTGGTATAGTGCCTTCATATTCATTTATATATAGGGTAGCACGTACAATATGAAAGTTTTTTATGTTTCATTTATTGCTTATATCAGAAAAATTGTCCTGGATTATCATTCTTTGAGACTCCTTGTTTCAATCAAGACAACTGATCAAAATTTTTCTCTCTCCCACACTTCATGAAATGGGAGAATAAATAGTGAAAATACACATAGCAATAGCAAGAGTAAGTACCCAGTAGACCATGCTCACCCTCATCTGTAAGGCCTCTTCACCTCCTCTTCCCACTGCTAGCAACACTCTTGTCCTTACTTTCCATCTCCTCGGTCGTCTTTCTCTTCCCAGAGCTCAGGTCAACTGTTGCTGACTCCAGGGAGAGCTCTTCGACAATCCCTCTCCCAGTAAGTAGCCCTTTCACATGTCCCCAAAGCACACCGCACCTTTTCCTCACAGAACATGAGCTTTCTGTAAGTCAGTCATCCGTTTAATGCCCATCTTCCCCACACAACTATGTATAAACTCCATCACAATGGGCTTTTCTCTTTTTGTTCACCTTAATTTTCTAAAGCCCAACACACTTGCCCTCCACAATAAACATTTGTGGAATAGATGAGTGAATTTCTGGAAAAACTAAAATTGCTGAAAACACAATGGCAAATCCAAGGAAACATAAGGAACCTGTGACAGTTGACGAGTTTCCCAGCAGAAGCTCAGATAATCCCATTATCAGTGCAGTGCAGGCAAGGGGAGGGAGCTGGCCACGGACAACTGGCCAGATAACTAACTGGAGGGTAGGAGTGCTGGGTGCGTCTCCCTGCCTCAGCTGCTTAACTCTGAAGTCTGCTCCAGGGGAGGGGTGGGTAGGCACGCGCACAGCCTGCGCACAGCCTGCTAACCCGGGAGACAGTCAGGTGCACAAAGGGACAAAGGAAATGGGGCAGGGCTGCCTCCCCCAGCGGGAAGCTCAGGAAAACCCCTGCCCCAAAGCAGCCCCTCCTGGCCCGAGAAAAGTCATCTGAAGTTGAGCCCTTGTGCTGAACCTGTATTTGCCATGAGGTGAGAGGCGAATTCTCACTTGAGCTAAAGAAATACACTCTGTCATTGATCATTACCTACAGAAGTGAACAGGAATACAAGAAACACTGGGTGTTTGAGGTAAAGAAATGGCAAGAAAAAGAGGTAACAACTAACACCCAGAAAAGTCAGGGAAGCAGCTGCATGGACTTGAAGTCAGACAGCCTGGTCTCCTCACTGTGGCTTTAGTGTCTCCTCGTGTACGACAGGGATAGGTGCACACTCCTAACCCCTCACTAACTGTTAGTTCAGCAAACAGAAGAAATTTAAAAATAAACACTTAGAGAACTTCAAGGAGATAACACACCACAAAAACAAAAGCCAAAAAAGCAGGGCATCTGTGCACAAGTGTCTGTTCTCTCTCCCACCAAAGGCCTCATGCACCAACAGAAGACTTTTGTTATTAAAGAATCCTGGACCCCAAACAGTGCCATCAGCAGATTAAATACTTTATAGGGTGCCTGGAAACCAGAAAAATTGCAGGACTGAAAACATGAGGGATTCCTGGAAGACCGAGCAATGTTAACTGCGGCCCCAAACAGAAGGCAAGAGCCGTTCTCAGAGAAGCAAAAGCAGTTCCCAGCTCAGAGTCAACAACAGAAAAGCAAGAGTGGCTCGACAATAAACTGATGGAAACAGCGTTGAGAACAGCTGAGCTCATGAGCTCCCCGCCCACAACCCCCTGCACTCCTTGTGGCAGTGAAAAGGCAGCTCCAAGTAGATGGTTGACCTGGGGCGAGCTCCAAGTGTGGGTGCTACAGCCTGAGAGAGAACAGGGAAAGAAAACTCTGCAAAAGGCCTGAGAGAGAACAGGGAAAGAAAACTCTGCAAAAGACAGGGATGGGAGGTGAGGCAGTGGGGAGCGAGAGAAGCAGCTCCTCCTGGACACAGACACCGGTACTCCCCACGACACAATGAAGTCCTTCCTATGGTGACAACAAGCTTATCAAGTACTGTTTTCTAGAGCACATTTTTAATAACTTCTCTTTTTCTTTTAGGTCTGAGCTGAAATGCTTTTTATTCCCTCTTGCTAAGAAATGTCAGTATTTAAGTACATTCATTTTCCTCTAGGTACGGCTTTGATTACATCTCAGCATTAACATACACTTTCCATTATACAGTTTTTCTAAATATTTTGTAATCTTAGTATTGCTTTTCTCTTTGATCCAGTCAAGTTATTTAGGAAATGGCTTGAAGCAGGGTAGAAGGGGAGAACTCAGCAAAGTTCTGTTTTTGTTTTAAATTTTCATGTACAATGTTTTTGAAATTTCATTGTGGCTAGCGAATGTATTTTCTATTATATTCAGTTTGTTGTAAGTTTAGATTTTATGATCTAGAAAAAAGAATTCTCTGGGGCCCTAAAAAGAAGGAATCATCTCTATTTTCAGGGTAAAGCTCTCGACATGCATCTTAGCTCACCTTTAGAATATTCATGCCCTCGATCCTCCTGACTTGTCTAACAATCTGCCAAAAAGAAACATTAGTGTCTCATTACTCTTTTCTTTCCTTTGCATTCCCAGTGATTAATGTTTATTGTGATGTAATTTATCCCATAAAAATTAATGTCACTTCTTTATTGTGGCTTATATGTTTCATCTTCATGACTACTTTTGTTCCATTTTAATGCTGTCTTAGGGTAAGGGAACTTATATTCTCCTTGTGTACACTTTCCTTTAAGCCTTTCTGAGTCATTTTATTTGGCAAATAGCTTTTTTTTTTTTTTTGCAAATAGCTTTTTATAAAGGAAATATAGCTGAATTACTTTGGGTTCTGTGTTTGGGTGGTGAATTTCCAGTTGAGCTAGTCTGATAGCCCGTACTGCTAACCTCCAATCAAAGGACATGGCATAAACATCAGAAGGCTATACAACTCCATGTTCTCCTTTCAAAGTAAAAAAAAAAAAAAAACCTAAAATCTAAGAGTGATCTCTTCCATGGATGAAACATGTATCTAAGGAGCTTTTTGAGGGATGGAACATGAATGCTGTTATTTTACATCTGAAAATAGTCATTTAAAAACAAGATTTTACGTGTGTGCAGGTGCACATATATATAGGCTGAACACAATTACAGAGCCACAGACTTAGGGTGTTCCCTTGTTAGTAACCTCTATTTCCTGGGTTTGCTTTATCCTTAAAGTTCAAATATTTTGCCAGAATAGCCTAAGTAGGAACTCTTCTTCATTATTTTTGGCTGCTTCTCAGGGTGCCCTTCATTTTACTGGCATTCTTCTCTGGCATGGGAAAGCTCACTCATGATTTCCCTGATAACTGCTCTAGTTTCCTGCTACGGAACACCTCTTGGGTTGAAGGTCTGCCCTCTGTATCTACTTCTCATTACGTATCTTTGTCCTTTTCTTCTCTGCCTTCTGTTCTCAAGCTTGTTGTCCATAATGCTCCTCCATGCTTTGGAATATCAAAGCTTCTTTTGATTCCCTTAATGCAAATTTTAAATTTTATAACAATTTTTGTTTTCTTGCATTCTTTTATTTCAACCAGCTTTGACAATTCTTTCATCTCGTCCTGTTCCTCCTTAGGGCTCTCTGGTTTCCTTTTTACTCAAGGTCATAATCTTTTAAGATCCCAGGAAACTGACACTAAATTTGTTGTATATTTATACTAAATGTGTTTCTTACATGCAATCATTTTCAGAGAGATATACTGTGTCTTCAAAGTTATTATTTAATTTCCCTTATTTTCTAGAATCTTTTCAGAAACTACACAATAGACATCTTCCAAATACAAGTTTTGTAGAGGACAGAGCTATTTAAATCTAACGTTCTTGCAGACAAGGTAACATGCCTTCAGTCTCCTCAATGTCCACTAAATGTTGGCAGGTTCCCCCTCTCAGACTGAGACTCAGATTGAAATTAGATGCAACTAGACCTCCCTTCTAGTGTGACCATGTGGCGAGAGCTCTTCCTGATCTAAGAGGCACTCCTGCCAGCTGCCATGCGCACTGCACATCTACATGGAACGCACGGGCACCCACAGGCGTTCCAGGGGTCGGGTGCCCTCAGCCACCCTCACCTACTCCTGCTACTGGGCTGCACACTGGGAGTTGGGTTTTAGAGGAAGATGAACGGAAACGAACTAGTGGAGATGGGAGAGCAACAGGTTGAAGCCCCGGATTTGACAGACTCAAAATCTACAGGCAGCAAGCTTTTCCACTCAACATAGCCCACGGGCTTCCAATCTTCAAGTCTCTTAAATCTTTAACATGTGCTCCCAGTCTTCAAACTCCACCCTACATTGGGTGGGGCCTGTTCTACTGATAGTTCTGAAGCAGAACTCATGCTATATAACCCCTGCTGCTGCTGCTGAGTCGTTCAGTCGTGTCCGACTCTGTGCAACCCCACAGACGGCAGCCCACCAGGCTCCCCCGTCCCTGGGATTCTCCAGGCAAGAACACTGGAGTGGGTTGCCATTTCCTTCTCCAATGCAGGAAAGTGAAAAGTGAAAGGGAAGTTGCTCAGTCGTGTCTGACCCTCAGCAACCCCATGGACTGCAGCCCACCAGGCTCCCCCGCCCATGGGATTTTCCAGGCAAGAGTACTGGAGCGGGTTGCCATTGCCTTCTCCGACATAATCCCTAACTAGTCTCAATCCATTCCACCAACCTCATTTGGGAAGCTCCTACCCAGACCTTAGCATACGGCGTTCGCTCTGCAGTTCACTTGCCTGCGCTTCTCAACTACAAGAAGGTTTTGACGGAAACTGGGAAGCGATCCGTCAGGCCCAAGCAGTCTGCTGCCACATCGTCTCAGAAACATCAGACCCAAGAGTTTGTTTCCTTTTTATATTACATCATCTTCCACTGGTTAATGAGAACTGAGATGATAGGCTGCACTTGGGCATTTAATGCATACTTTTCTTAAAAGACCTCTTTCCCCACGCCGTTCTGAAGTCAAGCTACAGACTTATAAAGAACAACTGACAGCAACTGCTTTCTCACTCCCTCAGGGGTTAACATTTGTGTAGCTGTCTCTTTTGGTTGGCATACCCTGTACTGAAGAAAAAGAGCCATCTGCCTTGCTGTCTGAAAACCACCACTTGTCTGAAATTCCCCTGCCAGTAAGGAGACTGCTCTGAAAACCCACGTACTCAAGAAGCAGATTCACTTTGGGGAAATTAACAATCACACTATCAAAACCATATTCTCTGAAGTCACATGTATATTTCAATTTAAAGTCAGATCTAAATCAAATTTTATCTTAGACCTGTGTTCATAGTCTTTATTAAGGCTCTGAATCTAACTGATTCTGATAATAGTAATGATACATTTCAAAACAAAGATTGGTCCCTAAACTCCTCCTCAATGGGAAGCAACATGCTGTCTCCTGTGGATAAAGGTGATACCACTGACTCCTCATGTCTAGAATAATGTTCTGAGTTCGTACCATGAGCTGATGAGGCTCAGTGCTGCCCTGAAATACTAATTCTTATGAAAGCAAATTACTACACGGCATACATGTATCTATTCTTAGTAAGTGGAAAGAAATGTACCACAAATTTTATAGGTTCCAGTTTTCATCTATTATGAAAAAAAAGAAACCTCAAGCATTTAAATTAATTCACACAGTTTACTGCAATCGGTAATCTTTTTAATAATTTACAGTAATTCAAGATCAGCTCTTTGACAACAACATAAATAAAAACCTAAATAAACATCTTATTTTGTGCTATCCCCTTTTATACAATATCATTTGTTTCAATGAGATTAAGAGAAATGAAGACTAAATGATGGTTTCAGAAAACTGTTACCTGAGTACTTCATATTCACCTTTACTTTGGATCAAAAGGCCCTATATATCAGGCGTTGGGAAGTTTTTCCTATAACATACAGACAATAAATAATTTTTGTTCTGCAAGCTACATAATCTCTGTCTCATCTACTCAACTCTGCCATAGTAGAGAGGAAACATATGTACATGATACACGAACAAAGGAGCATCACTGTGCTTCAGTCAAACTGCTTATACTATTAAATGAGGTATGAGGAAGCAGGGCAGTGACGCATAAAAATTTGGGACAACACAATTTCACAGAAGCACAGAAGTCTTAACTTTTATGAACGAAATAGAAGACACAAGGAGCAATACTTAACAGTTTTACCAGCAATCAAGTTGCGTGTGTCACAGCTGACTCTACTCAGCCCTTACGGTACTGGCGTCGAGTGCTGGTCTCAGTGCTCTGCACTGATGGTCTCATTTGGTTCTCATAAAAACTTGGACAAGTTTGAAACAAAGTGTTAAGATACAGACGAGCTGCCAGGTCATACCAGGCTCCTTTTTGCTTCTAGGAGTGGAAATGAATAGAAGCAAAGATTGGGCTGGCAAGGTCAAGGCCACATGCTTTAGGTTCAAACGACAGACTGCCAAAGTCTCAGAGAGTTTCCAATGGGCCTCCTCTCCTCCTGTCCTTACTGGTTTATCCCTTCAACTCTACCATCCCACGATTCAAACTCTTCCAGGCTGATTTTAATTCTCAAATTATTAATTTCACTCAATCCCTTAATACCCTATTACTAACTGCCCTTCTGCAACCCCATGAAAACTGGATGGAAACGTGATGGTAAGAGGTACCGGATTTTAAATCCCTCTGATAAAATCTGGAACTGAATAAATGTTTCCCACAAAAGTGAGCTGAGCAACAGGTGATTTTTAAATGTTCATTTAAATACTAGTCTAACAGGAGGACAAATATGTTTGTCAATAGTGGGTAAACAAAACTTTCTGTCTTTCACGGAAGGAGAGGTTTGGGAACACTTTCTTGTCTTTGTAATATCCAGAAATGATCAGGACTTCCATACCTGACTCAACAGTTAACTAAGTTTTACATATTCTACCTGTTTCAATTTTTTTAACTCATAGAAGCCATTATTATTAAGTTTACTTTTAGTTGAGGACAATAACAACCACAAGGGTATGACAGGACTCCTTTCTGATGTAGATCATTTCCTCTTAGAACTATCACTTCTACAGAGATCGGACAATGCGATGGTATCACGGTTCAACAGTCTCTCTGCAAAGTTCATCATCAAAGGGAGTACTGTCAGCAACATTAGCATCCAATAAATAGGAATTGAAGCACGTTCTAGTTATTCTGATCTTAAAAAATTTTTCTGCATATTTGTGCTGCAGTAATAGTGAACCAAACAAGTAAAATCTTATCGTCATCGTCATCCAAACAGTATATTAAATACCCTGGAGGTACGTGACTCTACTATCTGATTTTACATTGAAGGGAATTTTTACTAAACTTACTCAAAATGATGGCAAGGAAGTAGGCAGTTAAACAAATTGAAGGGGAGTTTAATTATAATGGCTAAGACCAGGGGTAAGCAGAATATAAAGTGAAAAAGTGAAAGTATTAGTCTCTCAGTTGTGTCCAACTCTTTGCGACCCCATGAACTGTAGCCCACCAGGCTCCTCTGCTTATGGAATTTCCCAGGCAAGAATACTGGAGTGGGTTGCCATTTCCTTTTCCGGGGGATCTTCCTGACCCTGGGTCTCCTGCATTGCAGGCGGGTTCTTTAGCATCCGCGGGCCAAATCTGCCCACTCTGCTCCCTCCCCCACTCCCCATCAGTTTGCTGGGACATAGCCATGACCTTCACTTACATGTTGTCTAAGGTTGTCTTTACATTACAAAAACAAATTTGAGCAATTGTGACACCATACAGTCTGCAAAGCCTAAAACACTTCCTTCTGTTCTGGCCCTTTGCAGAAAGATATTGTAAACCCATCTTAGGCAAGAGATGCAAGGAACACAGGCTACGGAAATACATTACAAATATAGAGGGAAGGGGGAATGCCGTCCCACAAAAATAATTACCACCACCAGACAACTGTTTCACAAATGATGAGTTTACAGTAGACAAAAAGCTTGTAGAGGATCTGTGGTCTTCTGCTATCTGGTGAGAAGATTAATCAACACAGGACCTGAAATAATGCACTCTTGGTGACAGGTGGTTTGAAATATTAACATACCCCCAAAAGCTGAGCAGCTGGAGAATGCAGACATGAAAAGCAGTTCCTAACTTCTCTACGCCATCTATGTAGAACACACACATAAAGATCTAGAGCAGATGAAATTACGACTGTAAGACGGTGTCTTTCAAAACATACATCCAAAAACGATCATCCTAAAGCAAATGAGAAACCAAATTATATTTAATACTCACAATTCATCTCCCAAGAAGATAATCTTTTTCTTCAAAAATAGAAGCAACAGGTACCAAAAATCTGACAGATAAATAGGCAACGAAAAAATGAACCAACAGTTTACAAAAAAGAAAGCTGTTAAATAATTTTTTAATGCTCAGCTATACACAGAAGAGAAATGTAAACTAGAACTACACTGAAACACTAGTTCCCACTTACCTGGCAAAAAACCTTTTCTCCTGGCAAGGTTGAGAGGTAACTGAAAACATCTAACAGTGTTGATACAAGTACAAAACAAAATCTCCATAAAGAGGAATCCTGTAATATCTAATGAAATTACACAGCAAAATTATCCAGTATTTATGCTGCCATAAAAAGGAGTCAGGAATGCCTCTATATATTATTATGGAGTAATATGCAGGATATATTGTGAAAAAAAAGATGGAGAACAGAGAATATACAATACTATCTCTTGTACAAGAAAATACACATTTCCCTATTTTTATGAAAAATTAATAAAAAATGGAGGAGATATTGGGAATCAGTGAAGGGATTAGAGATGGAAGTGAGCCATCTCAAAAATAGCTTTCCATTTAATTTTGACTTCTGAACTTAATGTAAATATGTGTGTGAAAAGTGAAAGTGAAAGTTGCTCAGACATGTCCGACTCTTTGTGACCCCATGGACTATATAGTCAAATTCTCCAAGCTGGAATACTGGCATGGGTAGCCTTTCCCTCCTCCAACCCAGGGATAGAACCCAGGTCTCCCACATTGCACGTGGATTCTTTACTAGCTAAGCTACAAACTCTGGAAAATTCTTAAAGAGATGGGAATACCAGACCACCTAACCTGCCTCCTAAGAAATCTGTATGCAGGTCAGGAGGCAACAGTTAGAACTGGACATGGAACAGACTGGTTCCAAATAGGGAAAGCAGTACATCAAGGCTATATACTGTTACCCTGCTTATTTAACTTATATGCAGAGTACATCATGAGAAACGCTGGGCTGGGTGAAGGACAAGCTGTAATCAAGACTGCCGGGAGAAATATCAATAACCTCAGATACACAGATGACACCACCCTTATGGCAGAAAGTGAAGAAGAACTACAGAGACTCTTGATAAAAGTGAAAGAGGGGAGTGAAAAAGTTGGCTTAAAACTTTTCAGAAAACGTTCAGAAAATGAAGATCATGGCATCTGGTCCCATCACTTCTTGGCAAATAGATGGGGAAACAATGGAAACAATGACAGACTTTATATTTTTGGGCTCCAAAATCACTGCAGATGGTGATTGCAGCCATGAAATTAAAAGATGCATGCTCCTTGGAAGAAAAGCTATGACCAACCTAGATAGCATATTAAAAACCAAAGACATTACTTTACCAACAAAGGTCCATCTAGTCAAAGCTATCTATGGTTTTTCCAGTAATCATGTATGGATGTGAGAGTTGGACTATAAAGAAAGCTGAGCACCGAAGGATTGATGCTTTTGAACTGTGGTGTTGGAGAAGACTCTTGAGAGTCCTTTGGACTGCAAGGAGATCCAATCAGTCCATACTAAAGGAAATCAGCCCTGAATATTCGTTGGAAGGACTAATGGTGAAGCTGAAACTCCAATACTTTGGCCACCTGATGCGAAGAACTGACTCATTTGAAAAGACCCTGATGCTGGAAAAGATTGAAGGTGGGAGAAGGGGATGACAGAGGATGAGATGGTTGGATGGCATCACCGACTCAATGGACATGAGTTTTAGTAAACTCCCGGAGTTGGCAATGGACAGGGAGGCCTGGAATGCTGCAATCCATGGTGTCGCAAAGAGTCAGACACGACTGAAGGACTGAACTGACTGACTGAGCTACAAGGGAAGTCCAAGAATACTGGAGTGGGTAGCCTATCCCTTCTCCAGAGGATCTTCCCGACCCAGGAATCGAACTGGGGTCTCCTGACATTGCAGGTGGATTCTTTATCAAATATGTGTGTATGTATGTACATGTATGAGGATAAGAGTATGATATCACATATGTGGAGTCTTTAAAAATGATACTTATATATTTATTTACACAATAGAAAAAGAATCAGAGAGGAACTTACAGGGGGGAAGGGTGGAGGGAGGGACAGAGAGTTTGGGATCGACATGTACACTCTGCTTATTTTAAATGGATAACCAAAATGGACCTATTCTATAGCACAGGGAACTCTGCTCAATATTATGTAACAATCTAAGTGGGAAAGAATCTGAGAAAGAACAGATACAGGTATACATATAAATGTGTATGTATATGAATTTTTTTGCACATATACATGGATATGAATTGCATTGCTACACATGTGAAACTAACACATCATTAATCAGCTACACTCCAATATAAAAATAAAAAGTTAGAAAAATAAAATGCCTTCTAGGGAGAAAAATCAATTGTATACAATTGTTAATAAATACTGTTTTTCCTAATTACATGTTTCAAAACTATAATTCATACTGCAGAGTGTTTTAGTTTAAAAAATAAATGCAAAGCTTTTATTTTCTAAAAATTAATGAATTTTAAATCTTGTGTATTCCTTTGAAAGTCTGAAAAGAAAGAATAAATTATCTTTAGTTTTTTAAACCTTAGTATTCTAATGGAATTTGTAAAACACTAGAAAATATTAAAGATGGCATTTCTCTAGATATAATAAATCCAAGAACAACTATGAATTTGGTGTACACATTTTCTGCTGCTGTATATTTATGTCCAAACACAGTCATCAAAATCCTACTCAATTGATAAGACTACCATGATGACAGGAAGAGAAGATTCCAGCAGCATTAGATAAACCCTCACTAAAAGGAGCCACCAAAAAGAGCCAAAAAAAAAAAAAAAACAAGTAAAGGAAGGCTGCTTTACACTCGGCTCACACACATATTTGTGTAGCACACTGTGTGAAAACAGATTATACAGAGTCATAATCGGCCACTTAATGCCTTAGGGATATATAAGTTCTCTCAGTGTTAATTTCATCCCAGATTCTACAGTGAGAGTTATTTATCACAGTATAGTCCTCAAATCAAAATGCTATTGTTAAGAACTAGGTCCTTTCACTCAGGAAAATTATTTTTCTTTCCTTTCCATCCTGCTCTAAAATTGCAATAATAAACCTTAAATCCTTTAGGTCTGAGACTTTCGCAATAAAGCCTGGTACCAGGTCATAACTCAAGGTAGAGAAAATGAGGCTTGCCACTAAAAAATTAATCTGCTCCAAGGTAAAGACCTAAAATACTTAAAACAGATTTTTTAAAATGCCAGGTTGTGCATATGGCTTCATTTCAGTATCTATTATCGGTATAGCACTTTAAATAATCACCCTGAAAAATTCACTAGCTATTTTTAATTGATTGAGATCAGAAACTTGCCCAGCTATATATCTTTCCTCTAATAAATATTCGGTAAAGGTCTGTACACTTTGTATGACCAAAGGAGAATTCTAGCCAACAGGTAGGTCTAAGTAAGGAGGAGGCAGCCACAGGGGAGGTCAGGAAGTATAGCTAGCTCTTAGCCTATTTGAAATCGCCTAGTGCCACAAATAATTTAAAAAATAAATAAATGAGAGAGTTAAACCATAGATGTAAACGGAATGAATCAAAAGTAAAAGATAAAGAGAGAAGAGGAGGAAATGAAGACATGATAGAAGTAACTTGAGGAAGGAGAAGATAATGGAAATGGAGAAAAGACCAGATCTCTTCACTGAAGCAGAAAATATACGAGAACTTACTAGTAGGTATGACATAAAACAGAATCAAAGAACAAGGAACAGACGTATAAGAAGAGAAATAAAATTTTCTTACTGCGAACATCCAGAAAATTAGCACTAGTTTCAATAAAGGTTTTTTTAATTAAGTAATTATGGAAATAATGTCAGTATCAGAGATAAGTGACCATGTATTTTTTCTAAGAATTTAGTATATGTTTTATCTTTTGATCATATTAAATTCCTTAAAGTTTGTTACTTTAAAATTCAACCAAAGCAAAAAGATGGCAGACATGATCGGCAACTCATTTTGCTTTTTCAGTACACATGCCATAAATGGCAGCTAGACCTTACTATTCAAATGTGCTGAACTGCTATTCCGTGTAAGTACATGGCGTAACACACAGGCAGAACCATTTCCAATACGGAAATTCCCCAAGTTAAAACTCCCTCCTCCTTCCAGTGGGCTTGCAATTTCGTAACAGAGCATAGACCTCCCTTCCTGAGGGCTTCTCATGGAGCTAAACCCTGACAACGTCTCCTCCAGCTGCTCCAGGGTCCACAGGCCAGGTAGCTGGGACTGTGGAGACGGCACTAGGCCAGGGTTACACAACGTGGGACAACCAACCCAACAGTAGCTTCTCACATACTTCTGACATGTTTTAAAACACACAGCAAGGAAAGTTGATGTTTCAACAGGAATCGTCAGCAGTTATTCCTCTTGAAGAATGTCAGTAAACCTAAGGAGACCTAATGCTGAAGAAGAATTGAAAGTAAAATCTGTTCTGCCCCCACAACACACACACACACACTCACACACACACACACTCACCATTTACTAACATTATGGGCCTTTGAGTAGGCTACCCAGAGTTACGTATTTGCATGACAGTGTTCCTATGAAGTCTAATTGCTTTAAAATACTTGTTTTCTGCACTGATCTGATGAGAATCAGCCCCACAAGCGACTGAAATTTAAATAACCCAGGAGCTTTGTTCATTTATTCAACAGATTGACTAGCGAGCACCTCTTGTGCCAGGCACTCCACTGGGTCTAGTGAAGAATGTGATGTGAACAGAACTAGCTTGTCCTCTGTCCTCTTGAGGTTTACATTCTAACACTGAAGAAACCAACCAACAGAAGTGGAGGGAATGTTAGAGAGAGGGCGCTTCACTCGAAGAAGGCCACGAGAGAGGAAGGAACACCTGTCTTCCGGTCCCTGATGTTACGTGGCCTGCAGAGATGACAGCAGAACGGCAGAACCAGAAGTCACATGGAGGAAGCAGAGTAATACCTTACTTATAAAAATTTCTCTGTGAAAGGATCTACTGGTCTAAACAGGCACCAGAGCTCCAGAGGCAAGGAGGAGACCTCAAGATTCACTCAGACAAAGAGGCTTCCTGGGTTTGCCCTAAGACCCAAAGAGGCATGACTAAATTCCTATCTGTGGGGCTTAATTACTGAGCATTATGGCTTTTTACTGTGACTTCCAGAATGCCCTGAGTAGTAGCATCCTCTGAAGAGCTGCAAAGCCTACAGATTCTGTCTTGAACTTGCGAAACTCTTGAAAGTGAGGCTCAGACCCTGAAGAGCGCCGGCAGGAGCTGCTGTGGGGCCGGTGCGCGCACTCTGCGGCTCTCCCGGTGCTCCCGCTGCTCCAGACGGGGAGCCCCACACCCTCTGGAGTCGACTGTCAGCACTAAAGGGCCACACAGGCACCCTGTTTTGAGAGCAGACATTTTCTAAACAGTATCCAAAGTGTTTTACTTACATGCATTCCTGGCCAGATATAAAAACCACTCATTATAAGAAAAATATTATAGTAACTTAAAAAATAAAGCTAAAAGCCTAGATTATGATTATTTGAATAACAATGATCTATTAAAAAAAGCAGCAACAACGAAATAAGAACATCTGCAGCAACACAGTTGGACCTGAAGATCTTCACACTAAGTGAAGTGAGCCAGACAGAGAGAGGCGAGCGCCATGGTATCGTTTGCACGTTAAGGGAGCAAAACATACAGATGAACTTATATACATGACAGAAAGAGACTCACAGATATAGAAAGCAAACTTACGGTTACCCAGCGGGAAAGAGGGGGAATGGCAGAATAGGAGTTGGGATTAACATGTATGTGCTACTAAACATAAAGCAGATGACCCACAGGGACCTACCATTCAGCACAGGGAACTATCCTCGCTATTTCGCAATATCCCATAAAAGACGCTTACTCGTTAGAAGGAAAGTTATGACCAGCCTAGACAGCATATTCAAAAGCAGAGACACTACTTTGCCAACAAAGGTCCATCTAGTCAAGGCTATGGTTTTTCCTGTGGTCATGCATGGATGTGAGAGTTGGACTGTGAAGAAGGCTGAGCGCTGAAGAATTGATGCTTTTGAACTGTGGTGTTGGAGAAGACTCTTGAGAGTCCCTTGGACTGCAAGGAGATCCAACCAGTCCATTCTGAAAGAGATCAGCCCTGGGTGTTCTTTGGAAGGACTGATGCTAAAGCTGAAACTCCAATACTTTGTCCACCTCATGCGAAAAGCTGACTCATTGGAAAAGACTGATGCTGGGAGGGATTGGGGGCAGGAGGAGAAGGGGACAATAGAGGATGAGATGGCTGGACGGCATCACTGACTCGATGGACGTGAGTCTGAGTGAACTCCGGGAGTTGGTGATGGACAGGGAGGCCTGGTGTGCAGCAATTTATGGGGTCGCAAAGAGTCGGACACGACTGAGCGACTGAACTGAACTAATAAGGGGAAAGAATCTGAAAATATATATAATATGTATAACTGAATCACTTTGCTATACACTTAGAACTAACACCACATTGTCAATCAACTACACTTTAATTAAAAAAAAAAAAAAACAATAACCTGGCAGTATAGTTCCTAATGTTTCATCTTAAGATACTGTTCATAGTTCTGAATGGAAAAAAATCACACAGCTTTAACAACAAAAAGAACGTACCCACAATACAAGCGAGTAGCCCGAGAGGGGAAGACTCCTACCTTTAGGGACCCAGGTTCCTAGAGTGTCATCAGGGCTTGAGTGCCTTGGCTCTGCTCCCTCCAAGGCTGCGTTCCTCAGAGGAGCACCCCGACAGGGCCAAGAAGGTGGCCACCTGGCAGCCCACACACAAGCAGCAATCCAGACAGAAAGACAGTCTTTCCCTGATGGTCCTGCAGAAAAGTGCCGAACGACTGCCAACCGACCTGGTTGATCACACGCGCATCCCGTAAACTAACGCTGTGTCTCCAAGGTGCTGCCGTCCAGTTCTGTCAGGAGTCGGGGGAGACAGGAGAGGAAGCTTCCACCAAAGAGCCACTTACTACATTTAGGCCCTGGCACACGGTGTGGACTGAGAGAGGCCTGAGAGAACACAGACAGGAGGAAAGCCACTCTAGACACAAAACTACAGTTCCCACAGCCCAGTGTAACAAAGTTTTCAACTTTTCATCTTTATAAAAGTAAGCCTTTCTTTAAGCTAAATCTCAGATTTTATTTTTGTACTGAGGGCAAATAGAGAAAAGCAGAGCTCGATGGAAAGTAGGGAGGAGCAGCATCTTCCCTCCTACACGGCTATACACACCCCCTGCCCCACAGTGAGGCCTGAGGGGACTCTCATAACTCCTGGAGTTCTGAGGGACTGTCTGAAACCAGGGCTCTGATTTAGATGTTTTGGAGGGAAAGCTGCACTAATGTTCCAAGTCATGCCTTAGAAATGGTGTACCATATCTCTAATAATCAGTATTTAACCCTTCTTTTGCAATTGCAGGGCTTCCCTGATAGCAGTTGGTAAGTTACCCACCTGCAATGCAGGAGATCCCAGTTCAATTCCTGGGTCAGGAAGATCCACAGGAGAAGGGACAGGCTACCCACTCCAGTATTCTTGGGCTTCCCTTGTGGCTCAGCTAGTCAAGAATCCGCCTGCACCGCCAGGAGACCTGGGTTCAATCCCCGGGTTGGGAAGATCCCCTGGAGAAGGGAAAGGCTACCCATTCCAGTATTCTTGCAAGAGAAATTAAACAGTTAAAATGCTTAATGCTTTTATTAAATACTTAAAATCCACATTTTGGCTCCCTCTAGGATGCAGTTTTATTTACTGTAGTCCAAGTACATATGAAGGTCTCAGAAATCAAGTCCTCCAGGGATGACTGCCAATTGGTTTAATTTTCAAAATCAATATCAATGCTCAGAGCTACTACAACCTTCAATCCTACAGAAAATTCTAGCTGCATAGTAATTCCAGACAACACTTAATTCTTTCTATTTTGAGATTGCTTTTATAGAAAAACTTTTTGATGAGTCATACCTTAACTTATGCTGTAATCTTAAAAGACTATTTTAATGATTAGATTAGCTAATTGCTCCAAATGTCCTCCCTTATTAAAATAACTGAAGGAACAAGTTGTCAAAGATCACCACGTCCAGCACCAGAAACAAACAGGTACAGCTTACATGTCAACCTATGAACATTATTAGCAGTTTAAAACTCTGTTAAGCTACATTCAGTGTTACTAAATACATGGTTTTTTAAAGCAAATATAATTGAGAAATGCATCTGTCCATAACCGCAACACGATCATGAAAGAGGAAAAAAGGACACACACAGTCACAAATCATAAACACAACAGCAGAGAAAGTTTAGCTCAACTTTTTCTGATAATCAAGGAAGACCTGCCCAATGGCCACGTAACAGGAGGGCAGCTGTCAGGCCACCCTCAGTGCGCTGACGCCTCAGGCCATTAACACTGTCTGCCTTCTCTTCAGTCCCTCAGGGCATAGCCGTAGGACGCCTGGGCCATCTGATACCTGTGCCATTATGTTTTAAAACTTAGTTTTGTGTTTTCTATACCATGTTCAAGTAAGAGAAAGAAAGGAAGGAGAGAGAGAACAGTGAACAGAGATGGAAGAGGGGGAAAAAACAGAAAGAGAAGAAAGGCTGATAAAGAGGTGAAGCAAGAAGAAAAAAAAACCATAAAACATCACCTCTTCTAAGTCCATGATTCTGAACATGTACCTCAACTACGAGAGTGTACTGAGCCTGTCCAAGATCAAATTCTGACTACAAACACATGATTTCAGGAAGAAAGAAATAGAAGAGATATTTAAGGAGATTAACATGATTGAGCAGGTATTCTAATAAGTTCAGAAATGTTCAAAAGACAGAGACATGTCATATGTATAATAAAATGGCAGGAATCTCTAGAAGTATTATCAGAAAACAATCTCAGAATAAAATGAGGTTTGTAAAAACTGAAGTTCCATTTAGTTATCCTACACTATTAACAATTATATAAAACATACATAATTACAAACACCTTCTTGGTCAAAGAAAATAATCTTTAGAATACATACAGAAAACTAAACTTGGAAAAAGGAAAACTAAAATCCAAAGCCTGGTGAAGATAGTGAAGTCATGATTCTTAGATACTCTAAATCAATTGCAGTCTCCTAACTTGTATTAATCACAGTGTAGGAACTTGTGCACGAGCTCATGGAATACGTGCCTAATCTGTCAAAAGAAGTAACAGAGCGAGTGCTCCTAGGAGCCAGCAATGTCCTACTTCCTGATCTGGGTGGTGACTAGACAAGCGTTTATTTTATAGCTGGCTGAACTGTACATCTGCTTTATGCACGTTTTATGTGCTGCATTTCACACACACACACACACACACACACACACACACACACAAAAGGCTAAAAAATTTAAGAGGTACAGGATGACTGGGGAAGGGCAAATGTGGTCTCATTTTTCAAAAACTATAGCTAGATACATTTAATATGAATCCCTACCAAGAGTCTTACCAACTGAGAGAACAGTCTGTAAAAGCTAATGAAGATGTCATGGGAATTCACACACTGCAAGGCCATGAACCCCTCCTTTTCCAACAGCGCTCCTGTCTGGAAGAGCTACGAGGTGTCCTACTCACACAGGGCAGCCCTCATGGTAAGGGGGTGGGGAGAGGCAAGACGGAGACGTGCCCTGATGGAACTGTTGTGTCACTTCCCAACTTAGAGAAACCAGACATAAAGGGAATTGTTACTGGATCAAATCCACCCAAGAGGGAAAACTCTAGGATGTGCTGCACAGGACTATGCCCCATCCTCTCAAGGCAAGAAAGTCAGAATATGGAAGGCATGTGACGGCAGATTTCATGGACAATGAATCTGGGCATAATAGATGAATTTAGGGGATCCTTTCTGAAGTTAGGACCAGGAGCCCTTAAAATGCAGATGGGAAGGATGGTGTCTAAAAGACTAAACGTGTGGACAGGTGGGTAAGAAGCCGGGGGTGTTTCCACTAATGGCTTCCATTTCTTCTATGAAGGACACACGTGAGGAGGGAGACAGCAGGGAACAGAGAGGGATGAGGAAAGTCCATGTAGAGAATGGAAGGGAAGGCTGCCTGGAGACACAGTGAAAACATTAAGGTTTAAATTAGAAAAAGGCAAGCGGTGCATTTCACCACTGTCTGTGTTTTAAAAATACCTCCATATACATATTTCCACTATTTTTTAGATTCTTCTCCCATCCAGGTCATTACAGAGTACTGACTAGAGTTCCCTGTGCTATACAGTAAGTTCTTATTAATCATTTATTTTATAAATAGTAATATAAAACAGGTTCATTTTGCTGTATACCTGAAATTAACACAACACTGATCAACTATATTCCAATAAAAATTAAAAATAAATATAAAAAATAACTCCATTATCATTATGAATAATTCATTTATATTTTAACAAAGATTTTTAGCCCTAATTTCAGAGGATATTCAAAACCAAATTTTAGATATGAAATATTCTGAAATCTTTAATTACTTTAGTATTTTTTAAAATCTTAATAAAATATATCAAGCAAATTATCACATGAGTAAAAAAGACTAGATTTGGCCAGATACATCCCAAAGTTAAATAAAAGAAAATGAGAAAATAAATAGAGTTTAAGTTCAACAACTTCTTCATTTAACTTTGCTTCACTCTATTTCACTTTGACATATTTAAGCACAACACAGTCAATAATATTTTGCTCTTATGCTTCAGAATGTACCTTTAACAAGGGCAAGGGTTAATGCCTTTGCTAGCAGAGCTGAACAGTCTACTCCAGACTCACGAAGTCAATATGAATGTCCAATGAAATGTGATAAACTGTATGTGATTTAATAAATGTGTGATTTTGACATGTATGAAAAATATAAATGGATCATTAATTTTTTCAGGAGCTTTTAAAGCATTAAATGATACCAAATAATGTTCTCATAAATGAAATGTGAGGACAGTTCAATTTAACTTTTATGATGTTGCATTTACCAACATTTTTCCCAGAAAATTAATTTCTAAAATGATAATTACCAAAGAAAAATACTGCTTTAAAAAAAAAATTCCTTATATTCATTTTTTTCCAGACATAAACATAAGACCTAAAGTGAAATCATACTGTCCCCATTTGTCCACAGCTCTGGGTTCCTTTGTCTTAAAAAAAAAAAAAAAGTCTGAATCTTTGTGATATTTGACAGTGGTCTAAAATGTTGATTCAGAACCTAATTCTATCACAAAATGTGTTACTTGGGCAACTGGTCAACCTTGCTGTGGGCTAGATCCCTGTCTTCAACTTCATGAGATCATCAGGAGGACTCCACAGGTGCCCTAGGACTCTGCACAGAGGCTGATACAGAATGAGCTCAAGCACACTAATGTGCTTCTGCTGCTTCTGTTCATCATTTGTATGGCGTCCGCAGTGAACGGTGCTCCATCAGAAGAGGACAGACATGGCCTGTGTAACTATGGATCACAGTCTGTGTGTGTTCAGCTAGTTATCGTGGTTTCTATTCATGAATATCCCTGGGTCTGGAAGATCCCCTGGAGGAGGGCGTGGCAACCCACTCCAGTATTCTTGCCTGGAGAATTTCCATGGACAGAGGAGCCTGGCAGGTTACAGTCCATGGGGTCGAAAAGAGTCAGACACAACTGAGAGACTAAGCACAGCACAGGAGTAGAGGGTAGAGCCATGGAGCATTCAGTGGCGGTGGCAGTTTAGTCACTAAGTCGTGTCCGACTCTTATAACCCCATGGACTGTAGCCTGCCAGGCTCCTCTGTCCATGGGGATTCTCCAGGCAAGAATACTGGAGAGGGTTGCCATTTCCTTCTCCATGGGGCATGTAGAAATGGATTACAGCCAATTCTTGGATGAACCATTAAGGAAACTTCATACAGGGCTTCCAGGTAGCAGCACTTAGTGGTAAAGAATCCCCCTGCCAATGCAGGAGACATAAGAGATAGGAGTTCAATCCATGGGTCAGAAAGATCCCCTGGCTGGGGTGGCACATGGCAACCCACTCCAGTATTCTTGCCTGGGATTCATGGACAGAGGAGCCTGGTGGGCTACAGTCCATGGGCTTGTAAAGAATCAGACACAACTAAAGGGAGTTAGCACACAGAATACAGCTAACTGGGGCTGTGTGTTATTTTGTTTAATTTTACAAAGAGAAGAGCGAGCGTGAGTTATTCTATTAATTCCAAGTAGTAAAATTTAACCTCTCAATATGCATTTTACACAACAAACTGGAAAATTCTTAAAGAGATGGGAATACCAGACCACCTGACCTGTCTCCTGAGAAATCTGTATGCAGGTCAGGAAGCAACAGTTAGAACTGGACATGGAACAACAGACTGGTTCCAAATAGGAAAAGGAGTACGTCAAGGCTGTATATTGTCACCCTGCTTATTTAACTTATACACAGAGTACATCATGAGAAACGCTGGGCTGGAAGAAACACAAGCTGGAATCAAGATTGCTGGGAGAAATATCAATAACCTCAGATATGCAGATGACACCACCCTTATGGCAGAAAGTGAAGAGGAACTAAAAAGTCTCTTGATGAAAGTGAAAGAGGAGAGTGAAAACGTTGACTTAAAGCTCAACATTCAGAAAACGAAGATCATGGCATCCAGTCCCATCACTTCATGGGAAATAGATGGGGAAACAGTGGAAACAGTGTCAGACTTTATTTTTCTGGGCTCCAAAATCACTGCAGATGGTGACTGCAGCCATGAAATTAAAAGATGCTTGCTCCTTGGAAGAAAAGCTATGACCAACCTAGACAGCATATTAAAAACCAGAGACATTACTTTACCAACAAAGGTCCATCTAGTCAAAGCTATGGTTTTTCCAGTAGTCATGTATGGATGTGAGAACTGGACTATAAAGAAAGCTGAGCACTGAAGAACTGATGCTTTTGAACTGTGGTGTTGGAGAAGACTCTTGAAGGTCCCTTGGACTGCAAGGAGATCCAACCAGTCCATCCTAAAGGAACTCAGTGCTGAATATTCATTGGAAGGACTGAGGCTGAAGCTGAGACTCCAATACTTTGGCCACCTGATGCAAAGAACTGACTCACTGGAAAAGACCCTGATGCTGGGAAAGATTGAAGGCGGAAGGAGAAGGGGATGACAGAGGATGAGATGGTTGGATGGCATCACTGACTCGATGGACATGAGTTTGAACAAACTCCAGGAGTTGGTCATGGACAGGGAAGCCTGGCATGCTGCAGTCCATGGGGTCACAGAGTCAGACATGACTGAGTGACTGAACTGAATAAGCATTTTAATTTTTTTAAATTATGGTTATTTCAAAAATTGGCAGTCATGTTCAGTACGTTTTATAAATCCAAATGTGGTACTTATTTATATCAACTTTTATTCTAAATGTCAACAATTTTCAAAATAACCCCAAAATGAAAGATATTCATTAAAATGTGCAAGTATCTATCCAGGATTAATCCAATACTTTAAGAAGAGTAAAAGAGAATACACAGCTGATCCTTAGACAATGCAAGAATTAGGGGTGCCAACCCCAAGCAGAAGAAAATTTGCATTTCAATGTACAGACCAGTCAGCCCTCTATGAGGTTATGCATCTGTGATTCAACCAACTGCAGACTGTGTAGTAGTGCAGTATGTATTTAGTGAACAGTGAAAAATCAAGTGGAGGTGAGCTGTTCAAACCAGTGTTGTTCAAGAGTCAACTGTAATCTACTACGCATGGTCTTCCAGTTTTCCATGTCATCATCTACATCAGATATCCAGCCTCTGCTCAAAAAAGGTAACAATAACAGGAATCAAAGAAACTGCCTTAGGAACAGTAACTATAAATTGGGATAATGTGGAAACTAAAAAAAAAAAAAACTAATGAGGCTATGATCACCAGAAAAGCACATGTATCTCCCTGACACTTACCTCCCTTCCATGCACTGGTCGACACAAACCCTCTCTACTTCAACAAGTTATTCCATATACAGTGTGTTCCTGCACCCATGATGTGACAAATTATTTCTTCAGCCTGGTGTCTGTCCTTCTTTAGATCCTCACTCTTTCAAAATGGGCCAGAACTCATTGCCTTTTCAGAAGTTGGAATGCCTGAATCCTTTTATGCTACCCAAACCTTTTAAAAGGAAAAGGTGGCAGGGCGGGGCCAAGGAGGGTCTCCAGATCACAATCAGTCATGACGTAAAACACCTCTTCCCTCTTTTCCTCAGAAATGGACACGGGAAGGGGTGGTTAAATCTCAAACACGTCGGTGAAGGCCTGCAGGTGTCTCCGCTACCATCATTTGAATACAGAAGCAGAACTAACCCACTTCAGCTTGTCTGAGTCTCAAGCTCCCTTCCGTGTGTCTAGCCCACAGTCGCACTGCAGGCTCAGCTGGTCTCCAGAGCTCTGTGAGCTGAGACCTGCGCGTTAATATTTCGTTTCTGGTAAATCCATGTGTTTCCTGGTCATGGCACATTCTCCTGCCACCAGCAGGAGTGATCTTTCCCCAAGTTAGATCAGAGACGCAGATGATTCCATTTAGGTGATCACTGGGCTCCAGGGAAAGGAGAATTTTCAACATACTGGAGATCTCTGGAATATAGAATTATCAAAAAATTTGGACATTAAGGAAAGTATACCCAAATGCTGAAAATTTTTAATTACTAGGTTCAACTACAGGGATTTGTTAATGTTTTTTAAATGACTGTTTTCTGTCCTTTCAGTGCTTCTATAAAACTTCATTAATCTAGAAAACATTTTAAATGACTGGTTTTTGTCCTTCCAGTGCTTCTATAAAATTTCATTAATCTAGAAAACATTTGGAAGTATATTTTTAAAATTTTTAATTGGAGTATAATTACTTTACAATGTTGTATTGATTTCTGCCATACCACAGGAATCAGTCATAACTATATATATAAATATATCCCTCCCTCCTAAGCCTCCCTCTTACCCCTCCCATTCCACCTCTCTAGGAAGTACATTTCTTAATCTTTAGACCTATGGAGATTTTCCTGTTATCTTTTCATTACGGCTTCTTTCCATGGTGGTGCAAGAACATACTCTACGTGATTTGCAATCATCTGAAGTTTGTTGAGACTGGCTTTACAATCCTATTCATAGTTAATGTCAAATAAAATTCTATCTGTGCTTGGAAAGAATGGATTATACAAAAAGTGTATGTAACATTCTATATACATCTATTAGGTTAAATTTGTTATTTATGTTCTTCAAATCCTCTACATATTTCTGAATTTTCTACCTGTCAATTCTATCAGTTCTTCAGAAAGTTGTGCTAACTTCCCACAGGACTGTGACTTTGGCCGTTTACCTCTGTGTCTGTATGTTTCCTTACGTAATCGCATGTGTCACAGAGCACCCAAGTTCTTTGCACTTGATGCCCTGAACCTTCTACCATTGTGCAGTGCTTTTCTTCCCCTCTGCTATGCCTTTTACCTTAATCTCTATTTTGTCTGCCACCAATATAGTTATCTACCAGCTTTCTTTCAGTTAGAAAGAACCTGAAATATAACTTTCCATTCTTTTACTTTCTGTATCCTTATTTTTAAGATATGCTTTTTGTACACCTGGCATCTCATTAGCTTGGGTTTTTTTAATCTAATCTGACAACATTTGCGAACTGAATAACCTGGTCTATTTACATTTGTTGTGATCACTGACACTTGGATTTATAATGATGTTACGCTGCACGTTTTTCCCGCCTCTTCTCTATTTTTCCTCTGCTGAGAAGACAATGGTGTTAAGGTTCACTCTCTTCTAAGTTTCTACCTTGTGTTCTTTGTGAATAATGACAAATTATTAGTAAATCATTAGGTAAATAAAATGATTCATCAATTTTTATTCTTGTTATTTATATGCTTGTTTTCTCAGTGGGATTGGGGTGATGTTTAACTTTCCTAGTTAATAAATGTTAATGATTTTAGCTGATAGCAAAACACAGGACATAAAATCTTTATGAAATTTTGATACAACTACCATCTGGTCTTTAACCAATCCATTGAAGTACAAGGCTACCCATTTAAAAAGATGGCAACAGATTCTCAGAATAACTGCTGTTTAGGCAGTAACCAAGAAAACCATTGAAGCCAAATTCCTCAGAAACAAAACAGTGTTATTTCACTTTTAATGGGGGAAAAATGAGTATTATAATTGTATCATTGATTTTTTTAAGTTTCAAGCAAACTACCATATACATGATCGATTGTGAGATGTGAATAAACTGATACAAGGCTCTGCATCGTAAAATGAAGCAAAATTAACATGACACGTTGGGTGACTGTAGAAGTAAAAGCTGGAACAACACTCGGAAGAGGCTGCAAATGGCCACGGCTAGTAGTGTACAATGAGACTCGGTCTTGTACTCTAGAAACTTGATCACAGCCCTAGAGTGTCTCAGGAAAGACGCCTCAGTCCAAACTTATAGTCTATCAGCTACATTAAGCAAAACGACATGTTGTCAATATTCTTGGTAATTTACGAGAAAATAACACACAGACAACTAAACACTTAACTTTCCTTGTCCCTGTAACCTGTCCCCACAAGTGTGCTGTACTAAAGAACTACAGTGGAGCAACAACAGATGCTCAGTGGGGCAGATGCGGAATCACACTGACGAGTCATCTACTGACTCCAGGAGATTCATCCATTTTCAGCATCAGAGTCGGCCTGTCCTCTCCAACAGACAGTCTTCAGCAGAGAACGCTCACACGGGCACTAGCAGGTTCTTGTTGTTTGAGCTGCTGCTGGACGGAGTGTGCATACTCCCACTGTTACCACTTTTAGCTCATGCTATTTGCCAGGCTGGGCGGGGGCGTCTCTCACTCACCCCTTTAATCCATCACATACTGGTTGACTCAAAATAGTTTACTGTTCTCAAACCAAGGGCTCCCCAGGAGGTGCTAGTGGTGAAGAATCTGCCTGCCAGTGCAGGAGACACCGATTTGATCTCTGGATCAGGAAGACTCCCCCGGAGGAGGGCATGGCAACCCGCTCCAGTATTCTTGCCTGGAGAATCCCATGGACAGGAGAGCCTAGCAGGCTATGGTCCACAGGACCAGAAGAGTCGGACACGACTGAAGAGACCTAGCACACACCCCCTCAGACTAAGCTTACTGTGGCTGGAGCACCTCGTCTACACACCACCATCACGAACTTACCTCATCGTGCTCCATAAAAAGAGGGCACAAACATGAGACGTAAAGGAGAAAAGTCAAACTCCATCCTCCTCCTGCTACTTTATCTGCAGCCTGACAATGCTCAAGGAGTAAATTCTTAACTCTACCAACAGGGAGCTCTCTAAGACAGAGCTTCTGGTCCCCAAAAGCAGGTAAAACCTCACAGGCCAGGTGCCCATATTGCTCACCTCCTAGTCCTCTAGCTGCTTCCACACAGCTGCTCCCTCACAGACACCCACCAGTGCAGTACCTTCCAGAACATCCTGGTCCAAGAGTCAAGCGAAGTTCCATCCTGCAGGAACCCAGAGTTCCTCCCCTACCCTGCTCTCCAGCCTCGGTGCCACTCACTCTCCTGCCTCGGAAGCTAGCCTCCTGTTCAGATGAGCCAGTCCAAGAGTGACTTTCCCCTTAAGTGAGACCCATCTCATCACAGAACCACAGGGCTCACGAAGTCCACGTCACACAGCTACATGGAGGATCTTTTTCTTCTAAGTGCAACCACAGGGCAGCTGACTGCGGAAAGAGGCGGCAAAAGCAGTGAAGGTGCAGACACAGAAAGGAAATGGAGGCCTGCCGAAGCTCGAGCTCCCTCTCAGGTTACTTCTGCCTAGAGGGCAAAGAGGAGGCGGAAAGCAAGCCAGCCGCAAGTCTACAGTGACAAGCACAAAGCTGGAGGGAGTACATTCCAAAGACAGGACAGAGGCTGGCATTAGGGGAAATAAGGGGCAGAGCATCACAGTGCTCTGCTCTGTGAGGGGCGAACTCCACTGCCCCTTGAAACTGAACACTGCAGAGGAAGCTTCTGCCTTTAACAATGCTGAAGGCAAAAGCTGCGCTCTACTCAGCGCTTGCTGCCATGCCCCAGGCAGAGCACCTTTTATCACTTACCAAAAGTCATAATGGTGAATAATAAACAGAGCAGCTCACATTTACCGAGCTGTTCATCTTCAAAACAACTTTATGAGTTAGGTGCTAGCAGTATTCCAGTTTACAAGTGAAAAGTTGGAGATTAATTGGCTTAAGGTCACACAGTTAACGTAGAGAAGCCAGGAACCAAACTCAGTGCACCCAAATTATACACTAAAACCTAAGTTCTTAAATGCTGGAGAGGATGTGGAGAAAAGTGAACTCTCTTGCATTGTTGGTAGCAACGTAGATTGATACAGCCACTGTGGAGAACAGTATAGAGATTCCTTTAAAATCTAGGAATAAAACCACCATATGACCCAGCAATCCCACTACTGGGCACATACCCTGAGAAAACCATAAAAGACCCCAATGTTCATAACAGCACCATTTACAATAGCTAGGACATGGGAGCAACGTGTCATGTCCACTGACACATGAATGGATAAGGAAACGCGGCACATATACACAACAGCGAGTACTACTCAGCCATAAGAGAGCGAGTTTGAGTCAGTCCTAGTGAGGTGGGTGAACCTAGAGCCCGTCACGTCGAATGAAGCCAGGAAGGGGAAAACAAATAGACTGTACTAATGCGCATACACGGAGTCTAGACAGACGGTTCCCACGAGGCTCCCTCCAGGGAAGGAGCGGGGCGCGATGCAGAGAACAGCCTTGCGGGCGCGGCGGGGGAGGGGGGAGGAAGCCACACTGACAGGCGCACAGCACCCAGAGCGACGCCGACAGCGGTGCGAGGCCGCTGACGGGACGGGCAGCCAGCCTGGCCCTCCGCGATGCCCGAGACGGATGGCACGAGGGAGGCGATCACGCGGAGGGGACGTGCGCACAATCATGGCTAGCCTGCATTGTTGTGTGGCAGAAACCAACACAACACTGTGAAGCAGCTTTCCTCCAATTAAAAATACATTTAAAAAAAACCTAAGTTCTTAACAATTGTCCTATGCTGTCTCTAACATAAGCATGATTCTTGACTTTAAAGGTGAGAAAAAGGTGGCGAGGTTAACGTCCCACAGTCTCACAGAAGCACAGTGCCGAGCTGGGATACGAACCTGCTTCGCCTTTATTACAACAATATACCCCTTCTCTCACTGAAACATTACACGTGTCTAAGTATTTATGAAGCAGGAGTCCTAGATTTAAGCTCAATCTCCATTTGTTTTCAAGGGCTCAATTCTACTTTCCCAAACGGGGGGAAAAAAATTCCATAGTGTATGTGTGTAACCGGCTAGATACTAAGCTACACTCTAATGCATAAATTATTCCCTGGGAATTAATAAGGCACTTAAGAAACTTGTATTAACTCTTTCAGGCCACAGGGGTATCATTCAGTGAACTGAATTCTTCATTTACTAAAATGGTACCCGAGTGGTTCAGAAGCACGTTAACTACCTCTGAGGGCATGGGGAGAAAAAACCTATAAAGCCATTTTCGGAATATAAACCAAATTCAGAATACAATTTACAAACAAGCTATAGGGAGATACTGCGCTAGTGATGGGCCCTGGGCCCTCAAGAGTTTGGCAGAAATGAAACTAAAGGGAGGTTGTAAATATCTAGGTCTTTTGGACAGAAAACCACCTTGGACAGAGCGTCTGGGCTGCACTTGACTGTAGTCATCAGAGGACAGACTAGAGGAGAAGTCGACTTGCTCCTGGCTCGGCAGGCCCTCTCGGCAGCGGCTCTGGGAGGGGCGCCAGCCATCCAGCCGGCACCATCTCCCCACTCTCCCCCACAGCTCCACCGCCTGGGGGCACTGCCCTGTCACAGCCTGCCTGCCAGCGGCAGTCCTCCTTGGCTGTCCTCACGGCAACGGCGGACCGGTGCTCACGAGTCTCCAGCTTAGCGCTCACTGTGCACGTTGCAAGTTTGCCGCTGTTTAGTCGCTCGGTCGTGTCTGTGTCTGACTCTCTGCGACCCTATGGAATGCAGCGCGCCAGGCTCCTCTGTCCATGGGAGTTCTCCAGGCAAGAATACTGGAGTGCGTTGCCATGCCCTCCTCCAGGGGATCTTTCCAACCCAGGAATCAAACCAGGGTCTCCTGCATTGCAGGCAGAGTCTTTACTTAAGACAAAACAAGCACTACTAATGTCGCATTAATTATACTCTTTAACCTTTAAAGCAACTGCGCCATGTACTACAGAATGTCACACGACTTACTTCAAATATTATCAGGGTAGTACAAAACAGCTATTAATATAGGAAAAGCAAGAACATAAAAAAATCAGTTTTGGTTGGTGCAACTGGACAGGAATTGTTGGAAAGAGTGAGTCTGTAAGAAAAACTACAACTTAAAGAAAGCAGGCTAACATCAGATGATGGAGATAACAAAAAGATCAGAAGCAACAGTGTGAACAAGTGAACAGAATGAGAAGACAGTCTTGTAGGGAGCAACAAACGAAGAATTCCACTGCAGACCTTAGGATCTGAAGAGAAATTTTTTCGTTTCTTTAGTAAACACTAGACTGGCGGCTGCCAGAAGTACGGGGTAGATGAAAGGCACAAAGGTGATCGAAAGATTCAAAACTTCCAGTCAAAAGTCCTGGAGTTGTAATGTATGGCATGGTGACTATATAATTCGGTACTGTGTATTTTGAAAGTTTCAAGTGCAAGTGGTTAATGGACTGAATGTAGAATGACAAATAGAAGACCAAGGATAATGCCAAGGTTCTGGGCCTGAGTTACTGGATAAATTATGTCATTGACTAAGATAGAGGACACTGGGTAAAGGGAAGAATTGGGAGAAGGAAAAAAAAAGTTGGTTTTAGACTGATCTGACGTATCTAAGAGGAATCAATGTAGGCCTCTGGGGAAGATTAAGGCTAGAGATATATTAGGCAGGTGATTACCCACAGTCAGCTCAGTCATTGAGTTGTGTCTCTTTGGGACCCCATGGACTGAAGCATGCCAGGCTTCCCTGTCCATCACCAATTCCCGGAGCTTACTCAAACTCATGTCCATTGACTTGGTGATGCCATCCAACAATCTCATCCTCTGTCATCCCCTTCTCCTCCCACCTTCCGTCTTTCCCAGCATCAGGGTCTTTTCCAATGAGTCAGCTCTTCACATCAGGTGGCCAAAGTATTGGAGTTTCAGCTTCAGCATCAGTCCTTCCAACACATATTCAGGACTGATCTCCTTTGGGATTGACTGGTTGGATCTCCTTGCACTCCAAGGGACTCTCATGAGTCCTCTCCAACACCACAGTTTAAAAGCATCAATTCTCGGGCGCTCAGCTTTCTTTATAGTCCAACTCTCACATCCATACATGACTACTGGAAAAACCACAGCTTAGACTAGACAAATCTTTGTCGGCAAAGTAATGTCTCTGGTTTTTAATATGCTGTCTAGGTTGGTCATAGCTTTTCTTCCAAGGAGCAAGCGTCTTTTAATTTCATGGCTGCAGTCACCATCTGCAGTGATTTGGGAGCCCAATAAAATAAAGTCTCTCACTGTTTCCATTTTTTCCATTGATTACCCACAAAGAGAGAAGGAAAACAGGGCTGAGCCCTGAAGCCAGGAGAGGATTCAACAAAGGAAAGAGAGACGGCTTCAGTCAGTGAGACAAGAGACGGGAAGGTCCCAGACTCTGAAGAAAGGTTTCAAGAAGTGCAGAGGACCCTGCTGGTCTCAAGTGCTTGCGAGGCCGATTCTGGAGTCTCAACAGTGTTTTTATCTCCCTCCTCACGCTTACTCTCTTCACTTTCTGGACTCCAATTCTAAGAATCTCTGTGCTCCTAGGAACTTTGCTGACTCGTGCCTCCTTTTTCCTACATTCTTTAAGGGTTGCAAGCTCCTCGCAGTAATTTGAAAGGGACAGGAAAGAAGACAGAAGAATGATTAAGTTCACACCACAACTTTTTCTTTCTCACTTGGACTGTAGTACCTGCTAAGATTAAAAGGGACCAGAGTGAAGTGGAGCAGAAATTGACACTTTAAGGAACAGAAGACTCACCGAATCAAGGACAAGTGAAGGACAGTAGAGAACTTTGAGGAACCAGGTCGAGTTAGAAAACACACACCTATGGGAACACTGTGGACTGACCCACTCAGAGCTCCTCCAGCCTTCTTACTAACAATGCAGAGACGTGTAATTCCCTGTAACAAATCTCTTCCTGTTTGAACTAGTAAGAATTAGACTCCATTCTCTACAACTGAATCCTGACCAATACAAGCACTCTTCAAAGTTGTTCTGACTCACTCCAAAGTGCTCAGCAATGTGGCTACAAGAGAGGATAAAGTGAGATTATCTTGGTGGTAGGGATTTGCATGTGAGGAGAGATTTTAAAAGTAAGAGATCCCAGATATCCAACAAGTGGTTTCTGAACATCAGGATTTTGCCAGGAACCGGCCCCATCGGCTCTGTGCATTTTGACCTTCATTAGGAATTTGGCACCCTCAAAGCAACAGAACCACAGCTCCCAATTTCTTAAGAGGTCTGAACTCATTCACAGAGCTCCCACCTGTGAGAATGACATAATCAAATACCCTGCCCGAAGCAGCAGCCTCTTCCTATCTTGACAATGCCCTTATAAAAGAGTATGACATACTGACAAGGAGAAATTGAATAGCCTTTTCTGGACAGTGAAGCCTAGTCCCCAGGCTCAATTTAGCCTTCAGTCCTAATCAGTGGTAATGTCAAAGTGGTAAGCTTTAACTTAAAATGCTAATATTATTTAGGTACCTTGTACGGACCTAACAGAAGCAGAAGATATTAAGAAGAGGTGGCAAGAATACACAGAAGAACTATACAAAAAAGATCTTCACGACCCAGATAATCACGATGGTGTGATCACTTACCTAGAGTCAGACATCCTGGAATGTAAAGTCAAGTGGGCCTTAGAAAGCATCACTACGAACAAAGCTAGTGGAGGTGATGGAATTCCAGTTGAGCTATTTCAAATCCTGGAAGATGATGCTGTGAAAGTGCTGCACTCAATATGCCAGCAAATTTGGAAAACTCAGCAGTGGCCACAGGACTGGAAAATGTCAGTTTTCATTCCAGTCTCAAAGGAAGGCAATGCCAAAGAATGCTCAAACTACCGCACAATTGCACTCATCTCACACGCTAGTAAAGTAATGCTCAAAATTCTCCAAGCCAGGCTTCAGCAATATGTGAACCGTGAACTTCCAGATGTTCAAGCTGGTTTTAGAAAAAGCAGAGGAACCAGAGATCAAATTGCCAACATCCTCTGGATCATGGAAAAAGGAAGAGAGTTCCAGAAAAACATCTATTTCTGCTTTATCGACTATGCCAAAGCCTTTGACTGCGTAGATCACAATAAACTGTGGAAAATTCTGAAAGAGATAGGACTACCAGACCACCTGACCTGCCTCTTGAGAAACCTATATGCAGGTCAGGAAGCAACAGTTAGAACTGGAAATGGACCAACTGACTGGTTCCAAATAGGAAAAGGAGTACGTCAAGGCTATATATTGTCACCCTGCCTATTTAACTTATATGCAGAGTACATCATGAGAAACGCTGGGCTGGAAGAAGCACAAGCTGGAATCAAGACTGCCAGGAGAAATATCAATAACCTCAGATATGCAGATGACACCACCCTTATGGCAAAAAGGGAAGAGGAACTGGAAAGCCTCTTGATGAAAGTAAAAGAGGAGAGTGAAAAAATTGGCTTGAAGCTCAACATTCAGAAAACGAAGATCATGGCATCTGGTCCCATCACTTCATGGGACATAGATGGGAAAACAGTGGACACAGTGTCAAACTTGATTTTTCTGGGCTCCAAAATCACTGCAGATAGTGATTGCAGCCATGAAATTAAAAGACACTTACTCGTTAGAAGGAAAGTTATGACCAACCTAGACAGCATATTGAAAAGCAGAGACATTACTTTGCCAACAAAGGTCCGTCTAGTCAAGGCTATGGTTTTTCCAGTGGTCAGGTATGGATGTGAGAGTTGGTTTGTGAAGAAAGCTGAGTGCCAAAGAATTGATGCTTTTGAACTGTGGTGTTGGAGAAGACTCTTAAGAGTCCCTTGGACTGCAAGGAGATCCAACCAGTCCATTCTGAAGAAGATCAATCCTGGGTGTTCTTTGGAAGGAATGATGCTAAAGCTGAAACTCCACTACTTTGGCCACCTCATGGGAAGAGTTGACTCATTGGAAAAGAGTCTGATGCTGGGAGGGATTGGGGGCAAGAGGAGAAGGGGATGACAGAGGACGAGATGGCTGGATGGTATCACCGACTTGATGGACATGAGTTTGGGTGAACTCCAGGAACTGGTGATGGACAGGGAGGCATGGTGTGCTGCAATTCGTGGGGTCGCAAAGAGTCGGACACGACTGAGCGACTGAACTGAACTGACTGAACTGAACGATATGCTGCTGTGGCTGCTCAGTCTCTTCAGTCATGTCCGACTCTGTGCAACACCATAGGCGGCAGCCCACCAGGCTCCCCCCGTCCCTGGGATTCTCCAGGCAAGAACACTGGAGTGGGTTGCCATTTTCTTTTCCAATGCATGAAAGTGAAAAGTGAAAGTAAAGTCGCTCAGTTGTGTCCGACTCTTTGCACGACCCCATGGACTGCAGCCTACCAGGCTCTTCTGTCCATGGGATTTTCCAGGCAAGAGTACCGGAGTGGGTTGCCACTGCCTTCTCCATTCTAGGGTCTAGAAATATATTATTTCTAAAACAAACGGTAAATTTGTTTTTCCAAATAGATAACAGATTCCATTATCATTCCTTTATAATTACTGACTTCACTTTGAAAGAGTTATTATTAATACATATTAGAAATGTGAAGGAAGGCAATTTTTAAGTTCCTGAATCCTACTGAACCATATCCCTTTTGCCCACAAAACAAAAATTTATATCTACACAAGATAAAATGTCAGAATAACAGGAAGACTGTGAGAACAATTTACAGCACTGACATTAAAGGATGGAACCCTGCTAGGAGTAATTTGTATAACTTTAGTCATACTTATCAGTAAGCCATGCCCTGTACATTAATTATCCAGAAAAAAAGAGATTTAAGACTACAATAACGAAAAAAAAATTTTAACTTTCTGCAGATGACCAAAAATAAATCGGTTTAAAGTCTCAAACAACTTCAGTATCAACTAGTGTTACTCAAAAATGTCAGAGGTATTAACTTTAAAGATAAGTTTGGATAATGTGGTTTTTAATCTGCAATAAATTCATCACCATCTTAGCTTTAAAAAAAAAAAAAGAGGCTTACTGCTAATCAAAATAAAACATGAGAAAGCCACATTCTCAAACTAAAAATAGATTTTTTTTTTAGTACCTATAAAGTAAATAACAACAAATGTTTTACCATAAATATGCAGAACTATACAGCAAGGTCACATGTTATGAAATGTTGATTAATTTTATGAAAATACCTTTAAAATACTGCCAAGTAAAACATCTAAGTCAACTTAGTTGACACTGCCTTAAAATAGCCTGCACCTAAGATGTTCAAGGAGGGTTTGAAAGAAACATGTTGCACCAGTATCCAAAGGGAAGGTGTTTCACCAAGCAAGTTCACCATCTAAAAATGTATGTTGAGATATGACACCAAAAGTACAAGAAACAAAAGAAAAAGATAAATTGGACATCAAAACTTACAACTTCTGTGCTTCAAAGAACACCATCAAGAAAGTGAAAAGAAATTCAAAGAATGGGAGAAAATACTTGGAAATCATATACTAGTTAAGAATTGTCACAACTCAAAAATAAGTAATTTTAAAATGTGCGAAGAATCCAAATACACATTTCTCTAAAGATACGTAAATGACCAATAAGCACATGAAAAGAGGCTCGACCTCACTAGCAATCAAGGAAACACAAGTCAAAACCATGATGAGATACCACTTCCACTTCTAGCGTGGCTATAGTTTATTTTTTTAAGTGGAAAATGACAATTACCAGCACAGATTCGGGGAAGTTAGCACCTCACACACTGTTGGTGGGAATATAAAATGATGCAACCACTTTGAAAGCAGCCTGGCAGTTCTTCACTCATCACACGACACAGAAATTCCATTTCTAGGTATACACCCAGGAGGAAAGCAGACACAGCCATACAGAAAGTTGTACGGCAGCATTATTCATAACCACCAAAAATTCAAATATTTGTCCATCAGCTGATGAATAGATAAATAAAATGTGTCATATCCATACAATGGAATACTATTCAGCTATAGAAAAGAATGAAGCTCTGATACAAGCTACATGGGCCTTGAAAATATGATGCTAAATGGAAGAAGCCAGACACAGAAGGATCACACATTGTATGACTCTGTTCATATCAGATGTCCAGAATAGGCGAATCTATAGAGACAGAAAGTAAAGTAGTAAATAATCTAACTGCTATTTAGGTGAGACCACCCACCACCCCACTACCCACCCAGGACTCTAAGGATGGAGGGATTACAGCTAAGGAGTGTGTGGTTTCTTTTAAGGGTGATGAAAATGTTATAAAATTGACTGTTGATTGGTTGTACAACTCTGACTATAGTAAAAGCTGTTGAATTTTACACTTTGAAGGAGTGAATTATATGGCATGTAAATTACGTATCAATAGAGACATTTAATTTTACAAGTGTATGAACAAGGAGCTCACAATGAAGAGAGGAGAGAGGGTCTATTTCTCTCCAGTGTCATAAGAGCGCCTCATGAAGGTAGCTCAATGACATGGGAGCTGAGAACCTACAGGAGTACCAACCACGGTCTGCAACAGGAAAAATGGCCTGGCTCACACATAAGTGTTTTCAGCTTGACATTAACAAAATATGAATTAATTTCAATGAAAAAGTAAAACATACCTGCATAAATAATACCTAGAGCAGCAAGAGAGGGGATAAATAGCATCCATGAACACATTAAGTAGACAGACTGGTGAGGCCTGCTTGGGAATTCAACACTCTCAGTATGTTTACAGGTGCATACCCAGTATTTTCATGGTAAGAACCTACTTTTTGGATTTTCTTGCAAAAAATATGTCAAACTACACACAAAGATATTCAGTGCATGATCATGTCTAATAAAAAACACCTAAAGGTCCATCAAGGACCATTCATGAGAGTTATGATACATCTTGAATACTGCACAGTGACTGCAAGATCTGTGTGTACATTTATAGGAAGATTTCTAACACATACGTGAAAAAGTAATGGTCAGTGTTGTTTGGCCACTAAATCACGTCCGACTGACTCTTTTGCAACCGCATGGACTGTAGCTTGCCAGGATCCTCTGTCCGTGGGATTTCCCAGGCAAGAATACTGGAAAGAATTGCCATTTCCTTCTCCATGAGATCTTCCCAACCCAGACACAGCAGGCAGATTCTTCCCACTGAACCACCAGAGAAGCCCAAAGGTCGTTATAGAGAACATACAATCCTATTTGTATTATTTTTTTAAGACATATAAGCTACCATGAAAAAAGATTTTGAGGGTTAAAAATACACACAAAAAATTTTTAGTAACAGTTATCTTTGAGCAGATTAGGGAAGGGAGACTTTTTTTTTTTTAACATATTTTTCTGCTGCTTGATTTTTTTTTTCAACCAGGTGAGTTGTTTTTATAAATACATTTTTAAACCACACTACCTTTCGGTGTGATGTTTGGTGTGTGGCTTACAATATAAGCAACCTAGATCACTTGAACAATGCTAGCATGATCTAAAATGAAATCATCCTCACTTACAAGTAACTTCAATATATATGCCCAAATGAAAATTCAGAGAGTTCATAAATGCGGACCTTCAAACAGGCCTGATTCTGTTTTATGATACATTACTTCATTTCAAATAATTCAAAATAGCATTATAATGCACTAATCAGACTAGCTGAAGTGAAAACATCTTGAAATATGTTGCTTGCCTCTGGAAGACATCTCTTTGTTAAACATCTATAATATTTCAGCTATACACTTCAACATTATTCTTCCCATTTTCAGAAGAAATGTTAAACACGTACTAAATAATAATACTATACTTGTAACATGTTATTTTCAGGCAATCCTATTCTGAATGTTCTACATCCTAACCTTATTTTCATAGCCTCCAAAGGATAAATGGGGGAACTTATTCTCATCCTCTTTTTACACACACATAGTCATCAGGTACCAAAATACACAGTACATCATTTAATATATGAAAAAACAGCCATTATAGTACAGGTACAGAAAGTCTTTGGACCAGTGTTTTAGAATTCAGATTTCTTTGGGTTTTAGACCAGTAATAATATAGCAGTACGCAACACACTCTGGGGTAGGGCAAAGCACAATATAATCTAACACATGACTGTTTCTGCAAAGAAATGTATGAATACTCACACCAAGGGGGGTAAATAAAGACATATCCATTCAGGTCAAGCTTCGCCTCCAGTGAGTTATAAAAAATATTTCAAAACTTTATGCTGAAGTGATGGATGTGGAATTCTGGGCCTATACTGGGCAGTTTTCTAGCTGGAAAATTTTTTTCTACTGAAGAGTATTTTCTTGTATGGCAAAATCACTTTAAGCCTCAGAATTAAGTCCTCTTTTGGAGAGAGGGTGTGTCGGGTGTATACCCAACAAAGATCATCGCAGGTTTTCCTGGAAACTCAAAAGCATCACATAACTAATCACGTGCTTTCTTTTATCAGCTGTGTATAAACAAAATCAGTAAGATCCGAGGAGGAGAGCCAGAGAGGAAATATCATTTATTGCTACTTAATTAGCAGCTTCTTCCTCTCTATCTCCCCAAAACCCTTCCACATTACAGATCAGCAGAGTTACCCCCATTCATCAGCTTCTTGCCTCAGTTTCGTCTTCTCCAAACTAAAGATGCCCACCAGGCTCCTTCAACCATCCTCTGTGTGACGTTATTCCAAAATGTTTTCCACATTGATCACTCTCTTGAGGGCACGCTCATTTGTCAACATCCTGAAGATGTCATACCCAGGACCAAATGCTGACATTATCTGACCAGCACAGAGTCTAGTCTTTCCTGGAACCGAGTATTATCTTTACCTCTAACATCTTAAGATTACTAAACCTAAGTGCTAAATCACACTAATGCAACTGGTATAAATTGAGAGAGAGAAGATCAACTAATTCACTACTAAATTAAAATGTATAACCACTTGGCACCCAACATGTATATAAAAGGATACTCATTCTCAGTAACAGAGAGATGTAAACCAAAATGAGGTATTAAATAATAATTTGACACAGATTAAATGATAATGTCTGGAACATGCTTCAAATGCACAGAGGGAAGGAAGCAAGTGGGATGTTGATGCTACAAGATTAGCCATGAGCTGAAATCACTAGGTGAAAAAACTGGGTGTTAGGTGCATATTCTCACATGCTAGTAAAATAGTGCTTAAAATTCTCTAAGCCCGGCTTCAGCAGTACATGAACCATGAACTTCCAGATGTTCAAGCTGGTTTTTGAAAAAGCAGAGGAACCAGAGATCAAATTGCCAACATCCGCTGGCTCACGGAAAAAGCAAGAGAGTTCCAGAAAAACATCTATTTCTGCTCTATTGACTATGCCAAAGCCTTTGACTGTGTGGATCACAATAAACTGTGGAAAATTCTGAAAGAGATAGGACTACCAGACCACCTGATCTGCCTCTTGAGAAACCTGTATGCAGGTCAGGAAGCAAGTTAGAACTGGACATGGAACAACAGACTGGTTCCAAATAGGAAAAGGAGTACGTCAAGGCTGTATATTGCCACCCTGCTTATTTAACTTACACGTAGAGTATATCATGAGAAATGCTCGGCTGAATGAAGCACAAGCTGGAATCAAGATTGCCGGGAGAAATATCAATACCCTCAGATATGCAGATGACACCACCCTTATGGCAGAAAGGGAAGAAGAACTAAAGAGCCTCTTGATGACAGTGAAAGAGGAGAGTGAGAAAGTTGGCTTAAAGCTCAACATTCAGAAAACGAACATCATGGCATCTGGTCCCATCACTTCATGGGAAATAGATGGGGAAACAGTGGACACAGAGTCAGACTTGATTTTTCTGGGCTCCAAAATCACTGCAGACAGTGATTGCAGCCATGAAATTAAAAGATGCTTGCTCCTTAAAAGGAAAGTTCTGACCAACCTAGACAGCATATTGAAAAGCAGAGACATTACTTTGCCAACAAAGGTCCGTCTAGTCAAGGCTATGGTTTTTCCAGTGGTCATGTATGGATGTGAGAGTTGAACTGTGAAGAAGGCTGAGTGCCGAAGAATTGATGCTTTTGAACTGTGGTGTTGGAGAAGACTCTTGAGAGCCCCTTGGACTGCAAGGAGATCCAACCAGTCCATCCTAAAGGAGATCAGTCCTGGGTATTCATTGGAGGGACTGATGTTGAAGCTCCAATACTTTGGCCACCTGATGCGAAGAGCTGACTCATTGGAAAAGACCCTGATGCTGGGAGGGATTGGGGGCAGGAGGAGAAGGGGACGACAGAGGATGAGATGGCTGGATGGCATCACCGACTCGATGGACATGGGTTTGGGTGGACTCTGGGAGTTGGTGATGGACAGGGAGGCCTGGCGTGCTGCGGTTCATGGGGTCGCAAAGAGTCAGACACAGCTGAGTGACTGAAATGAACTGAACTGAACTGAGGTGCATATTCTAATCTTGGACATATTTACATTTTAAAATGTAAGTTAAAGCAATAAAAATGAAAGATAACTGGAAAAAAAGAAGCCATCAGTTTGCCTATTTTTGATTTATAATAATCAAAAAAGACCAACAAAGCAGTGTTGGTGAGAAGATGTAGAAATGAGGACTTCTTGAGGTGTGAATTAATACTACCTTCTCAAGGGCAGCCTGGTGATATGGAACAAAAGGGAAACACTCTGGGAGGCAGCTATCCTACTCCAAGATATTTACGGACAACTAGGAAAAAATATATACCCAGCCATATTCACCACATTAGGATTTACTATGGAGAAGCATGAAAACAACTTCAATGTCTATCAATCAGAGAGTGAAGGAAAATCCGACTCACACTGGAGGAGAATGCACTCACCCTTTGAAAATAACGGTGCATGTCTATATTTACACGTTTGAAAACACATTGTTGGGTGAAAGATAACAAAAAACATACACTTTGATCCCACTTCATTGGAGATATGTATACTTTCCATATGTATGTAAGCACAGAGAGATTTCTAGAAACAAGGTCACCAAAATGCTAACAGCCATTATCTCTGGGGAGGAAGATTTCTGTTGATCTTTACTTTCTTTTCTTCTCCAGTTTAATGTTTTTATTTCTTTATAGTTGTCTACACTCGACTTTTTTTAATGAACAAGTCACATTTTTACAAATCCTAAGCCATCGGGGGTGGAAAAGCTAAACCACATTATCGTTGTTACATGAAGAGGTATTTGACAAGATACATAAATGCCTAAGTAATTTTCACTTTGGTGGCTCCTTCTCCCAGTAAGAATGTATATGGATACAGCCAAGCGAGGCGGCCTCTCTCAGGCCTCTCAAATGGAATATATTTGACTCACACAGTCTAGCCAAGACTTTTAAAAGCCTGACACTTTTATCACAGCCACCACCTGTGAGATCATCCTGCTCACAAAAACTTAGTTGAACAAAACATAAGAAATTCAAGAGGTCTGAGAACTATTCATGTATATTTTTAAAATGTGTAAGACATTACTCAGCAATGGTTATAGTACTATTTCATAGCTATATAAAACTATATTATTTAGCAAAATTAATAATTTTACACAAGAAGCTGGCTTATTTTGCTGATATGCATTTTAATCCATCAGTTCTATAACGGAAATAGTTATTCTCATATTCTATCATCTACAATAAAAATCATTTTGGTCCCTGGAAACCAGGATTACACAAAAAGAGCTTCTTCATATGATTATAATAAAAAGAGCTTTAAATGTAACATCAAAATTCTCAATTTAAGATGTATTCATATTTTTCTTTAAAAGTTCATATTTTTTTAATTTAAGGAAAATAAATAAAATTACTTATGTCATGTATAGATATATGCAATAAATAATCCATGAAGTTAGAGAAATACACAGTTATAGGTTACGATGATACATACAAAGGTCAGGATATTATACATAAGACTGGGAATGTTATATGTAACTAGAAAAATAAACTATTGATACTTAGATTATGAATCCTCAGTATCAATATTTACGATATAGTCTATCACTTTAAGTAGTCCGATTTCTACCTTAGAACACCATATCCGAATCCGTGGCTTAACACGGACCGGTGACACTGAAGCATCACCCGACTGTGGATGAGTAAAGAAGGTTAAGAGGCTGTCTTTCCCAAAGGGGCCAGGATTCTTCTGGTAATGCAGAGAATAAATAAAGTTCTGAGACACACAAACTAACAGATGTGCCATTATCAAAGCCTTATCACATCATACAGGGCTTGAATATAGCTTCCTAAAATTTGTTCTGTTAAAAAAGAAAAGTTCTACATGGAAAACTTGCCATATGTTAAAATAGAAAAATTTAGTTTGGAAAAAGGACTGCCTTTTCAACACTGGCTCCTAGGAACGTTCAAACATAAATTCTATAATTTTTCCCTTTTCTATTTTCTGAGCACTGGTTTAACAAAATTATAGAAGAGAAGAACTAAAATCTCTGGTCTTAGAAATAAAATACAAAAACCAACCGCCACTTCACATTGACCTCATTAGGTTGACTTTCCTAAAGAACAGTTTTCCAGTTTCTATTTTACACTTGATCTTAGCCAAAAGGCCGAACAGCAATTCCAATTTCTATCCTAACAGTAAAAGTAAGAGCCTACTACTGCTTAGAGTGCAAAGCCCATTTTTATAACTAAAAGTCAGTGATACAATGAGAGTTTATTTCTTATTACCAAAAGGGTAAGGAACCTAGCCCCACATCACCTTTGGTCACTAAGCCCCATCCTCCGCAGCAGACAGACTTGCAAGAGCAGCCTCCTAACTATGATCCCATGCTCCAAACAGGTTAAGGGTTACCTTTTGTATCTGCTTCTTTTAAAAGTTTTTTTTAACTGATTATATAAACAAAAAGTTCTTCAGACTAATAGGCAAGCAAAACACTGCTTTCAAAGGGACCATAGGACAGTCAGGCTTCTGGAATGCGGGTCCCTGTTCTAATGTTTTGATCTGGATATTAATTACATGTGCTTGTTCCATTGGTGAACATTTATCAAGTGATATATTATTTGTGTACCTTTCTGTAGGTTTATTTCAATAAGACGCTTACTTTAGAAAATCAATATTATGCTTATAATCGGAACAACCTACTCAATTATTTCAAATGCTAAAGGAGAAGAAAGGCAAGAAAAACAATCTGAATCTAAAACTGAAATTGAAGAAAGAAACATGAATCTCATCTCCCTAGAACAGTACATACTAGATTTCATTATGGGGACCAACAGTCCATTTAAACTCATTTCTCTCAGCTTATTTCCACATTATGAGCTCCATCACGTGACAAAACTCCTCGTCACAAAGGCAGCAGTAGGACGCCCAGGGGCGAGAAGAAATGCAAACAGGTCACATAAACCCTCACGTTAAAAGGCAGGGAAAGACATACTTTACTGGCCAAAGCAGAACCCTTACCCAATCTGTCAAAACATCACTAAGCTTTGAGCACTGCAGTAGGCAGAATTCCAAAAATGCCCCACCCCAGCCTCTGGAACCTCAGAGCACTGTGACGTACACAGACAGGGAGACTATCCCAGCGAGCCTGATCTGGGCACATGAGCCCTGGAAAGCAGAGTTTCCCTGGCTGAAAGCAGCAGTCAGAGATTTTCAGAAAATGAGAAGGATGCAGTATGCTGTTGCCGGTTTAAAGATGGAGGGGCTGTACAAGGAAAGCCTCTAGAAGCAGAGAGTGGCCCCAGCCAACATGCAAAAGGGACCTCAGTTCTACAAACAGAAGGAACAGGAGCGATCAACAGCTGAAAGAACTTGGCAGGAGGTTTTCCCCTAGAATCTCCAACTATATTATGAGCTACTTCAAGGTTGGCCCATGTTAACCATATCATTTCTTCCTATCTTTTACAGCAAGATCTGGAAATTCAATAAGCACAGGCATAAATGTTGGTAAAGGAAAATTGTACAACATATTCATTCACTCAACAGGTATTTTTTTGGGTTCCTATTATATATTGGGCACTGCACCAGGAGTAAGGAATATAATAATGAATAAAATAATCCTATCTTTTGAGGTTCTCGGACTGGTGAAGAGAGACTGACACGATCAACTATAACGAGGACAGCGCAGAGGTGGGGAGGTGCACAGGATGCTGTGGAAACCAAGACGCTTCTCCGTCTGGAGGACACAGAAACCCGAAAGGCAGTGATAACTGAGCTAAGGCTGCCTGGCCAAAGGCAGGGTGAGAGAGGGGTTAGGAGAAAGTGTTGAGGACTTTCCCTTTGTACCTGCAAAAACAAAGGAGGTAAAAGCAACATAGATGGGGAGAGCGGAGCAGAAGGCTGGAACTACTGGCAACTCAATGCTCTGAGAGGCTGACTGTACCCCAGGAAGAGATTTCACAGCAGAGGGAGACGAGGCTCAGATTATGAAGATCTCCCCGGTAAGAGCCACTGTAAGCAGAGATTCGTGGGGAGATTTGTTTTGGAAGCCATGTGGAGGATGGATTTGACCAAGAACTGGGCAGAAAATTCAGTAAGAATGACAACAGATTTTAGAAATACTTAGAGAAGAAAACCCATAGGATTTTAAAACTGACTGTAGGTAAGGGATGGAATGCCAAGGGATGGCGAAGAATCAAGAAGGAAGAGGGAGACTCAAGGTGAATCTTAGGTTTCTAGCTGAGTGACTCAGTGGACAATGGTGACACCAAGACATGGAAAGTACTGGCTGAAACTTAGACGAGGTTACAGAAAAATACAAGAACCAGCTGGGAAACGTTTAGTGATGTCTAGAGGCAGGTGAAGAGCTTTTAGTGCTAGATGCAACTTGGACCATCTGGAATAAAGACTGAAAATGGAACCCAAGTAACTAGGGAACAGGTTGAATAAACTGCAGTATATCCATATAGTGAGGGTACTATTCAAAGAGAGGGGGTAGTGAGGGAAGGAGAGAGAATCCCTATGTACCTATATAGATCGATTTCTAGATTATATCGTTAGGTCGAAAAAATTTAAAGAAAAAATTTAAAAGAAACTAGTAAGAAAATGGGAGAAAATACACAAATCATATCTGGTAAGGGTTCAGATAGAATTTAGAAGAATTCTCACAGCTCAACAAAAAGACAATGCAGTTTAAAGATGGACAAAGAACTTGAGACATTTCTCCAAAAATGATAGACAAATGCCCAGTGATTTTACGGAAAGATGCTTAGCGTCATTAACTATTACAGAAATGTAAATCAAAACCACAAAGACATACTACTTCAAACTTACCAGGATTACAAAGAAAAGAAAGAATAGCAAGGATTGGCAAGGATGTGGCAAAACTCATACATTGCTAGTGAGACTCTCAAGTGGCTCAGCCATTGTGGAAAACAATTTGGCAATTATTCAAAACATCAAACATAGGAATATCACACAACCCAACACTTCCACTCCTAGGAATATACCCAAAAGAAATGAAAGTACTCAGACACACGTTCATACATTTCCACAGCTACATGAGGCACAACAGCCAAAAAGCAGAAACAATGCAAACGTCCGTTAATGGAAGAATGGATAAACACATCACGGCACACACGTAAAAACAGGCTACGACTCAGCCCATGAAATAAACAGAGTGCTCTTAAAAAGCGAGGAATAAAACCACCATGTGACCCAGCAATCCCACTCCTGGGCATACACCCTGAGGAAATCAAAACTGAAAAAGACACATGTACCCCAGCGTTCACTGCAGCACTGTCTACAATAGCTGGAACACGGAAGCAACCTAGATGTCCATCGGCCAATGGATGGATAAAGAAGCTGTGGCACATATATACAATGGAATAGTGCTCAGCCATAAAGAGGAACGCATCTGAATCTGCTCCATTGAGGTGGATGAAACTAGAGCCCCTTATACAGAGTGAAGTAAGTCAGAAAGAGAAATACAAATATCGTATGAAGTGAAGTGAAGTTGCTCAGTCGTGTCCGACTCTTTGGACTCCATGGACTGTAGCCTACCACGCTCCTCCATCCGTGGGATTTTCCAGGCAAGAGTACTGGAGTGGGGTGCCATTTCCTCCTCCAGAGGATCTTCCCAACCCAGGGATCGAACCTGGGTCTCCCACATTGTAGGCAGGTGCTTTACCGTCTGAGCTGCCAGGGAAGGCAGATGGCACTGATGACTTTATTTTCAGGGCAGCAATGGAGAAACAGACATAGAGTACAGACCTATGGACAAGGTGGGAGGAGAGGAGGGAGAAGGGGAGATGTATGGAGAGGGTAACAGAAATTTGCAATAGCACATGTAAAACAGATAGCCCATGGGAATTTGCTGTATAACTCAGGGAATTCAAACACGGGCTCTGCAACAGGCTGAAGGGTTGGGTGGGGAGGGAGATGGGACGGAGGGGACAAGGGTGTACTTATGGCTGCGCTTGTTGATGTATGACAGAAAACCACCAAATTCTGTAAAGCAATTATCCTTCAATTTAAAAATTTAAATAAATAACTAAATAAATGGAGTGCTGATACATGCAACAAGTGAATGAACCTTGAAACCATGGTTAAGGGAAATAAGCCATAAGAAAAGTCCCCACACTGTACGACTCCATTTACATGAAACAGAGGTAAATGCAGGCTGACCAAAAGTAGATTAGTGAGGGGGAAACAGCCGGGGGCCCTGGCGGTTGCTCCTGCTAATGGGCACAACTTTCCTTCCATTGCGATGAAAATGTTCTGGAGTGAGGCAGGGGTGGTGACTGTACCACACTGTGAATGTACCAAAAGCCACTGAATTGCTCACTTTTAAATGGTTAACTTTGTGTTATGTGAATTTCATCTCAATTTTAAAAATTATCTTTAAAAGAAAGAAACTAATATGGTTACCTGTGACAGGAGGTGGGAGCAAACAGGCTGGAAGACAAGGATGTAAAGCAAGACCTCCCTATATACACTCCTACACAGTTCCACCTTTGAGTCCTGTAAATAAGGTCACAAAGCAGTCAAAAACAATTCCACATTCATCTTTTTAAACCAAAGGTTTAAAAAATAACTTTTGCCACAACACGAACAGTGTTTCTTTGCATAAACTTCTTAAGATACTATAAGATCTTTATAATATTTTAGCTGGTTTTTTTTTTTTTTTTTTTTTTTTATTTTTTTAGGAAAAAGCATGGCTTTTTTGAGTTTTTGCAACAGCATAGGTTAGTTCTTCTTAAGACAGCAGGACAGGTCCTGCTATTCTCACCTGATTCACATTCCTGGGCTGAGCTTTCAGAGCCAGGGCTAGCAGAAGCAGTCAGAGCCCACTGCCAACCACCTGACAGCCAGGACCCGTCACCAGCACTACTCTCCTCGTCACGAGCACCTTACATGTGACAGGGAAATCTACACATATCAAAGGACCCAGGAAAATCAAAGATGACTTCCTCATTCACTTTGATTTTGATTTTGAAGCTTCCAAGTAACCTGTCAAAAGATTCTGCAGTATCATCTTCTTCCAGGTTACTTTTTAAGATTGAGTTTCAAAAAAAAGATTTTTTATGTACAATCAGTTCAGTTCAGTCACTCAGTTGTGTCCAACTCTTTGCGACCCCATGAATCACAACACGCCAGGCCTCCTTGTCCATCACCAACTCCCAGAGTTCACTCAAACTCATGTCCATCGAGTCAGTGATGCCATCCAGCCATCTTATCCTCTGTCGTCCCCTTCTCCTCCTGCCCCCAATCCCTCCCAGCATCAGGCTCTTTTCCAATGAGTCAACTCTTCCCATGAGGTGGCCAAAGTAGTGGAGTTTCAGCTTTAGCATCAGTCCTTCCAATGACACCCAGGACTGATCTCCTTTAGAATAGACTGGTTGGATCTCCTTGCAGTCCAAGGGACTCTCAAGAGTCTTCTCCAACACCACAGTTCAAAAGCATCAGTTCTTCGGCGGTCAGCCTTCTTCACTGTCCGACTCTCACATCCATACATGACTACTGGAAAAACCATAGCCTTGACTAGACGGACCTTAGTCGGCAAAGTAATATCTCTGCTTTTTAATATGCTCTCTAGGTTGGTCATAACTTTCCTTCCAAGGAAGAAGCATCTTTTAATTTCATGGCTGCAATCACCATCTGCAGTGATTTTGGAGCCCAGAAAAATCAAGTCTGACACTGTGTCCACTGTTTCCCCATCTATGTCCCAGGAAGTGATGGGACCAGATGCCATGATCTCAGTTTTCTGAATGTTGAGCTTGAAGCCAACTTTTTCACTCTCCTCTTTCACTTTCATCAAGAGGCTTTTTAGTTCCTCTTCACTTTCTGCCATAAGGGTGGTGTCATCTGCATATCTGAGGTGATTGATATTTCTCCCGGCAATCTTGATTCCAGCTTGTGCTCCTTCCAGTCCAGCGCTTCTCATGATGTACTTTGCATATAAGTTAAATAAGCAGGATGACAATATACAGCCTTGACGTACTCCTTTTCCTATTTGGAACCAGTCTGTTGTTCCATGTCCAGTTCTAACTGTTGCTTCCTGACCTGCATATAGCTTTCTCAAGAGGCAGGTCAGGTGGTCTGGTTAATCTTCATTTCAAGAGCCATCAGTAGACATGCTCTGATGTATCTTAAAATTTTAGCACAGCAAGACATACCTATACCTTATGTTAGGTTAGAAAAGTTACATTTCAGAAGAAAAACAGAGAAACTTAAGAACTTTGTGATCCTCTCTGTCCAAGTCTACAGGCAACATTCAATTTTTATCAAGTACAAGGTTTAAAGTAAGGCTGCCTAGCCTTAGCTGATATTTCTAAGCCAGGACCAAAGTACTAATTTATCTAATTCCTGAGATCAAAATTACTTTAAACAGTTTTTATTAAGTTTAACACTATAAACAAAGTTTGGTATTATTCTATAAGCAGCGAAGGATATATGAAAGGTCTTTTATTTCCTTTCTTAACAAAGATAAGTAGTTGAACAAACCTTATACCTCAAGGAGGAGTAATTCTGGGATTTTTGCAATTATGAGTAAAAAAGAAATTGCTTAAAATATGTAAGATATTTGACAAAAGTCTACAAAGACCATGAACTGGCACTACAGATTTGGTTTGATTTCTAATGACTTACTTGTAAAGAACAAAAATTAGTCAAACAGCTTCCTCTATCTTCAGCGTGTTCATATACCAACCAAAACAAAGAAAATATCAATATTAAACATGGCCAGTTTTTTAAAGAAGGAACTCTGATGCTGAAATACACAATTCTGAATGCTAAGCAGAAATCTACAGGAACATGAGTTCTCATTCTGTATAATAGAAAAATACATATAATTTTACTTGTAGCTTTCCTCATAGAGTCCAAGGTATTATATGTAACGTAAGAACATGGGATGTGGGGGTGGGGGGGGAACCTCCAACTGTAAAGGAGGACAAAAATGTCTGGAATTAGAATGGCTAACTCTTTGAGTGTATTTATCCACATACAAGGGGTGAGGAGGGAGAGAGGGGGAAACTGTGTCAGAGGCAGAATCATCTGCTACTTCTTAAACCCACGCGTCAGATAGAAGGGGGCAAGGGGAAATGAACCTGGAAGGGTGGTTTCAAAAGGCAGAAGAACTAGGATTCCGCCACCCCACACCCTCCACCAGTTCTGAGCTATTCTAAAATGAAATTCATTTTCTCACTTTCTCAGAAAGCCTTGGTACAGAGTTGAGCCGTCATCTCTTTAAATGTTCAAATTTTCAGAAAAGTAAATGAAAAAAAAAGAATTTCTAAGAATGGAATAGATCTAGACAAATGGAGGAAATCAGATTTTTAATATAAAGAAACAGTAACAAAAGTGAACTCCCTGAACAGAATGTTCCAAGTGTCTTTCAATAGCTAGATCTCTATCCATCTCTTTCAGCGATTACAGTTCCATGGCAGAAAGGCAATGCACAGACCAAGGACATGCAGACATCACCAGATACCCTGGGAGTGGACAGCAGATCCTCTCTCATGACCACAACATATGACAGAAGCTCAATGGGGACAAAAACATTAAGATTCTCAAACAGTGCACATATGTATCATTCAGGTAGTGAGAACCTATCAAAGCCAAGAAGCCAGAAAACACAACCTTGAAGAGAGGGTAAAAGAAACCTCTCAAATATAAGGCGGCTTGTTTAGGCCACACGAGTCGGTGGGAACAGATGAAATCACACTGATGTGAATTAATACGTTAAACTGGGCAGCTAAGCCCCCAGACAGTCTTACAGGCACTCAACCCCCTTTAAAAGGGCCACAAGTATCCCTGGGTGCACCAGTCCTCAGCCCTCCAAGTGTGACAGCTTGGCAGACTCTGTCAAGTGAGACCCACGCCTCCCCTGTGGAAAAGGCTGGGGGCTTCCCACAGCTAGACAGCTTGTACTCTGGAGCAGAACGTTAAAAGAGTTCAGTAAGGACGCGCGTCTGGTTTATACACACCAATTTTTTTTCTTTCTTATAAAAACACACCATACGCTGCATCCTATTCCCCCATAAGAACCCACTGCCTCTGACTTCTCCTGATAGTTTTTAGTGAACAATGTATCACTGCATACCCCCAGCCATGCACACACACACTTCCCCCATCATGGTTTGGCCTCCTAGGGCCACTTCCAGACACGCCCACAGTAGGAGCGCCTCTGTAGAATCTCAGGCCCACACTTAACCCTCTCTGTCAACTGCCACCTGTATCCAAATCTCAGTTCTATCCCAGTTGAAATCCCAGTCACAAGAAGAATCATCCTGTCTAGTGACATGACTAAATGTAATTGTCAATATTAAATTCACTCCAGAGTACCATCAACAGAAATATGCCTTCTCTGCTGAGGTTTATACTAAAGCCCAAATGACAGCACCTAATTCTGGCCACCTGAGGCAGAGAGTCAACTCACTGGAAAAGATCCTGATGCTGTGTAAGACTGAAGGCAGAAGGAGAAGGGGGCAACAGAGGATGAGAGAGTCAGATGGCGATCATCGACTCAATGGACATGAGTTTGAGCAAATTCCATGAGAGAGGGAAGGACAGGGAAGCCTGGCATGCCGCAGCCCATGGGGTCACAGTCAGTCAGAATGACTTAGCAAGTGAAAAGCAACACTGCAATGGCAGGATACCACTGACCAGTAAGAAACCTCCCAAGTAAAGAAACCTCCCAAGTAAAAGAAATACATATTATTGACAGGGGAGAGGGTGAGGAGGGGAGCAGGAGCGAATATAAACAATAATAGACTGGAAGAAAAAGGACAACCAACGGAAGTTAAGAGGTCAAGAAACATGTACTGTCTCCTGTGTCTTCTACTTTAGTTGAGAAAGGAGAAACACATTAGCGGTTCACTTGATCTGATAAATTTACGAGCATAAAAACAGCTATGATTTATTAATATTAGGCAAGACATTCTGCGAAATCTTACATACATTTTCTCTTCTAATCCTTACAAAAAGCTTGGGAAGAGATACTAACTTTTGATTTCATAAATGAGCAACTGAAACAGACAGGTTATATATCTTGCCCAAAGTGATACAGTTTATAAATGGCAAAGCCAGGATTTGAACCCAGCTCTAAGATTTAAGATATCATCATGTAATAATGCCAATACACTATAGCCAATGACTTACAAGCACATTTTCTATATACGTATTTAAATATAAGATACATCTGTATTTCCTAACATGAAACAACACATTATTAAGTGAATCACTACGCTGAGTACAATCTCCAAAAGTATATAACAGCAGGCTACCATTTGTATAATGCTAAAGCGGTGGGTGGTTGGATATATGTATATGGTTGCCTTACATAAAAATTATCACTGAAAGAATAATCCAACAGAGAACAGTGATGACCTCAAGGAGAAAGGACCAGGATCAGAAAAGTAGATCCTTTTCCCACTCATAATGCTTCATACGGAAGAAGCACTACATTAGCTCACTTCAGTCGCTCAGTCCTGTCCGACCCTTTGCGACCCCATGAATAGGAGCATGCCAGGCCTCCCTGTCCATCACCAACTCCCGGAGTTCACCCAAAGTCACGTCCATCGAGTCAGTGATGCCATCCAGCCATCTCATCCTCTGTCGTCCCCTTCTCCTCCTGCCCCCAATCCCTCCCAGCATTAGACTCTTTTCCAATGAGTCAACTCTTCCCATGAGGTGGCCAAAGTACTGGAGTTTCAGCTTCAGCATCAGTCCTTCCAATGACACCCAGGACTGATCTCCTTTAGAATAGACTGGTTGGATCTCCTTGCAGTCCAAGGGACTCTCAAGAGTCTTCTCCAACACCACAGTTCAAAAGCATCAATTCTTCGGCACTCAGCTTTCTTCACAGTCCAACTCTCACATCCATACATGACCACAGGAAAAACCATAGCCTTGACTAGACGGACCTTAGTCGGCAAAGTAATGTCTCTGCTTTTGAATATACTATCTAGGTTGGTCATAACTTTCCTACCAAGGAGGAAGCGTCTTTTAATTTCATGGCTGCAATCACCTTCTGCAGTGATTTTGGAGGCCCCCCAAAAATAAACTCTGACACTGTGTCCACTGTTTCCCCATCTATTTCCCATGAAGTAATGGGACCAGATGCCAAGATCTTAGTTTTCTGAATGTTGAGCTTTAAGCAAACTTTTTCACTCTTCTTTTTCACCTTCATCAAGAGGCTTTTTAGTTCCTCTTCACTTTCTGCCATAAGGGTGGTGTCATCTGCATATCTGAGGTGATTGATATTTCTCCCAGCAATCTTGATTCCAGCTTGTGCTTCTTCCAGCCCAGCGTTTCTCATGATGTACTCTGCATATAAGTTAAATAAGCAAGGTGACAATATACAGCCTTGACGTACAGGAACCAATCTGTTGTTCCATATCTAGTTCTAACTGTTGCTTCCTGACCTGCATATAGGTTTCTCAAGAGGCAGGTCAGCTGGTCTGGTATTCCCATCTCTTTCAGAAGTTTCTACAGTTTATGTGATCCACACAGTCAAAGGTTTTGGCATAATCAATAAAGCAGAAATAGATATTTTTCTGGAACTCTCTTGCTTTTTCCATGATCCAGCAGATGTTGGCAATTTGATCTCTGGTTCCTCTGTCTTTTCTAAAACCAGCTTGAACATCTGGAAGTTCATGGTTCACATACTGCTGAAGCCTGGCTTGGAGAATTTTGAGCATACTAAGCATGTGAGATGAGTGTAACTGTGCGGTAGTTTGAGCATTCTTTGGCATTGCCTTTCTTTGGGATTGGAATGAAAACTGACCTTTTCCAGTCCTGTGGCCACTGCTGAGTTTTCCAAATTTGCTGGCATGTTGACTGCAGCACTTTCACAGCATCATCTTTCAGGATTTGAAATAGCTCAACTGGAATTCCATCACCTCCACTAGCTTTGTTCGTAGTGATGCTTTCTAAGACCCACTTGACTTCACATTCCAGGATGTCTGACAGAGTGTGGTCCACTGGAGAAGGCAATGGCAAACCACTTCAGTATTCTTACCTTGAGAACCCCATGAACAGTAGGAAAAGGCAAAATGATAAGATACTGAAAGAGGAACTCCCCAGGTCGGCAGGTGCCCAATATGCTACTGGAGATCAGTGGAGAAATAACTCCAGAAAGAATGTAGGGATGGAGCCAAAGCAAAAACAATACCCAGTTGTGGATGTGACTGGTGATAGAAGCAAGGTCCGATGCTGTAAAGAGTAATATTGCATAGGAACCTGGAATGTCAGGTCCATGAATCAAGGCAAATTGGAAGTGGTCAAACAAGAGATGGCAAGGGTGAACGTCGACATTCTAGGAATCAGCGAACTAAAATGGACTGGAATGGGTGAATTTAACTCAAATGACCATTATATCTACTATTGCAGGCAGGAATCCCTCAGAAGAAATGGAGTAGCCATCATGGTCAACCAAAGAGTCCGAAATGAAGTACTTGGATGCAATCTCAAAAACGACAGAATGATCTCTGTTCATTTCCAAGGCAAACCATTCAATATCACAGTAATCCAAGCCTATGCCCCAACCAGTGTAGCTAAAGAAGCTGGAGTTGAATGGTTCTATGAAGACCTACACAACCTTTTAGAACTAATACCCAAAAAAGATATCCTTTTCATTATAGGGGACTGGAATGCAAAAGTAGGAAGTCAAGAAACACCTGGAGTAACAGGCAAATTTGGCCTTGGAGTACAGCATGAAGCAGGGCAGAGACTAATAGAGTTTTGTCAAGAGAACACACTGGTCATAGCAAACACCCTCTTCCAACAACACAAGAGAAGACTCAACACATGGACATCACCAGATGGTCAACACCAAAATCAGACTGATTATATTCTTTGCAGCCAAAGATGGAGAAGCTCTATACAGTCAGCAAAAACAAGACCAGGAGCTGACTGTGGCTCGGATCATGAACTCCTTATTGCCAAATTCAGACTTAAATTGAAGAAAGTGGGGAAAACCACTAGACCATTCAGGTATGACCTAAATCAAATCCCTTATGATTATACAGTGGAAGTGAGAAATAGATTTAGGGGCCTAGATCTGATAGACAGAGTGCCTGATGAACTATGGAATGAGGTTCGTGACACTGTACAGGAGACAGGGATCAAGACCATCCCCATGGAAAAGAAATGCAAAAAAGCAAAATGGCTGTCTGGGGAGGCCTACAAATAGCTGTGAAAAGAAGAGAAGGGAAAAGCAAAGGAGAAAAGGAAAGATATAAGCATCTGAATGCAGAGTTCCAAAGAACAGCAAGGAGAGATAAGAAAGCCTTCTTCAGTGATCAATGCAAAGAAATAGAGGAAAACAACAGAATGGGAAAGACTAGAGGTTGCTTCAAGAAAATTAGAGATACCAAAGGAACATTTCATGCAAAGATGGGCTCAACAAAGGACAGAAATGGTCTGGACCCAACAGAAGCACTACATAATATAGCATAACTGTAAACTAAAATCCTGTCATGAAAAGACACCTTAAGCCTCCTTGCTTACCAAAGCTAAGTGAAAGAAAGAGGCTTAAGAACCACAAAGGCTCATCTACTGTAACAAAGCATCATTTCTGGGCATTTTCACAATTACAGGTGCCTATTAACTTTGCTCACATCCTAAACGTGGACTGCACATGCTGCCACACACACGGAGGAGAGACTGCAGGTGAGCAACCTTGGGGAGGAAGGGGAAAACAGCAGCCCCTCAAAAACAGCATGCCAAGAGAACAGGAAGGGGCAGAGAAGAGCCCACTCCCGGAGGCCAAGGCAGGCACAGCCACAGGAGGAAGCCAAGCCACAGAAACGGAGGAGGAGCTGAAGGCACAACAGTGCCTTAAGCAGGGTTAGAGGAAGGAATTTTCACTTTCCAATTAATCTGGAAAGTGGTTAAGATGAAAGCAAGATCAAAACAGGCAAAGACCAAATCCATTTGTTGTAATTCAATGAGTAATACACCCATTCAGAATTCAGAACATGTTCCTTTGCTTGTCTTGAAATATTTACTATTAGAACTTGTACAATTTTTTAATTTATAATACAGTTCAAAATTACTGGCAGTGCTTACTATGCCTTCCCATTTTAAAAGGTCTGAATATTGTTTGCTCCAAGAAAACACTATACTGGCTAGCTTAAGCAAAAGGAAGTCATACTGGAAAACAGACTTGAGGAAAATTTAAGCATGTAAACTTCAGGGTCAGCAAGAACGAGAGAAGCTCTGAAGCTGCAGGACTTTGCAGAACTCCATGAAAACAAATCAAGAGATGACAGAGCAGAGGAATGGCCAGTGGGGTTCCCTGCTGTGTACCAGGGTCATTCTTAGAAGACAGCATCTTCTGTGGTCAGCTTCAGTATTGCATTCATACATAATACTCTTGCAATTTGCATTTATATTTAATGTATATGTATTAGTTCATAATTTATGTAAAACACAAATTTTAAATCACTAATTTTCACTGATCACAAGCTACATGCTGCAAAGTTTTTGTACATAATATCATTAAAATTTAAACTTATTAAAAGTATTTGATATCAGAGCTGTTACTGGGAGAAGTGACACCAGAATCATAAAATATTAAACATCACTAACTAAAAAATCGATGGTACAAATGTGTTTATCAACTCATCTTTCAAGGAGTTTTTGTTCTTACAATAAGCCTGTAATTTAAGATACTGCATGCGTTTTTCAAGTAGATGAACAAAATAAGGCCCAAAACAGTAATTTAAGTTTCCTTGAATAGGAAAAAAGCACCAAAATCTCAAGTCCCCATTAATGCAATCTCAGGCTGAACCACTAAAATTACTTTAATACCATATTCCTCCCAAAATCCACTAATATCACATTATGGCAAATAATAATTGCTTTCACAATTTTCTTAAAATTATAAAGGCTTATTGTTTGAAACTTAGAACTTACAGAAAAAAAGAAAAATTTCCCATAACACAGAGATAAGCACTTTAAGCAGACTGGTCTATTCCTTCAACCATACTTGCTGAATATAAAACAGTAATTTCTTATCCATTTGTGACTTAAAATTATATCCCCATTACTTGTTTTTAGTCTGTTACACCATTCTATAAGTTTTATACTATTTCTGATTTCAAAAGCAATCCAAGCCCGTTATAGAATAATTAGAAATTAGAGGCAAGTAAAAGGAAATAAAGTCATCGAGAGACAGCTGCTTCGATGTGCTGGCGCGCCGCGCCCCAGGCCCTTGTCTACTGACGCTGGTGTGAATGACCCTGTGTCAGAAACACCCCAGCGCGTGTGCTCGGTCACACGCACGGGCAGCACAGGGCAAGGGGCAGGGGCGGGGCGCTGGAGTCGGCGGGAACTACATTCAAAGCCCATGTGCATCACTTACTAAGTGGGCGACCTCAAGTTCTCCGCACCTCAATTTCCGCATCTACGAAACAGGGACTGTCACAAGATAAGATCTTGCACAGAAAGGCCTCAGCACATTGCCTGCTGCATGAGAAGCATTCGATAAAGACAGGCCATCACACTGTACAAACCATGCTATAACCTCATTTTTCACCTACTATATTCTGAACATCCTTCCATGTCGATTAGATCCGCTTCTACAGCATGTTTTTAGCACCAACACAGTACAGTAGTTTCCTCATGTGCTACATCAGCCACTAGAAAAGATTCCATAAAAATTCAGATCTCACCATTGTGGCAAGAGCTGCCTGCCACTGACTATTACATACAGTGCACGGGACTCCATCCAACCCCACTTAGTCCCTAAAAGTGGGGTTGGGGGTCAGAGCAGGTTAAGACTCCCAGTGTTTCCTCACTAGCTGACTTCGGAGAAGGGCAAATAGGGTTTGGGTTTTGTTTGTTTGTTTTTTAGAGTTTTTTATTCTCCATAGTCTCTATGATGAAATTAAGTTTATTTACCCAAGAAAGAGCAGCTTTCAAACCAAAGAAATGTAGTTTCTAAAAGTCCTCTTAAGCTGCATTTTCAGATAATAAAATGTTAAACTATAGATTTTAACTTGCTATAAAGTATCTATCCACATAAAAGCATGCCACAGCTTTCCTTTCACACTTGTGATCCCACGGGGAACAGCAAAGTTAAGATCCAGATGACTGTTGTCTTTATAATACTGTGATACTGGATTTAAGCAATTTTCAAAGTCCAGGAGTTGGTGAAAAACCACCAGCCAATCATATCAAGTTGACACAACATGGCAAAAGTCACCACTTTCATCTGCGATTTATCCTCATCCATGGAGTTTCTTTGTATCTTAACCATGGTCCTCCCTCCATATGTATGCTTTCCTTCAAATGTTAAACGTAGTTTACCCTGTACATTGCATATCTGATAGCGAAGATTCAAGTCCTATTTTTCCACAGCTAAGACCCCAATTCAGAATGTTAAGGAGGTCATTATGGAATGTGTTGGCTAAACATGGAGGTCTTGACTTTGGTCCAAAGTGGCAAGAATCTTCTGTAGATGAGGAATTCAGCACCGCTGCCGCGCAGTGTCTTTTTCACCTGAATCCTTCATCTTTGTGTTCCCAAGTGCTAAGCTGAATTCCAGACTCTAACTGGCCTGCGTACTCGTAGCCCCGCCAGGACTCTGAGCTGAGCCGCCAGGTTCTGAACGCTCTGTAGCATGTCACTGTTTGTACCTCACTCCTTTCAGGTTCCGATTTCCCTCTTCCTGAAGTACATCTTCTAGTGGTTCCTTCAGCAAAAGTGATCAGCTTGGTCTCCATCTACAAAACTGTTTCATTTGCACCCTTGAGTATTACTTCCTATGGATACAGAATGCCAGGTTGATGTTTCTCTCTCTCTAAAGCACTTTGCAGATAATGGTCCATCCCCGTCTGCTACCAACAGAACATTTTCTAGTCTAGACAATGACTTTCCTCCAGTTGCTTGTATCTTGTTCCGAGTGTTTCGGGTACAATGTGTCTAAGTATGGAATTGTTTTCATCTTGCTTAGGGTTCACTGTGCTTCTTGAACCTAAGAAGTAAGCCTTGCATTTATTATGGGAAAATGTCTACCATTATATCTTTGAAGAGTCTCTCTCCCACTCTATTTTCTCTTTCAGGAAGCTCACAGAAGGTAACAGTGAACTTTCTTGTACTAAATTTCATAAGTCTTAACCACGCGTTTTCCACTCTCTCTCTCTCCCAAGCAATTTCTTCAGAACCCCTCAAAGATCAATAGTTTTCTCTTCATTTATATCCACTCAAGCTGTGCAGTCCATGGGGTCGCGAAGAGTCGGACACAACTGAGCGACTTCACTTTCACTTTTCACTTTCCTGCATTGGAGAAGGAAATGGCAACCTACTCCAGTGTTCTTGCCTGGAGAATCCCAGGGACAGGGGAGCCTGGTGGGCTGCCGTCTATGGGGTCGCACAGAGCCGGACACAACTGAAGTGACTTAGCAGTAGCAGCAAGCTGTTTAACCTATGCACTGAGGTTACTTGAGGTTTCTGGAAATTCTCCTTGGTTCCTTTCCAAATCTCTGTGTTCTCTTCCCAATCTGTGATGTTCTTTCATTGCGGTCTTATTATCGCTAATAATTTTAACCAAGTGATGTCTGTCCCATGTCCCGGGAGCACCTTTCTCCTGTTTACAGCATCTGCCAAAACTCCTTTGCAATGATTCACTTCCTTGTGTGACTGGCATGTTTATTTCAAGTTCATCCTTAGCATGAGTGGTTTCTTCTATTGAGTCTCAGGTTGTTCCTCTGCTCTGCAGGACAGTTTCACACTTATTTCTGAGGGCTCCCACAATTCCGGACCAGATTTTGTGCTAATTTCTTAGCGTGAGGATTAGTTCCACTGCAAGAAACCTAGCCCCAGTGTGAGGTACGGGCTTGCCTTTTTCTTCCCAGTTACAAACAACCCCGGAGGACAGCGTGTTTCCTTGTGCTCCCTCAGTCTAGTGGGCAAGACTTTTCTCGTCTTCTTTTCACAGACGGGACACCCCTTGAGATTCTATACTGGGAGACCCCCAACTCTGCCTTGCTTCTTTAAGCAGACCTAAGACCATGTCTCCTATTCCTTCATGGGATCCTGGGGTCCTACACCCAGATCTGAGACCACCACAGGCCTTGAGCTCCCAATTATACCCTGGCTTTGAATTCTCTTTCCACTTCTGACCTTTGGGACTCCTGGTTCACCAGCCTCGGGAATGCTTCTACTCGTCCTTGTTCTCCGTCGTCCACGGTTTCGATGTGTTTACAGCAGGGTGGGGAGTGGAAGTCTTCTACATCAGCTCCAGTAGCAATGTTGCTAGAAGCCTCCAGGAGTCACAAAATATGAAACCGTGAATTGATCACTTCAGAAAATTGTGATGGTTACTCACAATTTTGCCAGTTGGCAACAGCCCACAATTTTTTTCAGCCTTGAGGACAGTTTTTAAATTGGAAAAGATAAATATTCCCAAGGCATTGTCACTACACACTTCAAATGCCTTTGCAGTTCTTTGCTTGAGAGTTTTAACAGTATGAGAAAAACACCCGTCGACTCCACTCTCACTGCCCGTTCACTCTGCAATCAGCTTCAATCTGCTCTATGTTCCTACAACGCTAGTGAAATTATACTAAAAAGAGTCGACATTTCCCGCTTTATCAACAAATCCAATGACCTTTTCTCGGTCCTCATACTGAACTCACTCTCATCAATCCCTCTCTTCCTCCTTCAGTTTAACCAGTAAGTCACTGCCACACTGACGTGACCACGCTCTAGTCACGACAGCCGTTCACAGTCCCCATTCTGTCCTAGTGGCTTGTTACTCCCCGGAGGGCTCTCTCAATACAGGAGACCTAGGTTCGATCACTGGGTCAGGAAGAGTCCCCTGAAGAAGGAAATGGCAACTCACTCCTGTATTCTTGCCTGGAGAATCCCCATAGACAGAGGAGCCTGGCAGGCTACAGTCCATAGGGTCACAAAGAGTCTGACATGACTGAGTCACTAACACTTCAGAACTATGGGAAAAGACAAAATGACTGAGGCATGATTCCTGTTCACCGAAGTGTAAACAACCATACCACCACCTAACATGTACTGGAGACATGTTATGTACTTGGCTAAATACCTTCCTTATCTGTGATCATTTCAACTGATTCTCACAATAGCTATATGAAATAGGTACAACTAAGAAGGTACATTGTACAATTATACTTCAGGGATGAGAAATAATGCTTAAAGAAGATCAAGTAGCAAACCCAAGGAAGCACAGCTAGCTTTTATGGGTCGATTTTATTTTATGCCAAGCCTATCCTCTTAAATAGGCTACATTATCTCCACAAGAATTTATATCAAAAGCCCAGAGCTATCCTCTAACTGCAAAATCAACATCCAAACATCTTCTTGATAAGTCTGTCTGGATGCCTCAAAGGTACCTCACATTAATACACTGAAAATCATGATTACCCTGCCCAAACTAAGGTGTCTAACCTCAGTGACTGATTCCCCTAATCAACCAAGCATGCAAGTCGGAAAGTCAGACGCTACCACCTGACATTCTCACTCAGCCTCTGTATCCAACCTATTGCCAAATCCTGTCCACCTTTTGTCCCCTATTTCTCTCTCAACCCATCCATCCTCCTCTCTCATCTCCAACTCTACCAGTCTGGCCCAAGCTATGACTTTCTCTCATGTCAACAGGTGACACAGTCTAACTTTGTCTACAGGCATTCTGGTTTCTCCCAACCCATTCTCAATTTTGCAATCAAAGTGCTTTTTTCTTCTCAAGATAATCATTTTAAAATACAAATCTGACTATTTCACAACCAAAGCTTTAAGTCAATCTTTATTTCAGAGTCTGAGGCATAAGAATGCTGACAGCCCATTTCAGTCACAAAGAGAAAGGCAATTTCAGTGAGCATCAAGAAGGACCCCAACACACAAACAGAAGCAGATAGAGATGACGACAAAGAGGACAGCACCTGAGAGGGTTTGACTTTTTGGCTCCAGTGAACTTCCAGATGTTCAAGCTGGATTTAGAAAAGGCAGAAGAACCAGAGATCAAATTGCCAACATCTGTTGTATCATCGAAAAAACAAGACAGTTCCAGAAAAACATCTACCTTTGCTTTATTGACCACCCCAAAGCCTCTGACTGTGTGGATCACAACGAACTGTGGGAAATTCTTAGAGATAAGAATACCAGACCACCTGACCTGCCTCCTGAGGAATCTCTGTGCAGGTCAAGAAGCAAGAGTTAGAACTGGACATGGAAAAAGAGCCTAGTTCCAAATCAGGAAAGGAGTACATCAAGACTGTATATTGTCACCCTGCTTATTTACCTTATAGAGTACATCATGTAAAATGCCGGGCTGGATGAAGCATAAGCTGGAATCAAGATTGCCAAGAGAAAGATCAATAACCTCAGATATGCAGATGACACCACCCTTATGGCAGAAAGAGAACTAAAGAGCCTCTTGATGAAAGTGAAAGAGGAGAGTGAAAAAATTGGCTTAAAGCTCAACATTCAGAAAACTAAGATCATGGCATCTGGTCCCATCACTTCATGGGAAATAGATGGGGAAACAGTGGAAACAGTGAGAGACTATTTTGGGGGGCTCCAAAATCACTGCAGATAGTGACTGCAGCCATGAAATTAAAAGATGCTTGCTCCTTGGAAGAAAAGCTATGACCAACCTCGACAGAATATTAAAAAGCAGAGACTTTATTTGACCAACAAAGGTCCATACAGTCAAAGCTATGGTTTTTCCAGTAGTCATGTATGGATGTGAGGGTTGGACTATAAAGAAAGCTGAGCACTGAAGAACTGATGCTTTTGAACTGTGGTGTTGGAGAAGACTCTTGAGAGTCCCTTGGACTGCAAGGAGACCCAACCAGTCCATCCTAAAGGAAATCAGTCCTGAATATTCATTGGAAGGACTGATGCTGAAGCTGAGACTCCAATATTTTGGCCACCTGATGCGAAGAATTGACTCATTTGAAAAGACCCTCATGCTGGGAAAGATTGAAGGTGGGAGGAGAAGGATGAGGTGGTTGGCTGGCATCACCGATGAGTTTGAGTAGGCTCCTGGAGGTGGTGATGGACAGGGAAGCCTGGTGTGCTGCAGTCCATGGGGTTGCAAAGAGTTGGACACGACTGAGCAACTGAACCCGGAGATGGAGTTGAATCCTAAATTTGCCAAGTTTCAAAGTATTTGTCTTGTAACATTGATACCTCAAGATGCCTTCAATAAAATCATTTTTCTCTTAAGTCATTCAGACTGAGTTTCTAGTTTGCAACCAAGAAAGTCTTAGCTAAGGAAAAACAAAAAACCTTAGAAAAGCCAAGACAACACACTTAGAAAAGGGGGACACACCTACACAGCAAAAATAAAACAAATTCCACATAAAGTGAAAATACCTTTGGCCAGAAAATACATAAATACACACAATGTTAACAAACTCATTTATCTCCTCCTTTTAAAGGTGTTACATAAAATGCTGGAGGCTAAGAGCCATGTTTTCTTTTATGTTCTGCAAATCATCCTAGATTGCTATAGAGCTAAACATTGAATAAAAAAATTAGAAAAAGCATAACTGTACAATAATATAAATCATAAAGTTGCATCCTTAGAAACCCACTCCCTCTGGGAACAGTTTATACATGCATTCATGTAAATAAAATGTCTTTTTTTCCCCAAGTAATACTTCACCACTACTTCATTTCCTGGTTGCGATTTGCATTGTAAGGTATTATGAATTCATCTTGCTCAGAGGCAAGAATTTTATATATTGCATGAAGTGCTGAAAAGCAGTGTACCATGGAAGGGAGGGGAAAAAAACAGCTCCACAAACTAGAGATTACATCCTATATAAATACTTTTCCTGTTGCCATCTGGTGGTTCATGTATTAAATCAACACTGACGCTCACTGTACAGCAGGCTTGGCCCACAAAATCAAAACCTCCTATTCTTTTTGCATCACATTTAACACCTAGAGGGAAGGTGAGATAGAACTGACCTTCAACCACGAATATACACAAAATTAAGGCTCACACTAAAGAGAAAAAGCCATAGATACCTGTGGATGTAACATACGAACAGGTTATACCCATGTGATATAAGCTATGCTATCTCTCCTCACCAAAAATCTAACTTTCTCAACTAGCCTGCTTGGGTTGGTAAAATTCTTAATAAAGGTAACTAACAGCACTCTGAGTAGCCATATTCCTCTTCCAATTGCCACAGTCATTTTTTAGTTACCTTGCTATATTCTTTCTCTTGGAAAGATCATTCATCTTCAAAAAAATCAACCTTACATATTTGAGAGCTTCCAAGCCTCTCACAATAAAGAATTATGTCTAGAATACAGAAGCGAGTTCTAGAAGAGAGAAAAGGCAACAAAACACTACATCAAAGGCTAAATTTATCTGGGTGATAATATGGGTCCAGGAATCTAACCCATTCTCATTAGCCCACATCCCCAAAGTTACAGACACACACACACACATCCCAAAAACACTGCAGAAACTACAGACTTGGCCCATGTTCAACAAGCTAATCTCCAAATATCAGTACATTAGAAGATTTATCTGACTGACATTCATTATTAAGAAACTAGATTTAATTGATAGCTGTTATCTTCACTAGACATTGTTTGTATACCAACAGCATGCCAGCTGAGCCTGTTAAAGTGAAAAATAATTATTGTGAATTTTGAGAACCATTTGATTTATTGAAAGTCCCTAATGAAGACAACCAACACAGCACTAGGTAGCACCCAGAAACAGCATCCACTAATCTCGTCAATTACTGACGGTCACTGTCCAGTAAACATAAACGTCACATCACTATTTCATCTCTTTTAAATTTTCTCACTGCATTAATTACCTCCTAGATTTCAATTAGTCTTGCCCTTTTTTTCTTCCAGCCATTTAAATAAATAAGCATCTCACATTTTAAAGAAATTTATTCCTCCAAACTTCAGGTCTTCCTTGATAAATTGCGGCACTAATTCATTTTAGAGAACCTAAAATTTTGAGCATGAACCACTTTCAAGCTAGAGTAAATATATCACGTGTAAGATGGCAGCACCTAAGGAGAAATATTATATTGCATCCTAGCTGTCTTCAACATTGTAAACACCACACCGCAAAAGCAAAATGAAGAGAATCACGTCCTAAGAGCTAAGACATGTGGAGTTATAGAATCCCCAGATAGAAGACACAGAAGCTTTGGTAAAGGGCAGAATCGATGTGACAAAGTACACATAAGAAAATCATGGCAGAACAATTCTGAAGATGTAGCTTAACCGCCAACTTTTACAGGTGAGAAAAAAATCAACAGACCTGCTAATATGACAAGTTAGTTACAGAATGAAATAAAAACCAGGTCTACTAACCCTTATCCCAATGTCTTTTGCATTCGCCATATCCTGTTTTCTAGGAAAGCTTTATAAAATGTTCTCATTCCCACAATACCCACAGAAGACCCTGAGGACAGGGACTCTGAAGCCAGACGAAGGCAATGAGTTGGTCTTCAGAGCGGCCTGTCGGGGGTCAGACCACCTCAAGGCCAGAAGAGCAAACGAGCGCTTCCAGAAGCACGGCTCCCATCCATCTTTAACTCTGTCTGTATTTGGAGACGGTAAGAGTAGTATCCAAGTAGAGTAGTATCCAAAGCTGTAAGGTTAGTAACAATGTATTTCTCCAGAACAGGTCTCAGGTATGGGTTCGGTAACTGGCGGGTGGTATTTATCAAACTATGAGAGACTTTTCTATTTCAGGGAATCATTTAAAAAACACAAGACTACTTTCTACGCACTGCTACAAAAGAATGATATGAGAGGCCATTGCTGCAGCCCCATGTGACAAAATAAGGCACAAATGTTTATATTAAAGGAGATTATTATTTTATTTATTTTTTAAATAAATTTTTTGTTTTAAATATTTTAATTTAAAATAAATTTAAATTTATTTAAAATAATTAATTTTAAATTTTAATATTTTAAAATAAAAAATAAAAGCTGTTTTATTAAAAGATTTATGAACTGAGGATAAATCTTAAGAAAATATCTCATGGAAATGAGGAAATCAAATTACTAAATTAGAATGAAAGGGACTGTATATGTATTAAAATGCTCAGTTACATTAGGTAAAAAACAGTGACTGCTTACCCCAAGTCTTACCAGATCATAAACTTACATCAAGAGCTTAACTTTTTTTTTTTTTTTTTTAGATAATTGTACTTTAACTCCTCTTTGTACTATACCTTTCAACCTGATTTTCATTCCTCATCCTCACTTTACTCAGCGTTCATGGATTTGGACTTAAAAAGTCTACTTTCAAAGCTACTGCCCTCCTCCCTTCTTATAGGAACTTAAGTCATGACCTGGTCATGACCCAGTTTCTGAGTTTCACTGTCTCAGTCTCTAGACGTCCTCACCAGACACTACTGGTCCCTGACCTCAGGGACACCTGGAAGAAGGCACTCCCTCCCGCCACCAAGTTCCCCCAAGGAAACAACACGAGGACTCAGGATGGACAGAATATGAAGGCAGCTAACTAGTAGGCAGAACTTCGGAGAAGGCGATGGCACCCACTCCAGTCCTCTTGCCTGGAAAATCCCATGGACGGAAGAGCGTGGAAGGCTGCAGTCCATGAAGAGTCGGACGGGACTGAGCGACTTCACTTTCACTTTTCACTTTCATTCGTTGGAGAAGGAAATGGCACCCCACTCCAGTGTTCTTGCCTGGAGAATCCCAGGGATGGGGTCCCTGGTGGGCTGCCGTCTCTGGGGTCGGCACAGAGTCGGACACGACTGAAGCGACTTAGCAGCAGCAGTAGGTAGAATTTAGAGGGCTTCCCAGGCGGCCCCGGTGGTAAAGAATCCTCCTGCCAGGGCAGGAGATGCGGGTTTGATCCCTGGGTTGGAAGATCCCCTGGAGAAGGCAATGGCAACCCACTGCAGTATTCTTGCCTGGAGAATCCCATGGACAGAGGAGCCTGGCGGGCTGCAGTCCATGGAGTCTCAGGAAGCTGGGTGTGACTGGGCACACACACACAGGTAGGACTAAACTACAATATCCTGTTTGGCTCCACTTCACCACCCACTTAGCTTTCCAGAGTGACTTTGATTTACTCCAATATTTGGTGACACAAAAACTTTCTGGTTAGATATAATCCCAATATGTAGCTAAACTGAACTGGGGTTAGCTAAAATGCCTGCTAACAAAAGATCAGTACCTCACAAACCCCACCTCTCTATTTCCATTTGAGGAACTTACCTACATGGACTTGAGTGAGCATTTTCCAAGTGTCATTCAAAGAAATGGTTAGTATGCTCCTAGTGGTCAGTTTTGAGGGGGTTCAAATCTGCCAACAGACTGTCACAATCCCATTCTCAATTGTAATCTGGCATTTACATTATGAGAAAAAAAAGTCTTCAAAACAAAAAGGCAAAACGGCAAGTCATTTTACTATAGGAGAGGAACAGGTATGTGCAGAGGGCTATGCATACTCTTCTCGGTTTCCCAGATTGTTTAATGCAGTTTTTATGGTTCTAAGGGAACAGTAAATAAGGTAACCTGAAACTTCAGGTCATGTAACTCAGTACAGTGTTTGGAAAGCATCCGCCGCCATCTTCCCTCTGGTATTGATCAGACTGCTCCTCCTCCTGCCCCCTTCCCCACAGAGCCACAGGCTGCGTGGGAGACACCCCAGTCCACTGGTTATGCACAGAAACCGTGGATCAGGCAGCCTGCCTTCCAATCTGGTTCTACCCCTAGCCCTGAGACCCTAAGCAAATTAGTTAATAGCTCAGCACCTCAGTTTCCTCATAAGCAAAATGAGTACAAATGCTACCTGACTCTCTGGGGTTGTGGTGAAGAGTAAATGAGCGTACCCATAAAGCACAACGTGTCTGGTGCATAATAAGGGCTCAGAAGGGTGAGGCACAGGTGGCCCTAGGTAACCGTGCACAGAGGGTGATAATCGCTTACTATTAGATTTACAGGATGGCTACCAACCAGGTGGCCAGGTGCCATCTGTTAAACATGCCATGGGCTAATAAGATGCACCCGAACGCAACCGAGTGTGGCACCATGAAGACTCTCTGGTGAAGCTAGCAGCCTGGAACTCAAGCTCCAGGTGAGACTCAAATCACAAAGATGTGAGGAGAAGTGGGTGTGGGAGTAAGAGGAACAGGGGAACAAACCACTCTGGGAGGATGGGAAGCAAGGAGGGCCCAAGACGAAGGTAGGTTTGTATTGAACCAATTCAGCTCTGTTTTGAGATTTCTTCAGCAAGCCAGGGGCAGAGTAGACCTTACTCAAGGCTGAGATTTGCCCAAGAAAAGGGATCCACGTAGGAGGCCAGGTCACAGCAAGTCAGGGTAAGGATGACAGAGAACTGGGTATGATTATGAGACTGGCCTACAAGGATAAAACCATAACACAAAGACACAAGAAATCACCTGCGGAGTTTTTAAACGCACACATTCTCCCTCCAAAGACCTGCTGGTTGGAGGTAGAGCCCAGAGAGACGAGGGTATTTTTAAATTGCACTAGTGATTCTGATGCAAACCCCAGACTAGCACAAAGCAGGAACTTGACAATGTTGGTAGGAATAAATAGAATGAGTGACTCAAAAGCTAATTAAGTGTGGAAGACACTTCAAAGTTGGAGACATGAACAGGGAACACGTGAAAATCAGCTAAAAGTGTAGAAAGCTCCCTGGAGTTGTGGGTGGTCCAGCAAGGGGGTGCACAGTCTACAGAACCACAAGACCAGCAAGAAACAAGGTTAAAGGAAAAATCAAGCAATCGTAGATAAAAAAAAAAAAAAAAATTAAAACAGTGGTTCTCAAAATTGACTGAGCACAGGAACACTTGAGTTTTTAAATCTCCGGATGCTCACGTCAAACCAAAAGTCAATTAAAACAGATTCTGGGAATGAGGGTCAGCCTTCCGTATTGTTTAGAGCTTGCAGGTGATTTGCACATGCAAACATATTTGAGAAACACGGGGAATCAATAGGTGATGGGATGAGGACAAACTAAGCAAGCCAAGATAGTGGTTCTCAAATTCTGGTGGCTATCATCAAGGACACCTGGAAGCAAGTTCACCACTTCATTGTGACTCGTTGAAGAACAAAAAGAGCTGGCCCTCTCTAGGTTCACTCAATTCCCCAAGTAATTCTTATACACGCCACAGCTGGAGAGCCATGAGTCCAGGGGGCTGGAAATAACTCCAAAGGAGAAACTAAGAACTGTGAACCACCCCAAACAGTAACTGAGAAGTGCTTCCCTACCCTTCTCCTCTTGATGAACACAACCTTAACACAAGGCTGTACTGAGCATTATCAGAATCAGTAAGCCTGTAATGGTCCATCAGGAAAGCTAAGACACCACAGGCTTCACACAAATGACACTTATGACCCTGCCATCCTCCGCCCCAGAAAGCATCCTTCTTCAACACTCAAGTGTGGCTCCCTAGTGGACAACATACGGAAAGCATGCATTGCCACCTGCCTGGTACAACTAAAAAGACTCCACTCTTTAGCAATGGAGAAAAGTCCCAAACACCCACCAGTAAGCAGACTATGTAATTCAAATTATCATTACTGTGTAAAAAGAAACTCCAGGACTATTAAAAAGTTACATCTAGAAGACCTGAACTTGGTGTTTCACTTAATGGTCAATTACGCACTCTGGTTAAAACTTGGGTTGTGAAATTATGTAACTTTTACTAGTCCATATGGCCCTTGTTTTCTCCCAAGGTATCCTGGCCAAGCCTAGCCACATGAAAGGCCATTAGAAGGAAACAGTTAAAGAGAAATTAGGAATTGCTTCACCTAGCTACATAGTAATATAGTACTTTTGGCTGGTTCTAACCTAGTGGTAAGTGTTCCATTTAGAATGTTACATTTTATCTGATAAGATTCAAGAAAATACATTCCCCATGCATATGGCCAACTCATCATTCCATCAGAAATCTATAGCAGCCCCAGAATTTTCATTTTCAAGATACATGAGCTTTTGTCAAATGGTGACATCTCCCCTGTAATATGAATTTTCAATATGATATAAAAAATGATGGATATATTACACATTTCACAGAGCACAGAAACCTGTCAATGAATTTAAAATTGTGACAACCTATTTGAAATTTCACACTAAAAGATCTGTACACTTTATAAACCATGTAAATGTAAAATGTGAAATAGGCACCCCCCCCTTTTTTTTTTTACTGGCAATGAGAAATAAAATACTCCTCCCTAACAAAGTTCATCTTAGTGCTTGTTTTAAGTTCATTTCACTAACGTTACAGTTGTAAAAAGCAACACTCTGACAGCCTTCAAACTGATAAAAACTTAAAATATATATATTTCAAGACAAAGCCAGATTTTTCCACTCTGAACTTGTACACAAATGTTTGCATGGATTAAGGTTCAGAGCTTACTGTAAAGTGCAAGTCACTGTTTGGGGAGGGGGGGAACAAAAAAGGAAAGCTTAATAAACACCCTTTCTATCTTAAAGGTCATCCCTAACTGATTTAGCTTTCCTCACTTGAACCTAGCTTCTCTGGCAATCTCCAGATCCCATTTTACAAAACGACTTAATAAATGCTTTTCTACCAAAGTCAGTCATTACGCAAAAAAGCACAAACAAGCGAAACGAAAATTTTCCAAGTAATGGAGGAGAGTTAAATTAACCAGAAATATGGCAATTTGTTTCCATGTAGCAAAACACGAGAGCGGGCACTTAGGAAAGCCTTGGGGAGAGGGAGGGGAGGATCTCAGTGCGGATCAATCAGGCTAACATTCACAGGAGAAGGATGAGTTATCTGCTGTTCCGCGATCGGATGATAGTTTTGAGCTCAGACCTTTGAGATGCGATTCCATTTAAGACATCCTCCGTCGCTACACACACATCACCTTCTCTGGACACGGAACACGGCTAATTTAAGTTCAGTGCTCGCATCTGCCGTCCACCTGCCTCCCGCGACGCCGAGGACCACCGAAGCCAAGCCCCTGGAGCCGCCCGCGGCCCCGTGAAAGCCCGCACCGAGAGGGCGCGTGCAGCCAGATACTTCCACCTCTCCGCCTCCCCTTCATCCTCCCCAGACCTGCAAACTTCAGCGAGCAGGGATGCTCGGGGGGCCGGGGCGGGTGGGGGGGGGGGGAACGTTCCGGGTCTTGGAAAGAACCCAGGTTTCGGGGGCCAGGCTCGGGAGAGACGCCACCTCCCCGTTCCAGCGGTCACTTGGCGCCGGCAGAGGGGCAGCACCTCCTCAGACCGGCGCGGTCTCCGGGGGCACGGGGGCGGGTGGGGGCGGCGCGGGGCCGAGGCCGCGGGCCCCCGAGTTCTGCTCCGCCGGCCGCCGGGCTCCCCCTGCGCTCGGGGGCCGGACCCGAGGGGCGGCGGGGCCCGGGGCGGCGCAGCGGCTCCAGGTGGCCGGCGCCGCCCGGCGCGCTGAGGGGCGAAGGGCTCCCAACTTGGAGGCTCGCGCGGGCGGCCCTCGGGGCGCCCCCCTCCCGGCCCGCGGCCGCGCTTACCTTGCGCCAGCGCCCGGAGCAAGTGCAG